>NW_004524635.1:5639896-5670831 GCF_000260255.1 Octodon degus
TTCTTTCTTTTTTCTTCTCTTTTTTTCTTTTATTTTCAAAAGCATCAAATTAAAGAAAGTTCTCCTGGATATCAGAGATTTACACTTTACCTTCAGTATACGGTAAGCCCCAAGATGGCTAAAAAAAGAAAGGATCTATTTTTTTCCTACACATTCCACAAACATCATTAAACTCTTAAAAGGAAAATGCACCATAAATGATAGATTATAAGTTATACACAGGAATATATAATACCTTCAAAAATTTACAGAACAAGTACTAGGAAATTTTTCATTTGAAAGTTACTGTCTGAGAGGAGATGGAGATTGGGCTTCGTAAAACCATGATATAAAATATAAATTGCCTAAGACTTTATTTAACATTAAATAAAGTGTTCAATTTAGAACCTCTTAAAAAGAATCTTCTATAGAGTTTGAGTTATGTATAAGTGCCAATAAATTCATACCTAAATGACATTTTTATATTTTAAATGCCCTAATATAAATTCAGTTAACTATCAATTAAATAAATTATTTCAGAAATGGGAGTTTTTGATGAAGGTTAATCAAAAAAATCTTAGCTAAAATCCTTTCAAAGATATTAATATAAAACTTTGCCTTTCAAATTATAGTGTGATTACAGCAATTGTATATCTCTGATTTTCTAAAACAACCCACTTTCAAATACACTGCCACAGTTCCCACATAAATCATTGAAATATTTCACTATTACAACATCCCTTGGGCTGCCCCTTGAACCCAGGAGTGACACAGAAAGTCTTTGTTTGGATTCTATAGTCAATATAACTAGAGCATTCCCGCTTAATTTTTCCATTATGCCTGAAAATCTCCTTGTGTTTCTGGGTCATTCTTCTGGACATGAATTCTCTTTGTAGCAAACTGTAGCTCTCTAAGTAGAAGCCACACTCCGTGGACTGCATCGAACTGTGCTTCTCTTGCACCTGTGTGTGCCTGTGTGCGTGTTGGAAATCGGGGGAGAGGAGTGAATGGAATTGGATTGTTTTTAGTAATCTGTCCTGCCCTTTACCAGATTCTTTAAGAGTTGGAGTTGGAGGTGGTGGAGGAAGGAGGGCAGAGTCAACTCAAGTTTCAGATTTATCCGTATCCTGTCTGTAAGTGGCTTTGCCTAAGTATCCCTTGTTAAATAGGAGATGAGATAACCTGCCCTATCTGTAAGATCTAATAATACCACCTCATCAGTCAATATGTTCTTCTTAATACTCCTCTTTTAATTCCTGGCTTCCTTTTTTTTTTTTTTTTTTGAGAGAGGGTCTCACTATGCATGCAGTCTTGAGTTCACTATATAATCCAGACTAGCTTTGAACTCATGGTAAATCTTCCTGCCTCAGTCTCCTCAACCCTGGAATTACAGGCATTGCACCACCACTCCCAGCTGTTTTATCATGAAGAAGTGTGATTCCCATGCTGGAGCTTAAAATGAGTGCAAAATACAGCTGCAAAAGTTCTCTGTCTAGGAAACGCAGCGGGTAAATCTTTTTATTTGTCTTGGACTTTCTGAACTTCTTAGCTGGGAATTCAGTCAGGCAATGGAACTGCTGACTGGCTTTTCCTCTGGTCTTGCAGGATGGGGAGCTAAAAGGGGGACATTCAGTAAGATAAGACTCTTGGGCCCCTGCAAGATAAGGCAGGCGAGGGTAACAGGAACTGATGTCAGAGAGGTGATCCAGCTTGGTTGAGCATTTCCTTTAGTCGGGGCACATGGGTTCCAGGGGTCCCCAGGCCCCCTGAAGCAGCTGATGAAGTGAGCAGCCCAGGAAGGGGAGAAACAAGAGAGCACTTTTAGCATGGTGAGGTGGGTGATTGTGTCCCCGATTCTCAAGAGCAGATTTCTCCAAGCAAAGAACAACCTGGGGTGAGGGGTGATTTAATAAGAATGAATTCTCAGATTATAACTGTAACTGTACATTGTCACACAATAGGTGTTTCTCCCAGCCGATAACAATTTCTCGTCGTTGTCTGGTGAGGCGGTCTATCCAGCAGTCACCAAATATCGTCCACCCACAAGCCTTGCCAGCTCTCCGCATAGAACAAAATGTGAGGGAATTCACATTGTCAGGGTTAATCCCCCGACTTCTATTTACTTTTGTAAGTACAAAGTTCCCACCCCCATCCACATCATATGACAACATTGCTAAAGCCATTTCATTTGCCACCTACCCTGAAATCACAGCAGTTTTTCTCTCTTTCTGTTTTCTTTTTCTCTTAAACCTGGGTTTTTTTTTTTTTTTTTTTTTTTTTATCTTCAGCACTGTCTCTAATTTGAACTTTAAAAGAGGACGGCTAAAGGAAATGATCTTATTTTTTAAAAAAATCAGTTTCTCCCTGATTCAGTATTATCTGAGAGTGTCTGATTTAAGTATTATAATGGAACAAGGACTTAGTCTCCTAATTTGGCCCAAACTTAGTGAAATGTCTGCGTGTTGACATTGCCCAATTAATTACTGTTTTGCCAATTAAATTTTACCAAATCAGAAAAAAAACCCAGCTGAATTCAGAATACTTCAAGTTGATACCAGATAAGATAAATGTATCAATTAAGTGAGGAAGAAAGATTTAGATTACACCTATCCCAATTTTTCCTCAATTTCCAGAGCAAATGAAGGCATCATATAATAAATCTCTCTTCTTAAAAATATTAAAGCTTTCAACAGCTGGGTACCTTTGTTATATCATTAGAGGCCATAATTACGAAAAGGCTGATGGTCGGAAGGTGGTTTCAGCTTCAAAAGATTTTTTAGGGTCTGGTCTATTGGAAAGCTTGGGGGTATAATTAACTAAAATGGAAATGGAAGCAGCAAAATTTAGTTCCTGATGTTTTAATTTAGCTCACTACTACCATGTGTTATTGAAGAGAATTCTTAAAGGCAAACATAATTATTTCATTATGGTCTTCAGAATGCTTTCATTCACTTTAATGACAAGAAGCTGTATAAAAAGACATACATTTTAATTAGTCCTTCTTATATTTACATCAGATAAATAACAAATAATTGATGAAAAACAAGTCTTTGGAATGGACGATTTCACATAGCGCGCTGGTTACAGCTTAATGATGAAACGTTTCTCTGTTGCTTTGCATTTTAATTATCTAGTCGTTACAGTAGTGGTACAGTGGAGCCAAAAAAAACTGTTGTTGCCATTTTACTATGAGAGAAAGAGACCGAGACAGACAGAGAGAGAGAGAGAGAGAGAGAGAGAGAGAGAGAGAGAGAGAGAGAGAGAGAATATCAGTACTAATGTCTACAAATTGAAAGCTGAAAAAGGTAGCCAGGCACACGTCTCCGAAGAAGGAATTACCAGTTCCATTAATTTTACTACATTTGTTAGCGCCAGTTTTGATCACTTCTGTCTCTTACGCTTCATCGTTTTGGATTAAGGCTGCCATGGGTTTCACTCGCATCTTTAGTGACCATATACCCTGAACAGTTTCTTTCTCTCTAGCTGCCTCTTTTGAAGGCTCCTGTGAAAGCGCCTTGCCAAATGTGCGCTGGAAATTCAGAAAGCCTTTCTCTGTGCTATAGGTCTGCTTCCAGTTTGATTTTTATATGAAAGCCCATTTCACATGATTCATCCGTTTTGGTGTACAGAACACTAATTGTTATTATTGATTTTAAATTCCATGACCATTACAAGTAACCCAGATGACTGGCAGATAAAGGGTAATAATCCATGGAGTTCTGGAACTGTTTCATGTTTGTCTGGAGTACTTTATGTGATCAATATTAACTGCCCCATTGAAACTAACTGCTGTATCAAATAACAGTCAATCAAATGAATGTGCTTAGAGATTATTTATTGAAAGCTTTAATTGTTCACTGGGGCCCTCCTTATCAGAAGGAACAATAAGAGCTAGAGCTAGGATGAACAGGTTTGGATTTGCAAGGAAAGTTGGAGGATGTTGATGAATCAGGCATCCCTCTCCTACTCAGCAAGTCTCCAGAAACCCATTGGGTTTGTGGCAGGCACAACTTAGAAACACTCTTCAAGAGGTTATCCTATCATGGTGCCTGGAAGGCTATCTCCAGAGGAAGGTGTAACCATTTTCTCTCCCTGGACGGAGACTGAATAGTTGTCACTCCCTAATAGTTTGACTGATTCTCCTTCCCACAACATCGCACCTACATTCCCCTCCCGTGGATCTCTCCACCTCTGCTCGCCACCACCATCACCCACCATTGCCTGACAGTCTGAGATAAGAAAATAACCTGACTTGACTGCAGGTTCAGTCTCTACCTTTATGAAATGGAAATAGTTATGGCTATGTAGCAGGAGTTGTGGAAGAATTAAAAATTAGCATGTAAATTAAGATTCTTTTCTTGAAAATATACAGAAGTCCCTAGGCAGACTTTCTGCTCTGATTTTGGCATCACTTTTGTTGCTTATGTGCCTTTGCTCATCTTGGACAGTATTTTTTAGTCATCCCTGAAGTGTGTATGGCTTTTTCTTGGGGACATAATTCCTCTCTCTGCAGCTCATAACTTAGCAGCCCTGTCTGTTTGTCACACTTTGAGGAGCTCCGTGGTCCTTATTCAGTGGCATCCTTTTACCAAACCTCTGGATTTCATACAGATGATTGATATTTGCAAGTGGGCATTCTCATCTTCCACATCATCATGATCCACTGAACCCAAAGACACTGTTGGTGGCACAGTACATTTTTATTGCTCACGGATGAGCTAGACCTTGAAGTGGTTCTTGAGTATCTGCCATGTACCAGGCTCCTTGATATGCTCTGTGGGGACACAAAGGTGAATCTCACACTGTCACTCTTAACTCACAATGTAGTGGGAGCAACTAGTGTACACAAATCATTGTGAAACACCCCCTTATAAAACAGACATCACTTCAGGACTTTGAACCTGCAATCGATGGTAGAAACAACAAGAAACCACTGAGAACCACAGCTGGTGCATAATAAGGTCAGTGATCAAATTGGTTATCCATTTTTGTCACAGTGGAGGTGTGAAGTTTTGCCATATGTAAGCCCTCAAGGTGATCTTAAATGTACTTAACAAACAGTGGCTTTATACCTATCGTGATAGGTGTAGAATCACATGCCTGTAACCTCAGCACTCTGGGAGGCTGAGGCAAGAATGTGGTGAGTTTGAGCCCAGCCTGAGCAAGTTAGCAATAGTAAGACCCTGTCTCAAAATTTTAGGGGGTAGGGCGTGGTGTAGAGATAGAGCTCAGTGTAAAGGCCCTCTGTCCAATCCCCAGTTCCACAAAAATAAGTCTGTCATGAGCAAACCATTAGTTCATACCTTCTAAACTTGCCCCTGGAGAACTTAGCCAGTGGTGATGCATGCTTGTAATCTGAGGCCTGGAGAGGCTAATGCAGGAAAATTGCTGCAAGTTCAAGGCCAGCCTGGACTACACAGAAAAACTCTGTCTCAAAAACAGCAAAACAAAATAACTAAGAAGCAAACAAAGCAAAACAAAACAAAAAATCTCAACCTCTCATATAGATGTTTCTTGAGTGTTAAGTAATTATGTTCTTTTGGGATTGGGTTTGATTAGATTTTTAAAAACCTCTTATTCTTTACAATTGATTCTGCAAATTTATTGCTGTGTAACAAACCAGCCCCAAATTTAGCAGCCTCATAATTTATTATCTCATTATTCTTTGCATTGACTGGGCTCAGCTGGGCAGATCTTCCACTCCACATGCTGTCAGCTGGGCCCGCAGCAGCCAGGGCTACATGGGCTGGAAGTCCAAGGCGGCTCCCTGACACAGTTGGCATGGACGTCTGCTGCCAGTGCGGAGCTCAGCTGGGGCTGTCGCCGGGAGTGTCAGCGTGTGGTCCGGCTTCTCACAGCTCTGCAGCCGTGTTCTAAGAGAAGAGCATGCCCAAGAGGGAGCCTTCCGAGGAGGAGGGGGAGGGGGAGGGGGAAGGAGGAGGGGGAGGAGGAGGAAGAGAGGAAAAGGGGAAGGGGGAGGGGGGAGGAGGAAAAGGAAGAAGCTCCCAGTTGTCTTCCAGCCCCAGCCCTGGCACAGGTGCTCCTCCACTGTTCTGCTGGTTAATCAGTCACAGGGCGAGACCAGATTCAATAAATCTGCCTCTCGGCAGGGAGTGCCCAGGAGGATCCAGTGATCTTTAGTCTACCCTAGAGATCTGTGTACCCATAGGAAGGAAAATACTGTCTTCTGAAAGAGGATACATTGTAGGGGCTTTTTGTTAGTTTGGTTTGGGGCTGGTTAAATATTTATCAAAATTCTATTCCAATGACTGTGTGTACATTGTCAGTTAATCCCCACCGCCCTAGGAGGAAGATATTGTTATCTTCATTTTTACTGAAGACACTGAGCACAGGGAGGGTGAGCAGCGTCATAGAAATAGGCAGCTGTCCTGATGGGTTTCCATCCCTGGTTGATCCATTCCCCAACTTCCACATGGGATGGTTTACTTTGGTTTTTTCACCTCAGCAGTCTGACGGTCATCTCTGTCAGCCGAGTTAAAAAACGTTGGAGCAAATTTTTATGGCACAGTAATGTGAAAGAAAGAACCATGGAATGTTTTGGTTTAGGGAGAAGGTAGACTCGAGCTGTCAAAAAAAAACTGTTATTCACATGATTTCCTCTGATTACATTGCTTTCTCTAATAGACGCTACTGCTTTTTAAATTGTGGGAGAAACCCTACCCAAAGTGTGAGATGATCTTACACTTCTGCCCTTTTGATTTTACATTCTGTTTGCTGCTGGACTCTGGGGCCTACTGACTACTGTGGTCTCCAGGGCTGGGAACTGTCACAAAGCCTTTAGCTAGGAGACAAGAGATGGGAAATGTGGCTTTTTGTGTTATTTTAGTTTAGTTAAATGCGGATACCAGTGGTATATGCAAGGTGGTGTCTTTTAGTTAAAGTCCTACCACTGTGTCTTCTATTGAAAAAAAAAAAATGGGGAAAACTTTTTGGTGGTGAAATTTAATGAATATTTAGGTATTCATTACCTGTTTTAAGTATCTGTCGTGTTTAGAAGAGCCCAAAGCTAAATTAATCAATACTCTTTAGTGAAACTTCCATCAATCACAATGTTTATTATTGATTTTCAAATAATGCCCTAATTCAGTAACTTCAAATCTGTTCCAAGTCTATGGTTAATATTTGGGATTTTATATACTCTGCTCTGTTCTGTTGGAAATCTAGTTGTTGTACTCTTATAGATGCATGAGTTGAAGTGTCTTACTGGAAGTTGTGTAGTGAATTCTGGAAGAAAGCTGATGTAGCTCTCTAACATGCTGATGGGTGGTAGGGAGGCAACGACATGGACAGGCCATGGGTACAGCCCAGCTGGGCAGGTGCCCTTCACCCACTACCTCTGCTGTGGGGCCTTGGGCTCTGTGTCGCCTCACTTTCTTCATCTGTAAGTTGGACCCATAATGCTTACCATAGAAACCTAAGAGCCAAGTTTTAATCAAAGACTTAAAAAAGACAGTGTGATTGACATGATTTTCCCTAATATTTTATTATGAAAAAAATACAGAAAATTGATTGAATTTACAATGACCCACTGGTTACTCAACACCATATCTGCCATTACAGTTACCAACTTTGGTTTTTTTTGTGTGTGTGCTCCTATCCATCCTCCCTTTGTATGTGTGTTTTGCTTTGCTATTTTTATTTGATTGACCAGGTTTCCTCCCTGTACTGGAGAGTCTCTCAGGTCAGGTGGTATTTACGTGCTTAGCTGTTTCCCGGGTGCTACTGTCATTCCTGAACCATGGAGATGTTCAATACACAGTCCTTTGGAAAGATTCACTATCCACGTTCTTCACAAATACTTTGTTTAGTGATGGAAATGCTCCGTAATTTTTCATTGTCTAATATAGTAGCCACTAGTCATGGGTGCCTATGGAGTACGTGAAATGTGGCTCGTACATCTAAGAAAGTGAGTTTTTAATTTTATTTCATTTTAATTAATTTACTGTTTTATTTCATTTTAATTAATTTAATTATTTTGGTTCATTTTAATTAATGTAACCACTGGCCATAGGTGGCTAGTGATTATGCTATTGGATAGTACAGTTCTATATACTCCAATTATTACTATTTGTTCCTTCTGTTTATTTCCTTTTTCCCTTTCGGCTGTCCTCTCCCCCTCTATTGCTATTAGCAAGCTCTAATTATCTCTTTATGTAGTTGGTAAATAGACTGCAGGAGAATGTAAACAGAATACTGTAGGGTAGTGATTTCAGTCATTGTTTAACTCCTATTCCTTCTGAGTAGAACTATTTTCCCTGGGGCTCGCTTGGCAAACAATTCGTATTTATTTTGTTAACATTTATTTTGCAGAACTAAACCAAAATTTGTATAGAATCTCAGTGGACTGGACTTAGGTTATATTCTCGGTAGCAGTCATGTAGTGGCAACATAGAATATCTATTCCTGGACTTCACATCTGCTTGGTTTTCAAATAAACACAAGGTCTGTATTGTATTTGCAAGCTCCTTTCAAGTAAACATGGCCATCTCAACCAATTTCAAGGAGACAGGGAGGAGTATCTGGACTCTATGGAAGCCTCCATTTACCTTTTAGAAAGTTCCAGGCCCTGTGTTGGCCTCCTCTCATTCCTATCTGTGTGCTTAGCTTTGCATCCTCTTGCCTGGCGCACAGTGGGTTTTCATAAACATGCTGACTCTAGTCTGGTGGAAATGAACCTGAAATACATCTCAAGTGGTTCCTGTCTTACATTTATGTATATATATTTTGTTTGTTCAAAATACCACAAGTAACCTGGAGGAGGTTGTCAGCACCTTGGGAGGTTCAAGTGATCCTTACGCAACGGCCCTCATGATTGTACCCCCTGGGAAACAACCTCCTGAAAGCAAGAGTGTTTTCTTGGGCTTTGGCACCCTCTATGGTGTCACAAGAATAGATTTAGTGAAGGGACTTCCTGTCTCCCAAACCATTACCATCCCTTCCCCACCTCCATCTATCTCTGTAAATGATGTGAAGAAAAATAAACCTCCAATAGGAAACAAAAGGAACTTTTTCTGTGGTGGTACTGAGGATTTGAACCAGGGCCATTCACATCCTAAGTGCAAACTCTACCAATGAACTACTTGCCCAGCAGCTTTTAATTTTGTTTGGTTTATAGTCTCACTGTGTTGTCCACACTGGCCTTGAACTTGGGAACCTCAGCCTATGTAACAGCCAAGGTTACTGGCATAGCCCCAAGAGAAGCTCTTGAAGCAAGGTTTGCCTCCTTTCCTCTCAATAGTGCCGGGTGGTGATTTTTATATGTATTTTGGGGGGTCCTGGGACCTGAACTCAGGGCCTCATCTTGCCAGGTGGGTGCTGTGTCCCAGAGCTACTGTGATTTTTGTTAAAACAAAACAGTCACCATCACACAGTTAATATTTATTGAGTGCTTACTTTATGTCAGGTGCTCAAATAAGCTATATCAACTAGCTTGTCCAGCAGTCTGAAGAAAAAGCGTTGTTATTCACCCCATTTTACGGATGACAGTTCCTAGGCGTGGAGGTACCTACCTCAAACTTCCTGCGTAAGAAGCAGGAAGCTGCAAGTCACCCACTCGGCTTGGTGTAAGGTAGGGGTCCTTCCCTGTGCCAACTGGATTAAATACATTCCTATTTTCTTTGTGGGGGAACTGGAGGCAGGGAACGTTAAAAGCTTCAGAACCCACAGAATAATTAAAGGGTTCCCAAGTGAAAGCTGAAAACAATACATTTTTAACAAAATGGGCAGTTACTCTAATTGCTGTGCCCCTACTGTTCAATTCCTTTTTATGTTCTAATTCATTAAATTATGTGCACACACAGGCTTATTATTTACAGATGTATCACTTTTAACTGGCTCATATGAAACAGATGTTTCGTGAAAGGTAACAGAGAGCAAGTGATCTAAACCCTCTGTGAGTGGGTAGCAAGTGAGTATTATGGCCCATTACCTGCTGGTCTTTTGCTATTATTCTGAATTGCAATGTCCAGTGTATGGAGTTGAATTCAGTTTGTCCCCTGAAGGAACAAATAAAAATAAAACAGTCTTATAAGGGAGTATTTGCATCTCCAAATAAGAGTGTGTGCAGGTGATTAGCAGGTGGCATTCACATGTGGACTGAGGTGGACGTGGAAAGGTTTATAAGCAATTTGAGAAAAAAACAGGCCCACTGCATTATGGGAGGTGTGGCTCATGCAGAAGGCCATCTTCAGGGACTAGCACTACCCTAGCAGTCTAAGTTTTAACCTAACGGTCCAGCTAGCTGTGAGAACACAGCCTAGGTCTTTTTCAAAGTGGAGCGACATAGCCTAATAAAATTAAACATGACCAACTTGTCACATTGCCATACACTGGGCAGCAGATGTCATTGGGCAATTATGTTAAAACTTAGAATACTAGGAAGCAATAATAATCACCATCTAAGTCCACAGTGAGACTTTCTGTTTCTGAATTAACTAGCGTTCACTAAGTGAACAAAAAATCAGAACAAGAAAATGGCTGAAATTGTACCGTGCTGTACATCGGAAGCTGGAAATGGTCACAACTGAAACACAAAATGGGACATGAAATATTAAGTGACACATCGGGTTTATTGCATATATGACCATGAGAGTACATTTTATTTTGTCTTCTGGAGCTCTAAAGAGTCCATGTAATGGATTAAAGGTATTAAAACTCCCATATTGTGCCTGGATCTAGGCCAGGGAACAGGCATGATAGATAATCTCAATAGACAGAAAATGTAGGAAGGAATTTTAAAATGTATTTATGGTAGATGTATTGACCTCCCTAACTAATAAAAATGTATACATGAGGTTAGTTTTGAAGAAAATATGTAGCCCTTACAACAGACTGTAGTGTTGGTATCTTTAAAATATCACCCACATTTCTATGACATATGACTGCCATATTCTGTCTTTACCCTGGAAGGAAAAGTATACATTTTATAGTACAGTACCGTGTGCTGTTACTGTAAGAAGAAATGGCTTTATTTTCTTTTCTCTTAAAGTACAAGTCAGTAAATTGAGCCAAATCTGGTGTATAGCCTGGTTTTTTATACATACAGCTTTGTTGGAATGCCCTCCACTTCCTCGGTTGCATCTCAGCTCTGGCTGCTATCCCTTATGATGGCAAAGTGGGGTGTCTGTGGCGTGGATCAGCTCACGAAACCTGAAATCTTTGCTCTCGGGTCGCCTGTTACAAACAGTGCTGACCTTGCCTTAGAACATGAAAAATGCAAAGGACTGCGAGGGACAGAAATGCAGGTTTTGGCCTTCGTTTCCGGTGATCTTGTGAGTGGACTGAGGAGACCAGGTGCAGAGCAAGCCCTTGGTTCACTGTGGAACCTTGGCCAGGTCACTCAGTTCCCTTAAGTGTCATTGTCCTCATGGAGAAAGGCAGATGAAGCAGCTGGTCAAGGGAACAGCTCCTGCCCTGTCATCCTTGTCACAAGGGAGCAAATGGGGAGCTGTGAGGGAAAACGTACCTAGGTCACCTGGCCCACAGGACATGGGTCAGGGTAGATGTGCTGAGTTGCCTGGAGCTGTTTATCTGGTGGCCTGTGTAAGAGTCCTACAGATTTCACGGCTTTTGCTCACTTTCCAGATTAAAATGTATCGAGCTTCTGCTATGTGGGGGGCCCTTTCTTACATCCTGGGTATTGAAAGGAGGGGTGGCTGGAGCGCTTGTGTGCTCCCCAGCAGGGCAGCCTGGCCACCCATGGCTCCTGCCCCTCACTTGGGCCGACTTTGCCGTCTGGTGTTTTTCAGCCAGCTGTTCACACGGGCAGGGAGCAGCATTTTGCAACTGCTGTGCCCGGCGTTTAGCCCAGGTCTGAGCCCAGGCGACGCTCCCTGCCCAGCAGCTGGGTGGCACTGACCGATTGCCAGGACCCTGATGCCCTCCTGCCCTGACTGCTGGGGCCAAAGGCTTGGGAGTTGGGCTGAGCGCAGCTGTCTCAAGGGAGAGGTCCTGCACTAGGGGCACACGGGAGAAGCTGTCTCTGGGTGCCCAGCGGGCAGCAGGGAGCCCGGGAGGGGAGGGGAGGCCATGGCCACACTTCATGTGAGCTCCTGTGGGCCTGGGAAGGCAGGCAGGGACAGGGGGCCAAAAGAAGGGGAGGCTGGCATGGCTTGCCTTTCTCACGTGAGCTGGGGCATGGCTGTTCGGCCCATCAGAAAGGAAAATGATGTTGGGAGGGAAACTGGAAGTGAGGTTTAGCAAACTGAGAGAAGGCTAAGGCACAGGAGAGACAGGCAGCACTGGGACTTTTCAGACAGCCTGGTCCCACTGTGAAAGGTGGCTGCCGTGGAGCACTGCTGGGTGGAGGTGTTTTGCCTGGTGTTTTACATGATGTTCATGTGTAACCCTCACACCAGTCCTCTGAGAGACATGCTGGTATTTCATACAATCCCTATTTCCAGCCACATTGCCTCAGACAGCTGTCTATAGAGACGGACAAACTCCAGGAAGAGCCGAAGAAGAGTCCAGGCTTGAGAGTAGCTCACAGAATATGGGTGAAATTTTATTTGAATTATTTTTTTCAAGTTTTCCTCAGCAGTTTTGTTTTGAAGAAATAAAGCTAAGGACTTTGACACTTTTTCCTATGAGAAGTCTCTCTAGAAAGAACAAAAGAAGTCATTGTTAGAAAAGACAGAAAAAAAAAACAATCAACAATGTACAGCAAGTTGTCAATAGCATGGGATTGTTTTTCTATAATCTGAACAACTCCATAGAAACTTGAGAATCTTTTTAAATGAAGTGGCAGCTGGTACATCCTTTTTTTTCTTTTTGGCGGAACTGGAGATTGAACTCAGGCCCTTGAGCTAGAAGCACTTTTTCCACTGAGCCGTCTCCCCAGCCCCTGGTACATCCTTTTCAGAAGTGTTTTTGTTTTTGTTTTTGTTTTTTTGGCTGGCTCAGGATGCCTTCAGGGCAGGTCTGGTAAGGCTTAAGGATCTAGGGCTGGAACCACAGCATCCTGATTGCTTTGTTTAAGCAGTTACTTAAACAACTGAGCTAATGGGCAGGCCCCCTGGTACATCCTTTTGAACTTATCTACTATGCTGAGTTCCAGCAAAAACAGTTTTCATATTTGTCAACTAGAGATCTTCACTATTTTTCTATTTCTAGTCTGTCCTCCTACCCACTCCATTTCTCTTGGGAAAAGAATAATTCAGCTCTTATTTGGGCTTTTTCTTTTTCTTTTGTTTTCTCTTCTCTACCCCTGCATATTTATTTGTATGTGTGGTACTGTGGATTGAATCAGGACCTTCACACCGAGCTACATCTCCAGTCCTTTATTTTATTTTATTTTTTTCCAGTTTTTTTTTTAAACTTTTTTTAAGGATAGGATTGCTTTTTCTTTTTTATCAGTTTTATTGAGAAACAAATAGCAATGAGACAGTTTTAAACCCGATTAATAGGACAGTTTCAATAATTAATACATTACATATTGTTGTCTTCTTAGTGGTTATGCATAGTACAAGATGCAGACATGAAATCCTGTCCAAACACTATTGGTACAAATCTTTCTCCTCGCTGAATTAAGAGAAAGTAGCTGCATATCTATCCTAACTATTGAGACAGAATCTTGCTACGTCACTAAGGGTCCCAGCTGGGACTCGAACTTGCAGTCCTTCTGCTTCAACCTCTGAAAGCACTGAGATTACAGGTATGTGCCCAGCTTCTAGTGCTGGCAATTACAGAAGAGCACAACTTTAAACTTCTGGATATAATTTTTCTCCTTATGCTGAATGAACTTAGCTTAGGCTGTGTGTGTGGCCCAGAGGTAAGAGAGGGTCCTCTGGTCCACAGAGAGCTGGCGCTGGCAGTTGGGCAGGCTCATTTGGCCTGCTGACTGCTCCTGACAGGGCTCAGTCCCACGCCCTTGGAACAGCGCCAAAGGCCTTTGGACCTAGGCCTGAGCCACTGCCATGTCCCTGCGGGGGGGGGGGGGGGCGGCTTCTTGGCAGGAAGATGCAGGAGAGGTGAGTGGGTGTGTTGTGTGTGCCTTAAAATTCCCATGTTTGTTTCTGGGGACTTTCCTACTTTTTATTGCCCTGACTAGAAAAAAAAAGGGCATTACTTCTGGTCCCTTAGTGTCTTTCTTTGAATCTTCCAGTTTCCTTTTAGTCCTTATGTTGGTATAATTATGTGTCTGTCCGTCTGACTTAGACATACTCTGTTTGCTCTGAAGCTTGCTGCCCGGAATAGCCGCCTGTGAAAGTTCTGGGCAATTTTGAGAGGGATGGCATTGTCCCCTCTCCACCCTGGAAGACAAGAACATTTAAGTGCAAATCCAAGCGCATCACTTTCTGATAGTGCAGCCTCCAGTAAGTTGCCTCGTCACCCTGTGTCTCTGGTTTCTTGCCTATGAAAAAAGAATGCGTGCTCAAAACTAGTTGTCTCCTAGCGTCCCTGTGGGAATCAAAGGGATGAGTATGTGTCAAAGCTGAGAGCAGAACCGTCACTAACCAGCCCTGAATAGGCACTTAAGCATTACTTATTACCGTTGCTATAATGTGATTATTTCACTTGATTTTGTAGACATTTCTGTCATTTTCTATGCTGATAATATTTGTCACATTGTTAAGATATGGACTTATCCACTGTCCCCCAATACTCTAATATCGAAGTAGATTTTTTTTTTTTTTTAATGCTTTAGAGCTTTTTTTTTTTTTTTTTTCCCGGTAATTTACAAACTTTAAACCCTGCTGTGTCATAGTGTGCTGGCCATGCAATATTCAGGTTAGGAGCCCTAGGATCGAGGTAATATAACTATTTCTAAGGGGCAAACTGAAACCGGCGTCTCTGCCTTCTGTGCCTCCAGGACTGTGCGGGTCCCACATCCTCGGAGTTGCTGCAGGAGATGATTTTCTGATGTTTCCTGTCTTTTGTCCCAGTCTCCCTCCATCAGGAAGACTGGTATCCTTACCCTAGATTAAGGTTTTTCAACTTTAGCTCTGTTTGTAATTTGGCACAGGTGACATGGGGAGGGACTTTCCTGTTTATATTGAGGTGTTGTGTGCTATCCCTAACCTCTACCAATTAGATGAGAGTAACAGCCTTCACTTTGTGACAGCCAAAAATGTCACTAGGTAGTGCAAAGTGAGTGACTCTCAGGGGCAGAGTTGGTGCCCATCTAAGAAACCCTGCCCTACATGAGGGAATATGGAAACCAAATATTGGGAGCAGGGGTGGAGAAAAGAGGGGAATGGGTGGTTAGTTATCATTTATTGAGCACTTAGTGTGTGCCTTGTAAGTTGAAATCATTGTCTCCCTCTTGCTAACAGCTTTAGTTTTATCTGAATAAGCAGGAAACAGTAGGGCTCAAGGAAGTAAAGAAAACTCTGTGGTCATTAAACTCAGAAGAGAGGAGCGCAGCCACCTTCACCTGGCAGCAAAGCCCTTGAACTTCCCCTCAGCTCCACTCGAAGGTTCACTCAAGCTCACGCTGTTTTCTTTCCTTGTAGGAAAGGAACCAAACTAATCAACCTACTGTGTGAGGATTTAATTAGTTCCACAGTTACTGTAGCCTGCTGGTGTGGCATATACTTATAAAAAAACTAAACATAAAAGACTCTTTCCTGCAAGTTTATCAAGCAAATCAGAGGCTTTTTTTTGACCTTATGTATTTGTTTCTGAGAAAGAGAGGTTTGGATAAATTCTGATGAAGTCATTTGTATTTGAACTTCATTAGAACTCAGAAATAGGCCAAGGCATGTGATGAAGCATAATTTTATTGTTAACTTCCTTAAATATTCTAAAATGGAGTAATCGCTCCATTATTTTTTATAACACTGACATCAGTCTAGTTGTAAAATGTTTACAGTATATTAACAAAGAATGTGTATCTGCAAGGATACTGGTTCTAGTGCTCTTATTTTAATCCACTTTCCAAGTGAAGGAAATTTGAACAGGTAGAAAAATGTCACTTATTAGTACCATATTGCTTTTGGAAACTTACAGGAATTCTGAGTAGAAGTGGGTTACAGGGGACCCACTTGGTGGCTTAAAAACCTTCCTGGCAAGAACAATGTCCCAAGTTTGATCCCTGGTACCACAGAAGTGGGTCATGGAAGTGAATCATTTGGTATTGAGCTAAACTCTTCAGGGGGACCTTAAATTCTAGTGCAGCTAGCTTCATCTGCACATGACTCCAGAGACCTGTTTCCACATTTGTTCCCTTAAATGCAGTTCCATTTGTGATGCCTTCACATCGTTAATAAGCAGTTAGATGTGTTGTCCTGTTCAGTGATTTTAAGGGACAATTGACTTGAGCCCTCTCATAAGCGATGTTAGTATGTTCTAGAAAACACTGACATAACGTATCACAAAAGACATCCTGTGATGTAATTTTCAAAAGTTCTCCTTGAAGCAAGAATGAATATTATGAAAATTAAATACAGGTGAGGAATGTGTCAGCTTTTTCTCATGCTAAAAGCCAGTCTCTGTGGCTGGCTGTGAGCCCAGGCAGGTGTAGCCATTGCCAGTGACAAGTGGGTCCTGCCTGAGCTCCGCCCCCTTTTTGAAGTTGTGTCAGATTTAACCATTATCTTGAATCAAAGCAGCAGTTGGAAAACTTGTAGCTGTAGATTAATAGAGAGTCATACAGTTCTTCAGTTCTCAAACGTAAGCAAATTGTCCCGCGTGGACCAAAGCTATGACCTTTCTGGCCAAAAAAACATGAGAGAAGCCAGGCTTGGTGGCCCAGCCTGTAGTCCTAGACCTCTGGGAGGCTCCACGTGGGCAATTTAGTGACTCTGTGAGACCCGGTGTCAAAATAAAATAAAGGTCTGGAGTGTGAAGGTCCTGGGTTCAACCTTTACTAATGAAGGGACAGGGGGGTAGAAAATTAAATGTTACAAAGCTGGGTGTCTTAGTGAAATAATAGTAATATGATTATTGGTGCCAACTGTGTTTTCAAATTCCTTCCTCCAAAGGGGGGAGTTGCTGTTCCCTGTCCTCCCCTTGGTTTGGAGGAGAAGCACTTAGCTGAACCCGTGACACATAGTAAGTGCTCAGTAAATAGTAGTTGCTATTAGCTCAGGCTCTTCCTGTGCAACTTTGAACACATCGCCAAGTCAAAACCAATGCCAAGACTCCCTGGGAGAGAAGGAGGCTTCTGGTTTAGGTGAGCATAAACACACCCAGCCTGAAGATGTTAATGTATTAAGCACTTCACAAGGTGGAGTATGCTTTTAGCAGGGACCTGAGCAAAGAGAAGCTGCAGGAGTTCCCACGCCAAATTGACTCAGCAAAATGTGTGGGATTCCAAGGCGGTTAGGACAATGCAAAGGCATTTTCATGCCACATTGTCTCAAACGGGAACGTGTATGAGAATTACCAGGGGATTTTGTTCAAATGCCTGCTCCGATTTGACTTTTCTGGGGTGGGGATGGGATCCGGCGTTTTGATAATTTCCCAGAAGATGCTGACTGTCTTGGTCCAAGACCACACTTTGAAAAGCAAAGCTGTCTTTAAAGGCTCCAGAATCAAAGACTTCCCCAGCCCCTCCTTCATCCCCTGCCTGTGCTCAGCACCTGTTACATGTGTGGTCAGAGTAGCAGGGATCCTCATAACCCAGCTCCAGCCCTCGGCCAGGAATCGCGGTGACCCGGGCAAACACACGCTTCTTCAGGGTCACGGGCAGGTTACTGAGCCAAGACTGCCAAGAGCCCACAGTGATGTTTTCCTTCTCTTCCCCTGGCTCTCTCCGTTCCTTGCCTGCCCCAAGCCCGCGACTAATCCTAGAGGTGCTTAAGGATAACAAAGCCAGCCACAGAGGCAGGGCGGTTGCGCACACGGCACAGCCTTTCCTGCGTGACCGATCCCTGATTTAAGAAAGCGTTCACAGGTTTCCAAAGCTCACGTGCATGGAGAGGAATCGCTTCCCCTGAAAGATGATTAAAAGCAGAACCCCTTTCAAAGAGGTGACATAAAAATTAAAAGAGCGAGCCTTTGCTGCTTCCTCCCCCCAGCCCTGAACGTTTGGAAGCACGTCAATGACATTTTAATAAAATGTCTAGGCGCACACTCACACACGCATGCGCGCACACAAGTAGCGGTGGAGGGTCTGGTTGTAATTACTTGTACTTTAGTTGAACTTTGGCGCTTCCTTTGACTTTCTCCCTAATGTATATGAGCTGTGGGCTTCGCGATCCTGCAGCGAGTCCACCGAAGAAAGGGGGTGGGGAAGATCCAGCTCTGCTCTCTGCGGTGCCAACAAAAATGAAGCCCAACTGAACGGTTTTGAGCAAACCCAACACTTTGCCATTCTCCATTAATTAGCTAAATTTAACTCCCGCCCACTGGGACCCCAGAGCTCCGGGCTCAGAATTCCTCTGAGGCCATGCAGGAAATGCCTTTTGCTTTACAACTCCTTTTTCTTTTAAGGCTCAGCTGCCCGGAGAGTGCATTAAAATACTGTCTTAATCATGGAAGGTTGTAGTAAAAAGGCAGACTTTCTTAATGCACCCTGCCTGCCTCTAATCAGGCCCAACATAAAATCCTACATTCTGTCAACATGGGTTAGCCGGCCATAAATTAGCTCTTAGAAAAAAAAAAAAAAATAGTATACTGAACTCTTAAAAATCTAATCTACTACTTAATCTAACCTTTAGAAAAATCCCAAGCATGTAAGGAATTGTGAAGGAAGCTATTGTTGGAACAGTCGCTGTATTGACATGCCACTCAGGTGTGTTACAACAACAACTACATTTATATGTGTTTTCGCAGGTGAGCTGTGTTCCTAGGTGCCAAGTTCTCTTAAGGGCAATGTGAATTTGGTGAGCTTTTTCTTTTCTTTGGGAAGGAAACCTGAGTTGTGACAGAGTTTACCAAGGCTGCATCCCCAGGAAGGCTGGTGTTCTGTTTTTCTAAGGTCCTAATCTGTGCAGATTTGATTGGGTTTTGTTTTTGTTTTGTCTGCAAACAACCTCTGAGCGTGAAGTCCTTTTACAGCAGTGCTTTTCCAGCGTTGGTCTATGAAGGGTGTTGGGTCCTGAACTGCCTGCTGCCATTCTGCAAAACTGCAGAAATGGAGAGCAAGTGTTTGGAAACTTTGACAGCAATCTGATGGTTTTGTTGCTAAATCTAATCTAAAAAACAAAGTTGAGGCTTGAGCTCTGGGCATCTTTGATTTCACCTCATTCTGTTTTTCTAGAGTTTCGTTTTTGAATTTGATCAATCTGCAAAGGGCAGTGAGAGGGGAGGAGAACTAGAAAATGACTTCTCACCATGATAGTCTGAAAATCACTAATGTAAAGCTAACGTCCAGCTCTCTTAATAAGAAGTCTGAGGCTGGTCGTACCGCACTTTGAGGAGCACCGATTTAAGAGGGCACAATTCCCATGACTAATTTTACAAGGAAGGTGATTCTAGCTGTTTTCCTCGGTGGCAGTCATCTGAAAGTTGTGGGAGTGGAGAGGTTTAGGACATGGGCTAGAAGCTTGTGCCAGCGCAGATTGCTTCTTTCCGGGCTTCCTCTGGGCTCCGACTCCCAGGCCTGCGTGCGGAGAAGCCCTCTCAGCATCAATGCTGCTGACGCTGCTGGGGACAGGGATTGGCAGAGCCACGAAGCCGTCTCAGCAGAGGAACAGAAGCCCCTTTGCCCTGGCTGTTCCCTGACAAAGCAGGACAGCCCATCTGGTAGCAGTTTAGATGCTGCGCTGGAGGCTGCTGCTTGTTATCGGGCAGCCACTAAACAGAACTCACTAAGTCAGTAAGTAAGCAAGGAAATACATTAAAAAAAAAAAAAAAAAAAAAAGAAAGAAAGAAAGAAAAACCAGGAGGCAAAAAGTAGGTCCGAATTATTCCTTAAAGACTGCTTCCCCAAACTGAATCTCATCAGGATGACTGGAGTACAGTTGTTTTATTGAATGGCACAAGCCTCTTTTCCCCCTGGGAAGTCTAAAAACTGCTTTTTTGGCCTGCCTGAGATTGCTGAATGACCTAATACAGAACACATTGTCTGCTGGACCAGCAGAGTTTGCTAGCAAAAAAATTTTATCATTCCGTAGACTGATTGTGCTTGCCTGGACTAGGGAACAAAATGTTTGAGGCCTCTCAAGGGCATTTGATGAATCTAACTCTAATTTAAAGAGACTAATAGATTATTGATTTAGAAGGATGACAGCGAACAGATCAATGGCCAAGCACTGGTATCTACCTTAAATAACAAAAATGCTCCATGAAAGGGAAGCCACGGGGTGCCCCCCGCCCCCACCTTGTTTCCCACCCCCACTTTTTATTGAGGTAGGAGGGGATAGCAGGGAAGAGGCACTCTAATAAACTTGACTGAAATAAGCTTTTGCAATATTACCTAAGGGGTAAGAGATTGTGTGGAAGTACAGATCTTTGATCTTAATGCTTATGGCCTGGTTGTAATTCTAGAACTTGTCTTGGCATGGTTGCCTATGTGGCCTGCCGTGGTGATCTGACTGCACTGTTGAACTCTGTCTCTCTGTCTCTCTGTCTCTCTGTCTCTCTGTCTCTCTGTCTCTCTCTCTCTCTCTCTCTCTCTCTCTCTCTCTCTCTCTCATCTCTCCCCATCTCCCTCCCTCCCTCCTTTATTTTTTTGGCTCCAACATGGTAAATCTCAACCTTATAAATGTCTGTCTACTACCAAGTGGTAGGGTGATAACCTAAGTATACAAGGCCAAATATTTAATTCTTTACCACCAATGGGAAAATTACGCTGTACATCACTATTTCTTGTCCTGTGTATTTTTTGTTTGTTTCTTTCTGCGTATGCTACATTCTCTTACAGCACTGTGGGATGGATTCAAATTACAAAAAAACAATAGAAAGAATCAAGTCATTCTTCAGAGCACAGCCCTAACACTTCCTCTTCAAGTCTTGATTTCTCTTGACCTGAAGGCCTCTTCTTCCCTCTGTCCTTATATCAGTGGTTGACAAGCTGCTTTAGTTTGGCTTGACCTGGGAAGTTTTTTTTAGCAGAGTTCCTGACTCTCAGTCTCAGACATTGTAGCAAAAGAGGTCTGTGACGCAACGTGAGCGGTAGGCCTGAAAATGTTCTGCAGGTGGCTCTAATGTGCAGCCACCTTTGGAAACTGCCATATTATGTTCTTATTGTTGGTTGATTCTCCACTCAACCAAATTGTCAAGAATAAGAGAAAAAAACATTCATTTTCCATAAGAATTTCCATGGCATAAGCCATGGCATGTTATAGTCATGGTGCAAGCAATGAACAAGCACAAGGGCAGTCTAATTTAACAGTCTGACTTGGACTGACTTAAAGAAATCCAGCGGGGGAGATGGCTTAGTGGAGTAAGCGCTTCCCGGGGAAGCACAAGGGCCTGAGTTCAATCCCTGGTTCTGCCAAAAAATAAAAAATAAAGAAATCCATAGCTTTACTGGTAAACTCACCATAGGACCTGTGTGTGTGTGTATGCGTGTGTGTGTGTGTGTGTGTGTGTGTCTGTCTGTCTGTCTGTCTGTCTGACTGTCTGTCTGTCTCTCTGTAGTACAGGTTGGCCTTGAACTCCCTATGTAGCCCAGACTGGCCTTCAATTTTTATGATCCTCCTGCCTCAGCCTCTGCTTACAATAGAATATTTTTATTCATGACACCTGCCTTCTGGATTCATTCATTGCAAATGACCCTTATCCACAGGGGGGAAAAAAACTTTGGGCAACTTTTGGAAAATATTCTGGGATTTTTGACATCCCATAGGCTTCTGCCTCTTTGTTTGTTTTACTCCAAACTTCTTGAGTATTAAATTGCCTACAATTCTGTTTCCTTTCTTTGGGAGGATGAAATGCTGGACTTTTTTCAGCGCCTATATTTGAAGTGGCATATTTATGGAAATTACCACCCACTTTTGAAATTCAGGGCATAGCTCTGACAGCTGAATCCAGGCCTAACCGAATTCTATTTACAACTTTCCTAGACAAGCCAGATTAGCTGTTCTATACAAGCAAACAGAACATTAAAATACTCCTCTCCACATGCACATGTGCACGCATGCGCACCTCCCCCTAGGATATATACAGGGCTGAGCATGGTGGTGACAGCGTGGCACAGTGAGAGCTGTTGACCTACACAAATCAAACCAATTCACAAGACCTGGGAGGCACATAGGGCAGAGAGGAGTGTGAGTTGGCAGCCTTTCTAGAAGCTTGTTTATCAAGACGAACTAAAAACTAACAAAACATCTTTGAAATGACATTGCTTTTCAATTCCTAATTCCACTTCTTAGTATTTATCCTAAGGAAATAGATGGGGATGTGTTAAGGTTGGCTGCCCAAATGTTCATCCCAGTGGAATGTTTTGCAGGAAGAGTACTTAATTTTATTTTATTTTTGGTACCAGGGATCAAACTCACAGCCTTTGGCTTGCCAAGCAGGGACTTACGCTGCTGAGCTATCTCCCCAGCCTACAGGAAGAATACGTATTGATAAGGACATAAATCCATGGCACTGTAACTGGACAGCATCCTGACCTCAGTATAATTCCACCTTAGTAAACAAACAACTGGAAAAAAAAATCTAGCAGGTTGTGTCTAGATATGACAATGTGCCTTTCTCTGAATGAAAGGATTGTGGGTGACTCTCTGTGTGTTCGGGATCGTCACAAAGACCAATGATACCGCTTTGTAATTTTATTTTATTTATTTATTTTTTTAATTTTATTTATGTGTGTGTGTGTGTGTGTGTGTGTGTGTGGCCAGCTCAGCCCACCAGGGGGCGGGGCTGGCTGGCATGTGGTGCTGGGGGATCGAACCGCGGTCCCTGATGCCTTGCCAAGCTTGTTCTAAGTAGGTGCTTTAGACCACTGAGCCATCTCTCCAGCTCCCCGCTTTGTAATTTTAGCAAGTAGTTTTCTTGTTAATGTCATCATCCCCCCTTCCCTTTCAGGGGAGCTGATTTGCTCAGTGTGAGGGAGGCTTTTTGACTTCACGACTCCATTGTCTGGTTGGTAAGCCTCAGTAGCATTAGAAGTCAAACCTCGCATAGGAAACTTGGCACCGCTGTGCCATGATATCTAGAGTCAAGGGGCCGGGGAGATGGCTCAGTGGAATAAGCACTTCCCTGGCAAGAGCAAGGGCCTGAGTTCAAGCCCCGGTTAAACCAAAAAAAAGAAAAGGAGGTGGGGTGGGGCTTGATATCTAGAGTCAAGACTTGTGCTTGCTGCAAGAAATATGCACTCCAGGTTGATGTCTTTGTCACGAAACCTTGGATCTCACAGTAAAGATCATCACAGATTTATCTACTAGGACCCATTGCGCTGTACTAATGAATTCAGTCCAAGATTCTCCTGAATTATGAAAATACTATAATTGCAGTTGATTCTGTTCCAAAGGATGAATTAATTACTCTTTAAAGAAAGCAAATGAGTATAAGAGAGCTATTTGATTTCTAATTTTGCCACTTAACTACGTAGAGGGGCACTTAGTGCTTGAAATAAGGGAGGAAAAGGAACAAAAGCTCCTGAGTCATTTTGGCAAATATTTACTAGTCAGCTGCTGTAGCGAGACTGGATCACACTTAGCAGTGGTGCAGGTAGGTCTACTGGCCTTGTGAAATGCAGAGTGCGGGCTGACAAATATAAAACAACTCATACGCAGATCAACTTTCCAGGACAAGTCAGTGCCCTCTGAGTTCCATTTTCTCTTGCGGGTAAATTGGTGATAAAAGCCATCACCCTCGCTGCACTGTGGTGAACTTCAGATTAGGGAGACGCATGAGATGGCTTTGTAAGCCATGCCGTGCCGTGTGGATGTCAATATTGTCACCGCTGTGTCTGTGGTGACAATTATTTTTATGGACGTATCCCAGCTAGTGTTCCTGCTGAACTTGGAGCAGAGGCATATGAATTTACTGATAAATAAAAAGGAACTAAAATGCACTTTCTTCCCCTGTCCCATGTCTGTTGCAGCGATTGAAACGCAGAGCACCAGCTCGGAGGAGCTCGTCCCAAGCCCCCCGTCCCCACTGCCTCCCCCACGCGTGTACAAGCCCTGCTTCGTCTGCCAGGATAAATCATCAGGATACCACTATGGGGTCAGCGCCTGCGAGGGGTGTAAGGTGAGTACCTGCCTCAACGGTTCATGGTCCAGGTGCTTGTAGGGTTGCCTAGCCACCTCCCTAAGCGGCAGCTTTGACCTCTGCCGTGTCACCACCAGCCAGTGTGGTGCACGCGGTTGTGCTTGACGGGTGTACTGCTTGCTTGTGTCATTTTACTTTATTTCTAAAATTTTTTGCTACTGAAGATCGAGCTCAGGACCTTGTGCTTGCAAGGCAGGTGCTTAAGCCACTTAGCCAACTTCCCAGCTCATCATTTTACTTTAATGTTCAGAAGGGCGTGCAAGTGACTACGGATGGAGGCTGACAATTCCTGAACCCTTGAAATATCCCCACATCAAGTTCTTTTTAGATAATGAGGACCTTTTGAAGGAGTCCTGAAAAACATCCTCGTGTTTCTCTTTAGAACATGCCATCTGGTGTCTATGTAGTTTTATTTTATTTTTAAATATGACTGACAGTACACTGGATCAACTAACAGACAATCTATGGTTCAAATTGGGATTTATCTCCTGCCTGCTTCCTTGGCCTGGTGGCCTTTGAATTACAGTTTGATTTTCAGCCTCTAGGGACTTGCTAGTGCATGTGCATCATAAATTCAGGGAAGTTGGATTTAAAGTTTTTGCCTGCCAAGTACGGGAGCCTGAAGATATGCCAGAGTGAATATGGTTGTTTTGAATTAAGCTACGTAATTGTTATCAAGTCAATGGGCACAATTGAGTGAAAGAGCTTTGTGTGTGTGTGTGTGTGTGTGTGTGTGTGTGTGTGTTTTGAGAGAGAGACACACACAGACAGACAGAGACAAAGAGACGAGAGAGACAGAGATAAAGAGACAGAGATACAGACAAAGAGAGAGAAGAAACAGAGAGACAGAGAAGGAGACAGAGAACAAAGAATGATTTATAGGCAAATTCAACTCATCCATTAAAAATTTCTCAGAGGAGCCCAACATGGTGGTACATGCCTGTAATCCAAGCACTTGGGAGTCAGAGGCGGTGGGGTGGATTGCTATGAATTCAAGGCCAGCCAGGGCTACATAGTGAGTTCAGGGTCATACTTAAGTACACAGTGAGACCCTGTTTCACAGAAATTAAAATCCAAAAAAAAAAAAAAAATCTCAGAGGAACTACGGATGTTTTGAGCTAGCCCTTCCCTAGATAAATAACTTCTTTTAAATTCTCTCTGGGTGGCTGTTCAGCTGTGCTGTTTGTACATGAGAATCGGCTTGTAATTTTGAATGAGTTGGAATATCGTACAGGTGCTCCACGACGTGTTTGTGTTTGACTCAGCAGAACTTGCACGTCCTATATGTGTGGAATGGGCACTGTTGGATGGCCTAACAAGCAATCCTTTCTTTAAGGTTGGGTTCCCTGGGACTTCAGTTTTGACCAGGCTAGTCTGTGCAGTTTGTCGGGTCCTACCTGTGCTCCACCGTGTGTCTTTGGTTTGCTGTGTGCTTGCCAGACACCCCAGCTTCTGCAAGAGCTCACAGTTGGCTCGGAGCCTCAGCTCCCCTCTGCATTTTCTGGCCCAGGTTTTGTTTGTTTGTTTTGGGTTTTTTTTTTTTTTTTTTGGTGGAACTAGGGCTTGAACTCAGACCCTGTCAATTGTTCTTCCCATTTTATAGGTTGTTTCTTAATTTTGTTAGTTGTTCCTTTGCAGTGCAGAAGTTTTTTTAATTTAATGTTCTTGTGCATTTCAGTTTCTGTTCAGAAGGCTGTTGCCTATACCTGTGTCTTCAGAAGCTTTATCTATTGTATCTTTTAGTAGATTGTTTCTGTTTTAACATTTAGATATTTGCTTTATTTTGACTTTGGTTTAGCATGTGGTGAGGTAGATGTGTGTAGATTCAGTCTTCTGCATGTAGCTAGCCAGTTTTCTCTATATCATTTGCGGGAGCCCAGCGTCCCTCTTTCATGTATATTTTTGACCCTTTTGTCAAAGATCAGAGAGCTAAATGTACCTGGGCTTGTTTCTGAATCTTTTATTGTTTCATTGATCCCTGTGTCTGTTTTTATGCCAGTAACATGCTGTTTTTATTGCTGTAGCTTTAGAATACAGTTTGAAATCCAACATTATGATACTTTCTGTTTTGTTCTTTTTGCACAGGGTTGCTCGTGCTACTCCGAGTCCCTTCTGCTTTGATATGAATTTTAAAATTGTTTTCTCTAGTCTAGTGAGGAATGCTATTGACATTTTTATTGGGACTTCATTAATCAGGAAATCTCTTTCCATTTTCTGATGTTCTCTTTGATCTCCTTTTTCAGAGTACTGTAGATTTCTTTGTAGAGGTCTTTTGCTTCCTTAGTTTTTCTTTTTCTTTTCTTTTTTTTTTTTTTAATGTCTTTGGTTGTTGCAGGGTTTCACTACACAGCTCGGACTTGTGGTGATCCTCCTGCTTTCAGCCTCCCCAGCGCTGGGATCAAAGGCAAGCACCACTACCCTCCCCCCATCCCCCACTCTGGCTAGTTCAGCCCACCCTGGGGGCGGGGCTGGCACAGCATGTGGTCCCTGTACTTGTCTAAGTTTGCCTGAGCAGGTGCTTTAATCCCCTGAGCTATCTTACTGGCCCCTGGTTAGGTTCATTTCTAAGTATTCAATATTTTTGATGCTATCCACTTGGACTTCTGCTTCCTTTTATTGGCCAAAGCAAGTCTTAAAGTTAATCTAGGAAGAAACACTTTTAATGGGAAGAGCTCACATTATCTAGGAAAGTCATTAGGGGGAGGACAATATGGGTCATTTTTGCATTTTATCGACCACTGTGCACATCTCCTGTAACTCAAGTGGGAAGGGACTCTCCCTCTATTGGCCACTCCCCATGCCATGGATGCTTACTGATGTGGGTATAAGGTAAGGCTAGTTTGGAGAAATTTATTGAAGACAAGAACATTGCTCCTCTTCTGGGGTGTGAGTGATTTTAAAGCAATTCCCTTTCCTCCAGTAGCTTCTAACGTGGTAATTGGGAGAGCCATGTAGGAAACCAGTTGACATTGGCTAAAAAGTAAAATATTCATGGATCTAATTATTTTGTTATAGACAACTATTAGCTGAATCTACTTAAATTGCTCCTGAAATTTGGGAAGGCGTCAATGGAGTCCTAGTTCATTTTGTCTATTTTTGTTGTAACACATACATAAATCATCGTCTGACGTTCATTTGAAAGCTTACTGAAAAGATACTCTTTTATTTCTAAAAGTTTTCAAATAATCTCATGTGCAGAAATCTGGATAAAATGTGTTGTAGCCCTGCTTCCCCGATCCTATGATGCCTTTGGGAGAGAAATTATCTAGCACCCTTTTTTAGTGGCAGATTCTGGGACCTGGATATTAAGTTATTTCACTGTCTGTACAGTACAAACTGTTCTAATCCTCTCGCTGTCAGCTCATTCTCTGACCTCTTGTTTTCACTTGGGATTCTGACTCTTTTTAGGAAAAACCCCAACAAAAACAAGACTCATCCCAGCACAAACTTGGATAAACTTGGTTGAAAGTGTTCAGAGCCATAGGATGGTGCGTCTTTTAAACAGAATGACAGACCAGCTAGGTCAGATGAGTTCTCCAGCCAGATGCTGAATTCAATCATCGGTGTGTTGTGGGTGGGCCTCTGGACACAGGGGTTGCTTTTCCTCCTGGTAGTGGCCAAAAACTTGGCCCACATCTTGACTTGCTGGGAAAATAGGGAAAAAAAGCACACAGGACTGAAAACCATGGGAGAGGCACAGATATAATGTAAAAGGTACAGAAAAAGTAAGACAGCTTTTAAAAAAAGCAATTAAATTTTTTAAATTATCAGTATAATGAAGATTTTAATGCATATAAAATAGAAAATCTCTATTGTTATGCAATTAGGTTATTTCCAAATTGTTTTACAAGTAACACTTTAGTGTATAGCCTTTAAGTATATTGCTAGGGATAAACTAGTTGAATTGGACTTTATAAGTCAATGGCTTTGTACATTTTTTAAGCCTTTTGATGTAAATAGCCAAAATCATTTTGAGAAAATATGCATCTGTTCATGCACTGTCAATCTATAAAAAGTTGATACTAGAGGGGTCTGGGGAGATAGCTCAGTAGAATAAGCACTTGCCTGGCAAGCATAGGGTACTACATTCAATCCCCAGTACCGCAAAACAAAACAA
The DNA here is from genome assembly GCF_000260255.1 of Octodon degus. NCBI lineage: Eukaryota > Metazoa > Chordata > Mammalia > Rodentia > Octodontidae > Octodon > Octodon degus. The sequence goes on from NW_004524635.1 coordinate 5,668,065, forward strand.
AACAAAACAAAACAAAACAAAACAAAACAAAACAACAAAACAAGTTGATACTAAAAAATTATAGTCTCTCCTTTGTGGTAGTAGGTAATGGATTGAAAAGAAACTTATTTTTAGGAATTCTGCTTGTGTTTAATTCAATGTTTACAATACACCACATATATAATATCATTTTATTTATTTATTTATTTATTTATTTATTTTTGGTGGTGAGGATTGAACCGGGGACCTTGTACTTTCCAGGCAGATGCTTATACTGCTGAGCTATCTCCCCAGCCCCTATGATATCATTTTTTGGTACCAGTAAATCCACGATGGTGCCTGGTTGTCTACAAATGCTAGCTCAACCTTTGCCTTGAGATCCACAGTCAGTACCCTACGCTAACAGCCTCTGCCCCAAAGTAGGATTCCCAAACAGAACCTAGAGCATAACTTTAAGAAGTAATGTCTACAGCAGCTTCTGCCTGTCATTGCCAGGTTTGACTCACTGAACATTATTTGGGAAAGGGAGCTTGCATCTTGCAAGGAACCAGATGGCAGTCTGAGCCACTGCAACAGACATAAGATGATGACCAGAATCTAATGAGTGGATTGCAGTTCACCTCTGGGGCTGGTCAGTGGCTGCGGTATTGACACAACATCACCAGGGCAACGTAACCACTAGACGCACCCTCGGGATGTCCCGTGTAGGGGATTTCCAGGTCACTGAAGGCTACTCTCTGCTGAACACAGAGAGTACATTAAAGGGAATATGTGGTGTGCTTAGCCAAGAAGGTTTTGTAAGATAAAATCATAAAACAATATTGAATGTAAAATCATAAGATGGGAGCTGGGGAGATAGCACAGAGGCACAAGCACCTACCTGGCAAGCACAAGGAACCCAAGGTCAATCCTCGGCTCTGCATACTGCGGGGTCTCAGCCCCAGATCACTGGGCATGCCCTCTCAGCCCAGATGCCAGCGCCCACCACTCACCATGTGGCCCTGGAACTAGGTGTGGTGGTACACACCTATAATCCCAGCATTTGGGAGGTTGAGACAAGAGGATCTCTGGGAGTTTGAGACCAGCCAGAGGCTACAAAAGTGAGCACAAGGCCAGCCCAAACTGCATAGCAAGACCCTATCTAAAAATAAAATAAAATCATAAGATGATATAAAATAATGTATTTTAAGAAACTTTCTTTTCTTTCATAACCAAAATTTATACACAATTTTTGGCCTTAATCATAGTCCATACAATTTCTTTCTTTCTTTTCTTTTCTTTTCTTATTTATTTATTTATTTATTTATTGCCTTCAAAGCATATAGAGTGGCGGTCTAAGTGTCTACCTGGCAAACACAAGGACTAGGGTTCAATCCCTGGTACCACATGCCGTGCCAGCCTGGTGTGCTGTGAGGGCCACCAAAACTGAGCATGGTGGCACACGCCTGTAATCCCAGCAGTAGGGAGGCTGAGACAGGAAGATCCCTAGGAGTCTGAGCTGTGTAGCACGGGCCCCTGTACCAAATGAATGAATAGAATAAATAAAAGATTAGGAAAAAAAAAGCATGCAGTTTTTAGAGTGAGAATACTAGGAATTCAATCCTGCCTAGTCCACTTCCTAGCTAGATGAATTTATCCAAATTCATCCAGCATTTTAAGTTTCCTCTCTTTCTCTTCTCATCTGACAAAATAGAGCTAATGCCTTGCTCGCCATAGTATTGTTGTGAGAATAAGTGGAGTCAGTATGCAAACAATCACGCTGTGTAGAATCATAGCTGGTGCTGATGGTATTCCTGCTTGGTTATTGTTTATATTGTCAGTAACTTGTAATAATGAGTTTTGCATGCAATGAGGTAGCATCATGTCTAATCTTAGTGCTTATCTCATAACGTTCCTTTAGCTTCTCATTCCCTAGTTTAAAAAAAAAAAAAATTCCTCTTTCCTTCAAGACTCAGCTTCAGACCCAACCTGAGCCTCCCCATATTCCAGCAGAGCAGGGTTAGCAAATCATTTCTTCAGAGTCACATGGTAAATTTTTTAGGTTGTGAGGGTCATATGTCCTCCGCCATAAAAACTCTACTGTACCATTATAGTGTGAAAGGAGCCATGGATAATATGTTTAAAAAATAGGTATGGCTATGATGCACAAAACTTTATTTATAAAAATAAACACTTGGCCAGATTTGGACCTCAGGCCATAGTTCCCTGACCCCCACCATAGTGCATGGTCATATATCTCTTCTCAGTTTCTAAGAACTCACACTTCAAAGTTAGACTAGGTGGTTTTTTGAGGACTATAGGCTATGATAGCTTCACCCCTGCCACATACATAGACACATATTGCAATGAGTTGGTGTTCCCATGTCAGGGATCTAAGACTTGAAAACTTCAAGCCTCCTCTCCTTAGCTAACCATTCCATCTCCCCTCATTTATGCTCCATTTCTACTTCTTCATCATCCAAAATAAGAGAAATTAGTAATCTTGTTGTGACAGTTACTTCTAGAAACATCTGGCATCCATCCTGCTTTTTTTTTTCTCCCCTCCCCTGGCATCTTGCTTTGACAAAGTATTTAGAATGTGTCTTAGTTACTTTTCTCTCGTTGCTGGGACAAATACCCAACACTCAAAATGAAGGAAGGAAAGGTTTATTTAGCTCACAGCTACTGGAGGATTCAGTCCATACTCAGCTGAGTCCAACGCAGAGCAGCACAGAGCAGAAAACAACCTTTCAAGGAGGTGGCAAAGAGCAAGAGCACAAGGGAGAGGTAGCCGCAGTTCAAGCAGCTA
>NW_004524635.1:5671018-5687938 GCF_000260255.1 Octodon degus
ATGACTGCATGAGGCTTTGGGGGGACAACTAGACACAAACCATAACAGAATGCATACTTTAAGCTGCTGTACCAGCTTTGCCCATTTAACACACAGCCTAAATGTAACAGTGGCCATGCGTTATTCATTGCAGCTTTGGACAGGTCTTCTCATTTTGACAAGCTGGGCTTGGAGCAGGTGGGATCAGATGGCCTTCCTCACATGACTAGGTCCTTGAAGTGATGCCCGAATCTCGTCCCCAAGCTGTTGCTCCCCACCATCCTTTCCTGGCCTTGTTTGTGTAGTACGAGGCTCGCTACCATCAGAAAGAGGGCAACCACTAACAAGCTAGTGATTTCCAACTTCCGCTTGCAGCACCTTGGCTAAAGACCTATTGACCAATCCAGTTTTGCCATTAAGCCTAGATTCAGTAGGTGGAGAAATAGACCGCCTGTAGTGCTTACTGGGGGGAGAAGTGGCAAAGCCCCCTTGCAGAAAGGAGAGCCTGTCAGAGATGGCATGGGCTTAGAGACTGCGTTCTGTTGTTCTCTAGGTTCACAGGCAAGTTTTATTTTGTTTTTTTGACAGCTGTGTTTGTCATTCAGTTATTCTTAAGGTCATCTGAGCACCCACCAGGTTACATGGCCTCTGCCTGGTGCTAGAGTTACAGCAGCAAAGAAAATAAAATGCCTTATGGAATTTTCTCATACAACAGAGGGATGATAATAGAGACTTGGGACAAAATGAACCCAGTAGTCTGATAAAGAAAAGCTGAAGGGTACTTAATTTAGTAAGTGTCAAGTAGGATCTTATGGCCAAGGAGGAAGTAACTATGTAGGTAGCAGAAGGAAGCAGTATAGGTTAGAAACCAAGTGTCTAGGGTCTTGGGCTATTCCTGCCTCTCCTCACTATAACCATTGCCTTTTGTGGGTGGGCTTCACAAATCTATTAAGTGAATGCAGACTTCCAAGTGGGGTCCCAGTCCCATGACAAGTACAAATGCACACAGAGCACCCAGTAGTTACGCTGATTTCTAGTTAGGAACGGCTTATGTGGATTTGCAGTTCTCTGTGTTTCCAAGCCAGAACCTGCAGTAGGAGGAAGAAGAAAACGGTCCTTGTTCAATACATCTGTACCCCAGGCAGTGGACATTGGATGGCGAAAGCCCATGTAATTCCAGCAGCAGCTTTGTACAGTAGGCTTTCTGTCCCACAGTTTGTAAAAAAGAAGCTGAGGTTCAGAAAGGGTAAGGAACTTGGTCAAGGGCACACAACTAGAGCTGGTCTTAAAATCCTATACCTGTAGTAAAACACCCCAGTGCTTTATCTGTGCTAAAATAGAAGGTTGGAAGCCATAGTGTCTTGTCATTAGGACAGGATTTCATGAGACATGAAATTAAAAGGCAAAATAGGTAGGTCATACTTAAACTACTCTATCCTATTGATCATTTCATAAAAGAAATATTTTTGCAATAAAAGAAGGCACTTACAAGACACTATTTCCCTAGAAAAGGTAGGTAGTTAGCGGGTAGGACCCACATCCGGGCACACTCACTCTCAAGTGAGGCTTTGTTCCATTCTCTCCAGTTGGCCATGGATTGGTGGACACTTGCCACCCATAAGCCAGATTTTGAGAGTCACAGTCCAGTCCACACTGCAGAAACCCCAGGCAGGGCCCGGGCAGCCACAATGGGACATCTTCTGCTTTCTGAAGGTCACATTGGAAGCTGCTATTTAAAGCAGCCTTGAAGGACTGAAACTCCACTACCGCCCTTTGTCCTCCAGGCTAATTCTGTCCCTTTTCTCATCTGTCTTTGCTTTCCTGGTCTCTGAAGAGAGCGTTGCTCTCATCTCCATGGTACTTTGGGTTGGGTTTTGCTGGCAGACAGCAAGTAGGGTGTTCAGTCACAAAAAGTTTTGCAATCAGGAAGATGAATGTCGGCACAATTTTAGAACTTCTATTAGATATCAAAAAAGTGCTTAGGGATTTTGTTTGACCTAAGGCATTTGACACTATATTTTTAATTGACATGGTCATAAGCCTAAACAGTATGTTCTGTTTGAGAATAGATTTCATTTTCCTCACCCTCCTCGTTGCTTGTGTTTAAGGGTTTGTTATAATATCATGCTTCAAGAATATAACTTTGGAGCTGGGGAGATAGCTCAGTGGTTTAAATGCCTGTGTGGCAAGTGCAAGGACCCAGGTTGGACCCCTGGGACCGCATGCCTGTCGTGCTGACCCTGGAACACCAGTCACGGATGCTGCCCCAAAGCCAGGCGTGGTGGTACATGCCTGTAATCCCAGCGCTGGGGAGGCCGAGACAGGAGGAGCACTATGAGGCTGAGCTGCATAGTGAGATCCTGTACCAAATAAATAAATAAATAAAACATTAATATGTATATAACTTATACATATTAAGACAATAGCCAAAGCAAGGCAATGTCTGTCTGTTAAACTTGTTTGTGAAGTCTGCCCTTACCTTTATCACTGTAGTCCTTCAATCACGCTAATCAGGTCTTGCAGAAATACCGAAGCTTGCCACCAGTGGAGAATTTATCAAATGCATATTAAGTATCATCTGCGAGGCAGGCTCTGATATATAGAAATTTAAAGTTTTTGGGTACTTTGTTCCCAGTGTTATGTCTCAGTACCTAGAAAGTACACAGAAAGATGCCCATCAAGTAACAGATTCATAGTAAACACTTGCTGATGGAATGAATGGAAGAATAAATGAATGATCGGGCAAAAGACAAGCAGAGTAGGGCAAGGGTTAGCAGGTCCCAGGGAGGACTTTGGGCAGCTCTAACATTCAAGGAAGCCTTTATAGGAAAGAAAACTTTTTTATTGCATAAGCATTTTCTAGATGGGAAAAGGACAAGAAAGTGTTTTAGACAAAAATCAAAGGTGGGGCTGGAAGGTGAGAGAAATAGCCAATGAAAACTTAGTCCATTCTGCTAACATAAAATACGTAACCCTGTACAGCCCAGCGGGAAGAGGTGCTAAAGGCATTCACAAGGACTCATTGGCATCTCCTCAGAGAAGGCTTTTCCTGGAACTCAAGGGTAGATCCTTTCTTTATTTTTCTGTTATTGTTTGCCATATTTGTGTGTGTGTGTGTGTGTGTGTGTGTGTGTGTGTGTGTGTGTGTGTGTGTGTCAGCTTTCCCATCTCTAGTACAAAATATACGACATACATAATTTAGAAAGGAAAAAGTCTATTTTGACTCAGGTTTCATTGGGTTCAGTCCTGATCAGCTGGTTCCCAGGCAGACGCAAGTCGGTTGAGGAGCCTGGTGGAAGAAACCTGCTCAGCTCATGGAGAGCGGGAGTAGAGAGCAAGAAGAATGGGAGGATGAGGGAGAGCAGAAAGGAGAGGGAGAGAGGGACGTAGGAGGGAGGGAGAGGGAGGGAGGGGAAAAGGGAGAGGAGGGAAGGGAAGAGAGGGAGGGAGGGAGGGAGGGAAAGGGAGAGGGGGAGAGAAAGAGGGAGAGGGGGAGAAAGAAGGAGAGGGAGAGGGAAGGAGAGGGAGAGAAAAGAAGACGGAGAGGGGGAGGGAGGGGAAGACGGAGAGGGGGAGGGAGGGGAAGAGACGGAGGGAGGAAGGGAGAGAGAGGGAGAGGGGGAGAAAGAGAAGGAAAAGGAGAGGGAGGGAGAGGGAGGGGGGAGAGAAACAGACAGACAGAGACAGAGAGAGGTGGGAGGAGAAAAAATCTCCCAAAGCTACATCTGCACTGTCTTAGTTACTTTCCTCATTGCTGAGTCAAAATACCCAACACCAAGAATGACAGGAAGAAAGGTTTGGTGCAGCTCACAGTTTTTAAAGGTTTTACTGCATAGTTGGCTTGTGCCAAGGAGATGGTATGGCAGAGGTGAGCCGTCCGTGGCAGGCACAAGGCAGCGAAGCAGTGAAGAAGCCGTCAGTGCCGGCAGCAGCAGCAGCAGCAGCAGCCCACTCCCTGCCCCTTCAGTTCTCCCCAGGTTTCCTGCCCTGAGCGTGGGTAGCTCCCACCCAGAATCTGGCACCCTTAATCCTAGACTTGTGCCGTGATTCAAGGCCAACATCACATCCTCAATGCCAGCATGGCGTACTCTAGATCCAGTTGCCTCTGGAAAGCTCCACACATGACCGCATGAGGGCTGGGGAACGTCTGGACACCAGCCGTAACGTACGGTGACGCAGGTCCTTCCGCCAGACCCCTTGTCATGACAGCACGCTCAGTGATGAGCCCGTCGCGTCGATGGATGAAGTTAACACCTCTCAAATCTAGTCACCCTCAACAGCACCACCTCTGAACACGAGACTGCTGAGATTTTAGGTTTATATCACTACACCTTTGCAGTGTTTGTCATAATTCAGATTAGGCTCTTTTCAAGTTGTCTGTGTGACATCAGCCGCCTCCAACAGATTATAAACTCCGTATGGGCGGTGGCTGTTGCTTCCTGTCACAATTTGATTAAAAACAGCACAGTGTTGGTGACACATAGTAGGACCTTAGTGCATATTTTAAAATTGCAAGTGACATTTAATTATATAGTAATATAGTTATAAAATAAGTGTAGGAAATAAGCTGTATGATGACATGGAGAATACAGCTGTATACATTCTAGCCAACTACATAAGGAATTACACCTAATTAAATAAGGTTGCAAGGATATGTTCATGTAAACTTTTGTGAAATTTTCTAAACAGAACAAGGCCTTTGGTGGCCCAAATCCAGCTCATTTTCTTAATAATTTCTGTCTGCCAACTAGTTAACTCTTCACTATAAAAATACATGTTCTCCTTGATTGGTCTTTAAACAAACTCATAAGAACCAGCAAATAAAATAGGAGTCCAGTGGATTCTTAGTGTTTTAAATAAATCACCCAAATTCAATACTTCATCAAAAACTTCTTGATAAGCCAGGAAGATATCTCAGTGGAGTAAGTGTCTACTTAGGTAAGCACAGGGACCCAGGTTCAATCCCCAACACCACATGCTACACCAGCCCCACCCCCAGGCACACTGAGCCTGCTATTGAGACTGGGCGTGGAGGCACACACCTGTAATCCCAGCTCTGGGGAGGCTGAAAATGGGAAGATAACTCCTAGTCTGGGCTACATAGTTAAGACCCTGTACCAAACACATAAAAACAAATGAAAAAAAGAAAAAAAAGGCTTGTTAGCCATATATTACAAATACACCTAACTAAAAATGAAATAAACATTTTAGGTTTCTGTTTTGTTTTGTTTTTAACACAGGGTCTCACTTTGCAGTTCAGGCCAACCTTGAACTCATTATGTAGCTGAGGCTGACCTCGAACTCGTGGCCATCCTCCTGCCTCAGCCTTTGGAGTGCTGGGATTGTAGGTGTGCACCACCATGCCTGGCTTTTTAGGTTATTTTTGCAACAAAAATGAAAATATATTTTTGAGCTTTCCTGAGAAAGCTCAAAATTATAAATTTAAAATTAAAATTTATACATTATTTTAAGGCATATATAAATTATGCTTAAAAATAGTTTCTTCTTCAACAACATCAATATTCTTGTGGATAATAATTTAATCATTTTGGGAAGAAAACTGTTCCTTTTCTTTCTGACCCTTTTACTGGAGTGGAGAAACAGAGCTTTCCACTGTATTTTGCTTTCTCCTGAGTGGATTTCTGTAGAGAGATAGAGGACGTACAATCATCAGAAACAGCCTTCCCACTTAATTAGCCCCTGGCACCTTTTCAGCAGGGGGCGTTGTAAGTTCCTGGTCCTCTCAGTCTCCACCAGTGCCTCTACTCCCATCTGTCACTGGTATAAAACCACAGAGTCAATGAAAACGCTTTGCATTTCTGTAATATTTCCATAGCATTGTCATGTATAGAATACAATTTGGGTAGGCTTAGCTGAAACAAAATTACACTGCAGAGAATGTTTTTCCTTCTTATGAATTGGTTCAAGACCCATGTTCCTAGTTAGAACCCTTTCATTCACACAGTGACCTGTAGCTCAGGCCCTATCCACTGGGGCAGCTTAGCACTGACTCTTTCCTTAGAGTCATTGAATTCTAGTTCCTCTCACGAATCAGAGAGCCTGGAGGAAAGAACACATCTGCTTCTTAAAAGTTGGCCCTGGAATACTATACTTCCTTTGATATAACTGGTCATAGGAGCAAAACACCTGTAAGAGACCTGGAGATGCTGTCTAGCCACGCACTCCAGGTGTGAATGTCTTATAGACAGAAATAAAGATGTGGTTGAGAGCTGTTTCTACCATAGGTAAGTAGGTAGGTAGGTAGGTAGGTAGGTTGGTTGGTTGGTTTTTAAATTCTCATAGTATTAGAGATTGGTGGAATAAGTTATTTTCCACTTTCATTTCTCATAGATGAGAAATCAAGAGCTGATAAGACCAAGTTTTACCATCTGTGACCTTCATTTCTCATCTGATTTTGTTACTGGAAGAGTTACCTCTTGGATTCATTTCTGTGCTTGCTTTTTGCCTGAATCTCATCAAATTCAATGACTGTAAATATGTCTCTATGCCCAATATATTCTATTTTGACATTTTCAAAGACTATAAAAGCCTTAGAGTTAAGCCTTTATCAAGGGTTGGATTCCAGTCTCAGATCACCAGGAAAAAATCACATGTAGATAAAATGACCCTAGAAAATCCCATTAGAAAACAAAGTTGAAAACTGTAATTTCTGTCATAGGACCTATAAAGCCAATTCTTCCACCGGCCTGAGAAACAGATAGCTGTCCTCTCCACAAAGCACCAGATGAACAAGTCACTTTCTATCTTTATGTTATGACAAAAATGTGTCCTTAGGCACACAAATTATACTTGCCCAATCCAACGCTCGTGTCATGAGACTCACATGTCCCTCTAGATGGTTCCTTGTTACTGAGTTTGTCCTATCAAAGTTATTTCTTTGGGGTTGAAATTTCTCTTATGCTTTTCGGTGCTGTGTCTTTTGTTGTTCAGTGTTTTTCCACTTCAGAGAAGAGACTAGATGAGTGATGTGGAGAAGAAAGGCAAAATGGGGAAAAAAAAAAAATCCTGTTCTGTGCACCCTAGAACTCATCCTGGAAAAACATCTAGAGAGGGAATAATAATCTGTGTGTGTCTCTTGCCCCTACAATGCTTACATTGTCTGGGTGAAAAGGAAAATCTGGGGTTCTGGCAGGCCTGGCCCGTTAGAGTATTGTTCCTTGTTCCATATTGAAAAGATGACATTCCTTTGCTTGCAGCGTCCCGCCTGGATTGCTGGCACCAGTTCCTTGGCCAGCACTGTTGCCTGGGGCATTTTTGTTTGGGTTGGTTTTGTTTTATTTCAAAAGCAGCGAAGTGCAGGCTGCATAAGTGTACAAGGTAGAACTGTTTTTACAAAGCTTGTCGTCAAACTTGTCAGGACAGTCAAAGTGGCCTGTCTACCGGGGCGTCTGCTTCCTGTTCACAAGTGTCAAAATGCAAGAAAGCAAATATAGTAAATTTAACTTCTTAACGTGTTCTCAAGGGTCCCTGAGACAGCCCTTATGTTTTGTCACGCATACCCTTCTCTCTCTCAGGACTTAATGCAATGCTTCATTTGTAACCGAGATTGGTAGATTTGCAAAGTAAATATTCCAATAAAAAAAAAAAATCTTCACTGACCCTCTCAGTTCTGCTCCTATGGAAGCTTTTGAAATGTCTGGAGAAAAAAATCTTTATGCTAGCTGCAACTGAACTGGAGCATGTCAAATGTCCTTCTCTAGTTCTGTGAGCTCTAAAGTAATGAGCGGTAGAAAGCTGTGAGGGAGTGACAGGGAGAATACTTTGGTTTTACAAAGGTTTCTCATGGTTGAACAAATTGGGAGGAACTAGAATGATCAAGCAAGGTTAAATCTCCTCTGTACTTTTGAATCTGAAAATAACCACATTCTAAATACACAACACCACCATTCATGTGGGCCCGGAAAGTCCCCCAAATCATGAAAATTATCCTTATGACTCCAACCCAGCAGGGATCATGTGACAGTTCTTTAGGGAAATGGGAGTTTTAATTTGGGTCTCTTTTTCTATGTTGTCCTTCAATTGTTGATGAGCTTTTCCATTCCTTAGGATTCTGGGAGCATGGACATATTTTTTGCCAAGACATATTTTTGAAATCTGTTGCCCAGACTTGTGTGTTTTATTCCTCATTAACATAAAGAATGACTTAGAGGATAATGGCACTTTGAGAGAAGGGATGGTCTTTAATATTTGAGTTTCTGCAGGCGTGCCCCTCTATGAATCGTGTTCTCCAAACGGACCCTCAGTTAGCCAGTTTATAGTCTCAGTCCTCCTCAAGCTGTATTTTGATGGCATCTATTTCATTGGAATCCACAATGTGTCATGTTGATGATTTCATCAAAACATTATGCTAACATGCTTGGAAAGCTTTCACTTTGTTTGTTCTATGGAAATATGATAGAAAAAAGGACAAAAAGTTCTAGTTCAAAGCCAGACGTTGAAATAAGGTATGAGAAATTAAATGAGTCTGTTAATTTGCATTATTTCTCTGAAATAGAGTTAAGTGTGTAATTCCTCTCCCACTTAAACTTTAGTCCTTTTTTTCTCGCACTTTAGTTTTAAGTTGTTATTTCCTGCTTTAAGAGTTATGTGGAAATACTTCCTTTAAAAGTGTACACTGGTGCTAGTTCTTGCTTCCTCACAAAATTTGAGTCTCATACTATATGTAATATACATGCAGAAAATGGATTTATTTCTGAAATGTTTGTGGCAGGTAGGATCAATTATATAATGAAACCTAAATGATTCTTACCGTCATCATCAAATATATTTGGTTTTAAATACAAACCCACAATGAAATCATTTGTTTTCCTATACCTAGGGACAAGATATTTGCAATTAGCAAATCCCCAGAACTGATAACAGGGACCTGATGATTCAAGACACCTAAAATCATTTTTTAGTTAGTACATCTAGATTAGGTATTCCTGGTATTTGATTCTTTGCATCCATTTTATTTTTATGAATCCTGGATTTTGGAGAGGATATTCCTGTGCTCCACTGTGGACATTATTAAAAATATGATCATTGGGTGAGGGATGGTAACAATGACATTCAAGGAATAAAATTTCATAATGTGTCCAGTTGGCTACACTGCGGTGTCCGTAAAGTAGAATGAGAAACCAACAAAATTACCAAAGATAGTGTTTAAGTGTGTTGGTATTAAGCATTTAGTATTTTAGAAACTTAGATTGGTATGTGTCATCCTTATCTCCTAATTTCCACTGGAGCACACACAAGTCATCACTGTTCGCCCCCATGTAAATGTTCTTTGCTTCAAGATGTCTCTGTGCACATGTTGACCCATATAGTTCTAAAGTCCCCTTCAGGATGGTGGCTTTCTTCGCGTTGCTCTCTGTGCTGTGGTGCTAATGGTCCTGCTGCATGTGGAGCTGGCATCTATGTCACAACAACTTCTGTCCTTCCATCACAATTGAGGCCCTAAGGCTTCCCATTGTAAGTCAAGATAAAGCCTGGTCATGTTGCAGCAACAAAGAACTCATAATGACAATGGCTTTAACCAGCAGTCATTTATTTTGCCTAGACAGAGTCCTACCCTGTGTCACCTTCACTGGTCAAGACTGATAGAGGCACCAACATTCAGGACCACCATCCCTTGCATCACAGGAAGATGACAGAAACTTGCCCATTCCCCTTCTATTCTAGGGAGCTTTATGCTTCCATTGTCAATTCCATTCATAATTCGTTGACTACTTTAGTAATTCCCATTACTTTATCCAAATCACTTAATTCTCACATCTTTTGCAAATGATATAGAGAAGTGAACTTCTACCATGTGTCTCAAAGAATGGGCAATCACAAATGTTAATCTACCCCCTCTGCTCGAACTGCCACACTTGTTCCTTCCCTTTGTGGTGGAGTGGCTCTAGGTACAGTGGTCTTACGTGGGTGCATTCACATGCAGTGGAAGGGGGGTCTTGTCGCCAATGTTGCCAGCTCTCCTGGACACTTTTAGACAAAACCCCTAGAGTAACAACATTCTTTTATCATTGTGCCCTGTATTTTTATACTGTTTTTCTCTACAGATATTTCTACATGTTCCTTAAGCACAGTAAAGATACATTTAGAGGCAAAACTTGCCATACACAAAATTATGAACATAACATATCTCTCATTTTTCAATAATCTCCTCTGCCCCTCTAGGGACCTCCTTTCATGTCAAAGCAAGGCTGTTGCTCCTGTGTTGATATAAGAGTCCTAGTCCCAGGTCCACTGCTGTCCCATTTTGTATAATCACCATCTCTTCAGTGGAGCCTGTTGACTCTTCATTGACCAAAGTGCTGACAGCTACCTGGGTGGACCAGGGCTTCTACAGTGAGGCTTCTGTTGTAGCACTTACTATCATTTGAAATTATTATGCATCTACTTATTTGCTGTTTTTCCTTCCCTCTACTACATGAACACTACAAGAAGTGGAGCTTCATATGTCTGAGACGAAATACCTGATGCCCAAAATTATGGAAGAAAAGGTTTACTTAGTGGACAGTTTGTGGGTATTTCAGTCTGTACTCAGCTGCCTCCTGGGCAGAGTGGCACATGGCAGAGGGCAGTAGTTCATGACAGTAGAAAACAGCTAGAGCAAAAAAGGAGGATCATGAGAGAAGACTTTTTCTGTCCCTTATGGTGTGTGCAGTCTACCCACCCTAGGGCAGGTGTAGCACCCACAGTCGTAATGCCAGCATTAGATCATTAATCAATCACAGACTCTAGCAGCCCATCCCAGGACTGCCTGAGGCTCTGGGGGGACACACAGATGGAAACTGTGACACCTACCGCACACTGTGCCTTGATTATAGGCACTCCATGAATGTTTGTTCAATGAATCAGTAATAAATTACAGAGAGAGGAGGTGGAGGGAAGGGAGAAACACAAACAAGATCAGAGCATATTTGTCCCAGGGTCAAGTGATCGCCAGACACAGGATAAGGGGCGGGTAGAGGAGATGCTAAGAACAATGTGGTCTTGTAGAAAAGAAAAGGAGGATGACAGTGTCATTATGCATCCTTCTTCCTTTGCTTTTTATTTTTTAGTATTAGATTGAGTCCTGGGACTTGAGCTGCTCTATTACTGAACTATATTCCTAGCCCTTTTATAACAACTTTTTATGAGAAACCAACAAAAATGTTGTCTTGGCTGGTCTCAGGCACATAAGCCCAAGTTATCTTTAATTTTTTTTTTAGTTTATGTATTTGATACAGGGTCTCACTATGCAGCTCAGACTCGTAGTGATCCTCCTGTCTCAGCCTCCCCAGCTCTGGGATTACAGGCGTGCACCACCACACCTGGTCTCAGTGGACAGCATGCCAGGGGCATGGCTGGTGCTGCAGGTGGTGCCGGGATCAAACCGCAGTCCCTACGCTTGCCTAAGCAGGTGCTTGTCTGCTGAGCTACCTTGCAGGCCTTATCTTCCTTTTTAGAACTTCCCTTTCCCCCCAGTAACTGGATCTCAGGCTTTTACTGCCATCCCCAGCATGAGTTTTACTTGTGGGAAGATGCTTCTCTGAGCCATCAGAATTGTGCAGGATTCCCTCTCTGTGCATCTTCTTGCCTCTTCTCAGCTACCTATGGCTATGCTGCTTTGAGCACAGGGTAAGTGATGTGAGAACATTTGGGTTCCATTTGCCCCCTCATGAGATGGTTCATCGGTGTCTGTCAACCATGACTAATTCTCTTTCCATGATGCTTGAACTTGCCAATTATTCAGGTGATTTTTGGGGGGCCTTACTTGAACTAGCTTTAAATTTAAAATTTGGTAATTCCTCATTCATCATATATACTAGAGAAATAACAGATGCCTTTTTTTTCATTTTGAAATAACAAATCCTGTAAGTAAAAGGCATATTGTAGCTTGCCAAGGGTTTACATATGCAGTATTTCTTGCTTCTTCTTCTGTATTACAGTTCTACTATAGCAGAGAGAGTGGAATTTCTTTTGTAGGATTTAACTTCTAAAATAAGAGTATAGAGCAAAAATAGGGTATGGTTGAAATGACCCTTAAATCCCCCAGTGTGTCCCAGTCACTGCATGACAAACCATTCCAAATATTAACGGCATAAACGCTGTGCTTTGGCTTTCTTTTTTCCTTCCCAGATTCTTTGGGCTGCTAATTTAGGGTGAAGGCAGCTTGTTTCTTCTCTCAGCTGTGGAGGGCCTCAGATAATGTGACTTGACACCAGAGAGACACTCGGTATTCAAAGGTAGAGTCATTTGGACATGTTTGAATATGTAGGTCTGGTAATGTTGGTTTCCTACGGACTTAGTTTTTGGCCAGAGCTGGCTACCCAAGCACCATGCTTCATGATGTCATTTGAGCCTCCTTCCTTCCTTTTTTTTTTTTTTTTTTTTTAATGGATTTAGTACAGGGTCTAAAGGGTCTCACTATGTAGATTGGACTCCTAGTGATCTTCCTGTTTTCAGCCTCCCAAGCGCTGGGATTATAGGTGCACGCCACCATGCCCAGTCTCAATCCCCATCTCAGCATGCCCCAGGGGCAGGGCCGGCAGGGCGTGCCCAGGATCGAACTCCAGCTGCTGTGCTCTGCCTAAGCAGGTGCTTTAGTCTTCTGAGCTATCTGGCCAGCCCTGAGCCTCCTTCCTAAAGCACAGCTCCAGGGCCATTAGACTTATTCCATGGTAGCTCTGGGGCCCATAAGCTACACTCGCAGAGAATAAAGTATAAACCACACAGTCTTTTATGTTGTGGCCTAAGGAATACTGTTGCATTTCTTCTGTGCCATTCTGTTGACTAGAGCAGAAGAAACATAGACTCTCTCTCCTCTGGCTGTCCTTGAGTCACCTTGAAAAAGCACCTGGGATGGCAGATAGCACCAGGGCCATGTTTGGAAGATATACTCTGGTGCCCAGTGGGCTTCGAACACAGGCTCATTCTTCAGTGAGATGCAAACCAAAGAGATAACTTGCCCTTCAGAGTCTCCTGTAGGGAGAATAGACATATTTATGCACTCAAAAGATTTGGGCTCAATGTGAAAAGCAGGTGGGAACCGATGCGGGCCCAGGGAAGCGTGGCTCCCCATCGCCCAGCCTGCCCCATTCGGGTGCTTCCTCCCTGAGGTAAGTAGCTGGTAAGCTTTTGGCTGCCTCCCACATGTAAGCCCCCAGGCATGTGTTCTGGCTTCGTAGGTAGCTGGATAGGAAGCACACTTAGGTCATATATGATAAGGCCACAGAGAGGGAAGAGTCGATCGGAAGACCCAAGTGATTCTCAGCACTGTCAGTGGACAGCCCGGCGACTGGCCACAAGTTCAGGCCCCTGCTTTCCGTGGCCTGTGGCAGATCAAACCATTCTCACCATATTGACGGTAGGTGACCTATTGAATGAGGTTCTATTTTATTGTTATTTAAGAAAATCTTTTAGCAATTCTGGGCATTGAACAGAGGGCCTCACTTGTACTAGAGAAGGGCTCTGTTATGGAGCAATATGCCCAGCCTGTTTAAGATTTTGAGACAGAATCTCATTAAGTTGCCTGAATCTTGGAGTGCTCCTGCCTCACCTCCCAAGTAGCTGGGGTTATGGTCGTGTGCCGCTGTACCCGGGACATTTTTATTTTTCCTAAATGCGACTTCTGTTGTGAGACATTCTAGTCTATGTTTGCAGCGTGTTCCCTGCCAAGAGCATTCTTTATTCCTTTCTGAGTGAGCTATTCTTGTGCTTGGTCAGGGTGCTGATCTCCCATGGACTTCAAGCGAAATTCTCTTTGGCCCCGATTTGGAAATGTCTATGGGCTTTTAATTACACCCTTTGGCAAAGGAAAAAGAGGGCTTCAAGTATTCATAAATTCTTGTATGTGTTTCCAAGGCTGAGCTGCTTTAAAAATGCTGTATGTGTGCCTTTTCCCCCTTGTTGAACTGGGACGTGAATTTCTGTGTAGTCCAGCATGTCCAGGAAAGGGCAATGTGAAAATATGTGAGGTTATTTACTTAAAAATGAGGTGGTGAGTAGCACTTGGGTGGCTGAAAATAGGAGGATCACTATGAGTCCAATCTACGTGCTGAGACCCTGTAGACCCTGTACTGTAGACCCTGTAGGGCTTGTACTGTAGACCCTGTAGACCCTGTACCAAATGCAAAAAAAGAAAAACAAAAAAAAATGTGGTGAGAGCCAGGCATACACCTATAATCTCAGTACTGGGGAGGCTGAGGCAGGAGGTTCATTTTGAGTACAAGGTCAGCCTGGGCTAAAAAGTGAGTTCAAGACCAGGCTGAGCTGCATAGTGAGTCATAGTAAGAACGGTCTCCAAAAGATAAAGAAAACAAATTGCAGTGAGTCTATCATACTGTGTTCATTGAATTTAATAGTACAAAACGAGAGGTGCTTCACTGTAGCTTAAAAGTCTCGCTTTTAAAATTTCACTGTTGGTATGACATTATGCAATCCTTGCCTGCCTTTGATCATGAATTTGTTTTCTTCTACATTTCAAATGCGATTAAAACCTATCTTCCTTTTCTCACTGCTGAGAAGAAATATCTGACACCCAAAGTTAAAGGAGGAAAGGTTTATTTAGCTCCCAGTTTGTGAAGGTTTCAGTTCATAGTCGGCTGGCTCCAGAGCAGGGTGGCGCAGCAGAGGGGCATCGCAGAGGGGGAAACAGCTCGCAGCCAGCAGGGCCAGAAGGCAGCCGCAAAGCAAAGCAGGGAAGGAGCAGCAGCCATGGGTGAGCACAGGCATCAGCCTCCCTTCAGTCCCTCGTAGTTTATAGTCGCCTGTGATGGTGAGTAGTGCTCACACCAGGGAGGACCTTCCCATCACCCACACCCAGAGCTATGCCAAACCAATCAGCGCCCTGATGTAGCAGTCGCACACCCTTGTCCCCAGCATCACACACCCCAGATCCAGCCACCTCTGAAAAGCCCCACCTGTGACAGCACAAAGCTTCAGAGGACGTCTAGCTCTCACGATCAGAGTTCCTATTTTAAATTTTTAACATAAAGCCAAATGAAAGGTGCTGCATTTTATCCAGCTCCCTCAAAATGAAATATATGCAATGAATTTTCAAAGTAGTAGATGTCACGGATTTTAAGATCTGTAAATGATAGAAATACGTTGGTGTCTTTTGTTGCTTGGTTCAGCAGTCCTCAGATCTTAGGAACCTTGAAGTCTCTTACCTGGTCAAACATCTCATTGAGTTGTCACCCACCGAGGCTCCTCTATGCATTGTTAGGGAGGCTGGATTTGTACTGATCACAGAATAGATGTGTCACCTTATCAGAAAGGGTGAGAAATGCAGCTCCTCTGCTCCTGGACTGTTTTTTTTTTTTTTTGGTTTGGTTTGGTTTGGTTTTTTTAATACCAGGAATTGAACTCAGGACCTTGCACGTGCCAGGCAGGTGCTGTGCCACTGAGCTATGTTCTCAGCCATCCTGGGTGTTTTAAAGACACAAAAAGAGTGGAAAACACTGGCTTCTTCCTTCCCTCCTACTCCTGCACTCATCCTCAGCAGTGCAGTGACCAGGAATCTGGAAAAAAGCTTGAATGACCCGCAGAATGACTCTTTCCCTTTGTAACAAAGGGCTGGTTATATTTGATTGGTAGTAGAAATTTGTATACTTCATGGCAGGCCTGGTTTTGATGGTAGGATACTGCAGTGGAATAGTTTCTGTCTTTCCTATTGTTGACGTACATCCCTTCAACGTGGGGTGGTGAATTCCCTTAGACTGGTAATCCAGTAGCCTGAGTTCAAGTCCCAGTTCCACCACTTTCTTTAAAAAGCCACTGGCTGAAACCAAGTTTCACCTTCTATAGAATGAAAGCAATAACATCTGGGCACTGGAATTATTTTTTAAAAATACATAATGTATATATACTGAGCTGCTTTGGTAATAAAAATACTCATATACTATGTGCTATCTGTATAGTCTGTTAATTTTCACAAGTGCTCTGTGGAACGGGTGTCAGCCACATACGTGTGTCAGCGTGGTATCTGGGCCAAGTCAGTGAGCTTCCAGGTTGCTTCTCTTTTTCCTTTTCCTGTGATGTAGACCATAGATAATGTTGATAACGATCATGCATCCTTAACTCTTCAATTCTATTACTCCATAAAAGTATGGCAAGATGCCTCTGTTTCGTATAATTTTGAATTTGAGTCTCAGCTGAGTGTGGCGGTACGCACCTGTAATTTAGTCCTGGGGGAGGTTCAGGCAGGAGGATTGCACATTTGAGTGGGCAGATTAACATAAAAAATGTTTAAAAATTAAAAATAAAAGTCACTACAGTTATTTGAGTTTAGGATAAAAAGGTTTTTGATCATTTGTTGGAAATCAGCCCATTAAGAAGTTGCTTTTCCTTTTTCTTGACGGTGTTAATTTTCCCAAGAAATTAATTATAGTTGAGAATTCAGGTGCCTGCTGGGAGGGCAGGCAAGGCATATTTAGGTTTATTCAGCACAACTCAGAGTCGCAAGGTGGGTGGCAGAGCCTGAGCTGTCTTCTGATTCACTGCTATCCTCCATCCATAGAATCAAGCTTTAGCATGGATCAGAGTCACTGGATGGCTTGTTAAATGACACACGGCTTGGTCGAACTACCAGAATTTCAGAAGGTCGAGATGTGTGCCTTTCTACCTGTCCTCCAGGTGGTGTGCAGGGTCATCCAGGGACCGTATTTTGAGAGCCACTGCTCCGTGGGAAGGTGAGACCAGCACTGCCAGGTTTTTCACTATTTCAAGAGGATCCTCCTATCATCTGAGGACTGTGAATTGTTCAAGACACTTTCTGGTTCTCCAAACATTTCTTTTTAAAATTAGCTTTAATTGGTATATGTCTGCAATACATAATAATCATACTTATCCTGGGCAATTGGTACATATACACACTGGTACATATAAGTACTGGTACATATATACAATTGGTACATATGCACACTGGTACATATACACAGTTGGTACATA
>NW_004524635.1:5688038-5691064 GCF_000260255.1 Octodon degus
TGGTACATATGCACACTGGTACATATACACAGTTGGTACATACACACACTGGTACATATGCACAATTGGTACATACACTGGTACATATATACAATTGGCACATGCACACACTGGCACATATACACACTGCATCGCCATCATTTTTATTTCCCT
This sequence comes from Octodon degus, assembly GCF_000260255.1. NCBI lineage: Eukaryota > Metazoa > Chordata > Mammalia > Rodentia > Octodontidae > Octodon > Octodon degus. The sequence continues at coordinate 5,688,192 of NW_004524635.1, forward strand.
TTCCCCTCCCACTCTCCTCTTCCCTTCATCCCTGGATACCTTTTCCATCTCTGTTAGGTCTGCCTTCTTGCTTGCAATCATGTCTTATTTTTCTCCTCAAATTATTTTTATTTTGAATTTCTCAGGTGAAAGAATCCATGTGATATTTAACTTTCTTATCTGCTTTATTTTGCTTAGCATTATGGTCTCATTTCGCTGTTGAAAAATATTCAAATCATGCCATGACTAGGCAAGAAAATGTGCAGTTAGTTTATTTTATTTATTTATTTATTTATTTGTTTGTTTTTGAGACAGGGTCTTGTGAGGTAGCCCAGGCTGGCCTTGAACTTGCAGCAGTCCTCCTGCCGCAGCCTCCCAAGTGCTGGGGTTCAGGTGTGTGCCACCATGCCCAGCTAGGCAAGAAAGTATTAGAAAACATACAAAATCCATCTCCTTTGTTACTGAAATCTCCTACTTTTAGTATATGTACTGCCCAGGCGAGCCCAGAAATCTCCTTCTAAAACGTTGGCAATCAATTGAAAAGTTTTTTTAAAGACTCTGCTGGACACTTCCGTCTGTGCCAAAATAAACATGTCTGTAGCTCAGTTCAGTTTGCAGATTAGCAGTTTGCAATCTCTCCTTTAGATGCTACAGAGATAAAGTTACTGAGACTAAAAGAAGTGCTTTTGCAGTGTCTGTGATTGAAAATATTATGAAAGACATGAGCAGAACTCCAAAACTGCTCATCCAAAAACTTTCTCCTAACCTGAGAAAGGAACCCACAAGCCGTCGGTCAATAGACTTGTTTCCTTGTTAGGGTGCGTTGGGCCGTGAGCCGCAGCCGCTGAGTGAGCCAGTGAGCCAGCACGGGTGTGGCCCGTGCAAAACCTTTGCAGCACAGCCTTTGTTTTTCATCCTTGCCTTACTAAACTAAAGCAACCTTACAGATACTCTCGGGCTTCTCTGCATCAACCTCCAATTTGCTGCCTTTCCTGGCCTCCTCTTGTTTCTACTTTCCTTGTACCTCTTATCATTTATATTTCATTATGAAAGTTTTCATCTACTTTTTGAGCACCTCATGCTGCCAGGTACTGCTTATAGGCTCGTTACCTTTACGCCTCTTAGCTCATTTCATCTTCAGAATAACCCAGGAGATAGAAATAACACTGTTCCCCATTAAAAGATAAAAACAAGACTCGGAGGGGTTATGTGGCTTGAGATCACACAGAAACAGGCGGAGGTAGGACTTGAACCCATGCCTCCTGGTCACAAGACCCAAGCCCAGCACCATCAGCCTCTGCATGTGCCTGTCAGTCCCTCGCTGCTCCTGCAGGGCTGAGGAGCGGAAGGCTGAGCGCACAGCACTCCCCGGAACCGTGCCCATTTTTCTTCTCAGTGGACATGTGGCTTATCAAACTCTTATCTCAATAAAAATATGACTGTGGACTGCATCTGGCTGAGCCAGAGAAACTACTCTTTGAAATGTCTACAGTTGCCTACTGAGACTCTGAGAATTTATTTAATTCAAAACTGCTTGATTTGGCCTGCTAATAATAATCCCTTCTGGTCAAAAATAGGGCATGTATTCTCCAAGAAGTTTCAGGTGTTCTGTGTGTATGCCTGGAAGACCAATGCTGCCCAAATCACTGTAAAGCTAGCCCCAAATGTAAATTACTTCTGTATTTTTGTATCTGTTTATTTTACTGTTTTTTTTGAGACACAGTCTCATTTTGTAGTCCAGCCTGGCCTACTCGTTCATGAGTCATGATCCTCCTGCCTCAACCTCCCAGAATTTTAGTTGTGGACCACCACGCCCGCTCCTTTTTTTTTTTTTTTTTTAATGTATTTGGTACTGGGTCTCACTACATAGCTCGGACTCACTGTGATCCTCCTGTTTTCAGCCTCCCCAGTGCTGGGATTACAGGTGTGCGCCACCATGCCCAGACTGTATTTGTACATTGTGTAATTGCTACATTTTTATAAAAGTAAAATGAAATTAATTTCAATAATAGGTAGTAGTTAGCTCGCTGCTCCTGCAGGACCTGGGGAGTATAAAGCTGAGCACACAGCACTCCCTAGAACCGTGCCCATTTTTCTTCTTAGTGGACATCTGGCTTATCAAACTCTTATCTCAATAAAAATATGATTGTGGACTATAACTCAATATTTATTTATGTATGTATTTATTTATTTTTTGTGGCTGTTTCAACCCACCCTAGAGACAGAGCTTGCTTGGCATGTAGTACTGGAGATCCAACCATGGTCCCTGCGCATTGCCTAAGCTTGCCTAAGCAGGAGCTTTAGACTGCTGAGCTATCTCGATATTTAAAGTATTATAACTTTACAATTCACAGAAAACTTCTGAAGTATTTAATTTTTTCTACTTAGTCTCAAACACTGGGAGGGGCTTTCATACAGAGACACATCTCCACTTGTGTGACCACATTTCCAGTGTTCAGTGGCCACGCATGCCTGGTGGCTGCTCTACCAGACAAATCGGGGCTGAAACAGAGATACAGGATTTGTACACAGACCCAAGAAACAAAGCTGGAAAAATCCTCAAAGGTCAAATGTAAATACGGATGGAGCACAAAGTAGGAAAGAATCAAGAGCCAGCTCAGTGTTGTGGGGTGTGCCTGTAATCCCAGCACTCTGGACACAGCAGGATCTCAAGAGTTCAAGGCCAGCCAGAGCTGTGCAAGGGAGCTCAAGGCCAGGCTGTGCTACATAGTCAGAACCAGCCTCACAAAAAAAAAAAAAAAAAAAAAAAAAAAAAGAAAAGGAGAAGTATGAGTACAATTATTTTAAGGAAGTGGTTTTAGAGAGAAGTAATAGAAAATCTTGGGGAGATTTTGCTAATTGTTAGAAAATCTGGCTGAAACAATGTATGTATT
>NW_004524635.1:5691373-5694771 GCF_000260255.1 Octodon degus
CAGGGATTGAACTCAGGCCCCTACGCTTGCCAGGGAAGCGCTTATTCCACTGAGCCATCTCCCCAGCCCCTAGTGTTCATTTTCTGTGTCTGGTTCGGTGGTGGGAAAAATAAAACGAAAGGATAAGAAATGAAGACCAGAGGCTGTGCCGGGAAATGAAATTTCTCTGGACAAACAATGTCAGTGACCCGAACTCTTCACATTCTCCATGTTAGTTAATGGCTAATCTAGAGATTGTACTGCCATTGGCTCTTAGAGCACAGTTTAAAATATTTATCATTAATGTGACAGGGAGTTGGATAAAGAAAATGAAGCGTGATTATAAAATGCTAATTATCATTCTCAAGTGCATATTGGGCACTTGTGAATATTTGCAGTGTAATTTGCTTTATTTATTATTTCGGTTTGGTTATAAATGTTAATTCAATTGCAGATGGTATGTTGGCAATTTAGAGAGCTATAAAGTTATTTGGAAATCCTAATATTTTCTACCAAAATGTTCTGTTAAGCGGTGAATGAGCAAAATTAAAAAGCTCCTGCTCTTAGAGCTCAATACATTAATTGGCAGGTAGGCTGTGGGGATTTCCAGATCTTCCTTGACTACATTAACTCCTCAGAAAAGAGGAGGACAAAATTCCTAACTTAGAGTGAACATTTTCTTGATGAGAGAGGGAAAGGAAGAAAAAGAGAAAGAAGGAAAAAAAGAAAGAGAAGAAAAGAAAAGCAAGCAAGCCAACAAGCTCTTTCCTTCTGTACTCACGTTTCCTCAAAGCTATGAGGAAACATACTTGAAGCCAGTTTTTTTCTGCCACAGTGTGAGACCGCGATGTCAATAATGAGCGTGCATGCACGCGTGTGAGGGGAGGGTGGATCATGTTGTCTCAAATCTCACTTAGGACTTGAAAATATGTATGTGGTTTAGACCAGAGATTGCCAAACGGAGGACCATAGGCCACGTATTGTCTCCCACCTGATCTGTGTAGCCGTCAGGTTAAATGCTTTCAAATTTAAATTCTTAAAACAATTTGCAAGTAAGATGACAGATGAAAATTGTATAAAATTCAAATGTCATTGTTCATCAATAATATGTACATGCCCTGTATGACTGACCACTTTCACGACTGTGCCTATAGAGTTAAATATCTGCAACAGAGAAGAAAGTGTGGTCCACAGCCTAAAGGTCCGCTTCTGGCCCTTTTCAGAACACTGTCCACACCTGGAGTAGACTAAGGTACAAAATACAAGCTTTTATCTCATTTTTTACCTTGATTATGAAATTGATGGGAGCATAAGAATTTGGCTAGCAAACAGATTTAAAGTACAACTTTTCATCTTTGAAAGCTGGGATAATTATAAATATGAATCCTAGGGTCTTTCTTTGAGATAGTGTTAGTAATTGAAAAAGTGACCTTTTTTACTAATGTAAATAATTGCCTCTCTCTCTCTCTCTCTCTCTCTCTCTCTCTCTCTCTCTAATATATATATACACTAAACTGTCTCTTTGCCTCCAAAATGGGGCTGAGAGTAAAATTTTTCTTTTATTGTCAAATTAAAAACATAAACTAAGCAGTGTTCTTGGACTGTTCTATTTGTGTTAACAATTAGGAATCATACATGCAAGTAATCTCAGGAAACACAGCTATCTGGTATAACTCCTTTGGAAAAATGTCATTCCTTACCAAGAAATACTGTGCTTAATTAATTCTTGCTCCTAGGAGGTCAACTCGGGGCACTCATTATGGCCTTAATTGGTAGTATAAATCCCGAGACCCTGAAGGAAAAAACACATCGAGCAGTTAGTGGTCTCTGGCCTTTGGCTAAGCACGCACTGGTGCCAGCCCCATCTCAGACAGTGACAGCTTCTGGTTTGGATGGCTTTGGGTCTGGCCACACCAATATTAGGTTTAAAGGCCAATACGCAATCAGAAGAGAAATGTGGTGACTTGTCCCGGTGTTCTGCATTAAACAGTGTGAGGCGACCTACTACCTTCTGACTTGGAAAAATGCGTTTCTGTGAACTCCAGTTCTCAGTATTAAATTAGGTTCATTATACAGCCCATCTGGAGTCTCCTGCCAGGCCAAAAATCATCTTACAGACATTAGCAAAAGGAAGTTAAATGTAATTTTTTTAATTGTATACTTTTCATTTCTATTTATTTTTTCCCCTCCTTTATTGGAGAAAAGCAGATGGAAAGGAAAGCAGGGTCCTCTCCTTGGTCTGGTCCCCTTTGGGGACAGAAGCAGAGCATTCCTGGCTGCTGGCCCTGTCGCACACTGGCTTGAGGTGATGATGGGGCCGTCGGATGCCACCGATAATTGTTAGGAAGGTCAGAAGTTCAATGTAGAGCTCACACTGGTTGAGGTGGTAGGGTGTGAGAGTAACGGCGGAGCAGGAGCTGGCATTAGATTTCTCTAAAAGTGGGTCACCATAAATTACCCTTGACAGTGTGGAAATGAAATTCATAAATACCACATATGATGCAGTTTATTTTTGTGTTCACTTATCGACTTGAACATTTCCTGGGGGTTGTCTGCAAACTGAGTTTTGACTGAAAAAAAAAAAGACCCATATTTGGGAGACTTTGGGCTTTTTTCAGTTCTTTGCATCTCACCAAACCATCCATATTGCACAAAAGGCATAAAACTGAAGATTATCTTGGGAACATGATGTATATGTTTCCTTGTTCGGATGTCCAGTGATCTCAAACTTCAGTCCTAGCAGCACACTGAGATACAGGCCTGTAAAATGGAAACACAGGAGCGCTTCAGCACTTTCCGCGGAGTCCCAAAATCAGGGAAAGTGAAGGGTAAGATAGCCCAGAATGCTTTGGACCTGCTCTTCCACGTTTTTGCTCTTCAGTCACCCAGGGGGCCTTGTGGATTCATGACCCCACCCTGCTTTCCACCTGTCTATATGAGCAAATCTTTAAAGAAAGCAAGGCAGAGGACTGGATTTGGTTCTGATGCTACAAAAAGTTCAAGAATTAAGCCAAGTCTTTGACTTACTAAACTATATCAGAACAGTTCCACAGATATCATCTGTGGGTGCCCATCACTTAAACTGTCAGTTCACCCAAATGAATTCTTGAGTTGTTGGATTTTGAAAAGGTATTTGAAATTCAGTAATGATGAATTACTTTGGGGCAGCATATTGAAATAAGGCACAGGAGTGGTCACCATTTCTTGGTGATTATCTTGGAGGTCTTAGGGAGAAGGGTTAGGGCTCACTTTAAATTTATAAGTAAAAAATCCTTATATTCTGTGTTCAATTTTGTTTTAGTCAGGATTCAATCATATATGAATATTTCATTATGCAAATATATATTTTAAGGGCCAGGGAGATGGCTCAGTAGGATAAGCGCTTGACTGGCAAACACAAGGATCTGAGGTCAATCCCC
>NW_004524635.1:5694871-5715626 GCF_000260255.1 Octodon degus
ATATATATATTTTACTGCTCTAAATATATTTTTTAGATTTGGACAATGTGGAGATGAAATCGAGCATCTGAATGATGATTCCTTCTGATTAATGTTCTTTTGGGAGACAACTGAGATTTGAAAGGGAGAGAAAGAAACCTGGGCAAATCCCCTTGTCATTCCCATTCATGGCTTCTGTTGTGCCTGGAGGGTGACAGGAATTGTTTGGTGTCACTGATTTAGTTAGTGAAGAGCTTGTTTGGAGAACCCAGCCCTGTCCTACCCTCAATCATGTTGACACAGTAATAGACACACATTACAAAGGTAAATAGCAACTCCAGGTATCTCTTTCCTCAGCCCTGTGTTAAAGTCACGTCCACTAAATGGGTTATTTCGGCTTTAAATAATAGGCTCCATCACTTCTGCATTCCTCGGTGTGTGATGTGGTTTCAGCTACCACTCTCCACTTTCAGCAAAGCAGATAAGATATCAACACAATTAAATGTGAAAAATAATCTGTCCGCTCTGCCGGTAGTGAATGCTTACAGAACACACACTGATACAATAGATTTTAAATAATTTATGTCCAGCACTTTTTTTTCCAATCTGTAAATGAGGACACCTAATGCAGAATAGCCAGCCTGACACTCTATCCGTCCCCCATTAAGATAACAAGATGAGGGGTGGTGATTCAGATCCGTATATTTTCAGAGCACTGTGTGGATAAAAAATTAAAAATTAAAAAGAGAGGTGGTTCTGAAACGCTGTGCGTGAGCAAGCTCATAAAAGCCACTTGCAAACTTGAAATTGCAGTTTAATTCAGACTCTCCTTCTGAGGGGCTCTTAGGAGCATCTTGTTCTCTTGGCAGGATGAAAGAGATATTTTTGTGTTGCTGTTTGGCATTTTCACAGGTTCTGTTCTGGTACTCAAGATGTTGTTGTGCTCTGACCCTTCTTGTAGCCCTCTTTGGTCTTTACCAAAGTAAACCTCAGGTGATGTTGAAAACAAATAGGAACTAATATCTGATATACTATGTCTCTCCTCTGTGGGTACATCAGATCTCCAATTACCTGATGATTTGACGCAGGGTTGATTTTCCACTTGTGAGAGAGTAGTTGTCCAACTCTGAGGGATTAATCCAGTGGCTAGAACTCCTGTTGGCAGTATGGGGGTTGCCCCACAGGTCCCCAAGCTTAGAGACTATGCTACCCATCAGCAACAAAACTGCTGGGCTGTGTAGAGAGAGTCTTGTAGTCTTTTCATGGTTAAATGTAGTTGAATCGTGATTTATCGGGAGCGGGGCACGAGCTCTTTTTTCTTACACCTGCCTGTGGACATCTCCTAATTATTCATTTGAGAAAACTCTGGATAAAAATATCCATCCTGAAAAATGTGTGTGTTCCAGGGAAGAAGGCCAACCGTGTTCAAGGAAATTTTCAGGCTTGTTTGATCTAAGGAAAATGATCCCCAGATTCCACACACACGCAGATGCTTCACAGAGGTTGAAGTGCTTTTGGATGAGTTCAAAATAAACACACCCTTCGCAGTTATCTTCTTTGTCCTTCCGGAGACAATTAGAAAGGTGAATGAAGTTCCATGGGGTGATCATCTAAAGAACCCCCAAAGCGCCCCGATGAGCCTTCGTGGCCAGGGGGCGAGGGCAGGATCTGACGCTCAGTCTCTGGAGTGGGCTCTAACTTCAGGGACCACCATCCCTTAACAAGCCGGTGCAGGGCAGCAGAAAGCGCTGTGCAGCCAGATGGGAAGTAGTCACTGAGGAGAAAAATGTAATTTTGATACAGGAAATGGAAGAAGAACAGTACAGCTTTTCACTCAAGATATATGTTTCTGCTGTCTAAAGCCAGCAATTTTGGAAAATGAAGCTAAGAGTTTAAAAAGAAGAGCTCTGTCAGGGAAAATAAAACAGGTCCCCCTACAGCCATTAGGCTGCCTTTAATTGAAAACTGGAGAACAATCTAACTAATTGGCAGGTACCTCTTTTATTACTGGGGCTGTTTTTGCCCTCTCTCCAGTGTAATGGGAGGGCCGCTACTCTTTGTTGTTGTTTTATCAGTGATAGGTATGAAATAGAAAAGCAGGGAAGTACACTTAAAATTAATTTTATATATTCTGCTAAATTCTGTATTATAAAATGTAGGGTCCAACCCTATAAAAGTTAAGGTCTTTGAATCAGCAGTAGCTCGGGAGTGTCTTTAGTATAAAGCACAGTGCTTATTTGGAAGCTACCATGTGCTAATTGCAGGGAAGTTCATGTTGTTTAAAAGAACTTTACCTTTTGCTTTGGGGACCTATCTGATTTCAAATCTTGGCATCGTGCTGACATAATACAGCTATTTTAATTTTGAAGATCAAGAAAGAGGAGTTTGCCGGTGAAATTTGAGCCTATCTTTTGCTAGTTTGGTATAATAAAGAAGAGAGATTGGAATACATCACTGCCACGGCTGCCTGCCTGAATTTATGATACTGGAATTTTGCAACTAGAAATACAGCTTCCTTTTTCTTATAATTAAAGGATTTTGGTGGTAGTTTTATTTATAGAATCTAGATTTCTTTGCTGATCTTTCTTTCTTTTCTTTTCTTTTTTTCTCCCATTCCTTCTGCTTGGGAGAAGCATACAATAGAACTTATTTTTATTTTTTAGATGAGTTTATTTTATTATTATAAGAGGCGAATAGATTCTATCACCCAAGTGACTGAGATACACACCTAACTGCAAAGGCTTTTTGTCTTGAGAAGAGACACAGCATTGTGAACCACTGCAAGGTGACAGATGACCATCACAGATGGGCATGCAGGTAGCATCAGGATCTCTAGAACCCCCTACTGGGGTCGGATTTGGGGGAATGAGGTGGCAAGAACAAAAGGACAAGGGGAAGAAAGGGCTTTGACACCAAAGGCCAGGGATGGGGTGGTGGGGGAGGGCCAGGGGAGAATGTTCTAGATTCAAGTATATGCCAAGGCATAGAGCAGACAGTGAATGTCCTAAATGAGTCCAGACTCAGTGTTTTAAGGTTGTAATTTGGGGTGATGCCCTCAATATTATCAGACCTCGGCCTGGGGTCACCATGGTTTTTCCATAGAAGGGCAGAATCCATTTTGAAAACTGGAACTTAAACAATATTTTCTCAATAAACTTGGATTTTGCTCTTGTCAGGATAGTGTCTGTGGAGAGGAGAAGGCTCATAGAGAAGGCTGCATGCCATAAATCCTGTTATTTTCCAGTTGATGAAATTCAGAAAACCTAAGTGTAAATGCCTGCCTGGTTTCCTTTGTGTTGCCCTTATACTCTCTTGGGTTTCTTTCTTTTTTTTACTTCAGACTCAGGATAGAACCCCATATTAAATAGAACAATTCCAGTGGGAAAATTCCAAACTGACCCTGAAAGTTAAATGAACTTGAAAAAACTGGACCAAATTGTGGACAAGTACTATTTTCTGTACTGATGGAGGTTCTTAACGTCGTAAAACAATATGGATACATCATAATTATTGGTGTCTGTGAAAGGCCTTTGACTTACGTGCTGCGTGGTTGCCACGGTGACACGCATTGGCTTCAACTAGCCTTCTATGATAGAGCTAAGTCTGGCTTTGTTGATGGCGAATGTTGCACACCAGACTTCTAAAGAGACTAAAATTGGTGCTCTTTGGCAAAGAGTCGTATATTTGAGCGTATTTTGACTCTTTTTTCCTTCTAGTTACCCTTTTCCCCCTTTTAGTGTAGTTATGACCCTTTCATTTGGGTCCAGATGAGGTTTAGTAATTAATGTGCAAGCAACTGGGATCTGCTAACTTGGGAGCTGCAGCTAAGGAGCTATTTTGGTGCACTTTCTCAGCAAAATAATTGAGAATTTAAAGACTTCAAATCCATTGGCTTCTTGCCCTGTTCTATTTAGAGTAATCCTGATAATAAATCGGTAACTATGGGTTTCACTGTGGAAGGGCACAAAATAACTGACCCAAGTAATCTAGAAAACAGATGTCTTCAGTTGGTTTAAAGTAAATTCTCAAGACCAGATTGAAAGAAAGCTCTGTGGAGCCAGTGAAGCTTTCTGTTTTATAGGGCTTTTTTCCCTTCTGTGAAACAGTTTTTCTTCTATTCCATCTTCACTCAAACTCTTGAGAAGAGGTGAAAGTATCATCAGGTAACTTCTTGATGAGATCTGCTACACAGAAATTCTTTGGATAAAGAATTAACTCTTCAAGAGCAGGCCAGATAGCTCAGCAGACTAATGCGCCTACTTAGGCAGGCTCAGGTACCGGGATTTGACCCCCAGTGGGCTGTGCCGGCTCCACCGCTGAGCCAGTGACTGAGACTGGTCGTGGTGGCGCACATCTGTAATCCCAGTGCTTGGAAGGCTGAAAACAGGAGGATCACTATGAGTCCGATCTGTGTAATGAGACCCTGTAGACCCTGTACTAAAATACATTTCAAAAAAGGAAAAATTAAGCCTTCAGCCTCATATTCTTTATTTTCTTTTTAATTTGTTCTCCATTTTCATGACCTTCCCCCACTACCCCCCAGGTGGGTAGGTTTGCAGGACAGCTAGCTGGCTGATGAATCAACTTCTGGACATCATCTTGAAATTGTGTCTAAAACTGTGTGTGTTTGAGCTGGAAATTTTATCCTATTTTCTCTTTGTGTTCGCTTTGCTCCTCCTACTCCTGCAGCCTCTCAGAATCCCTAACTCAGGAAATAAAGCCCAGTAGTAAGATGTAAAATGTCTCCTGGAAGATTTTCATTTCAGGCTCTGGCTGAGGTAGTGGAATTTCTCGAGACATCCCAAGGGAATCCCAGGAAGAATAAGGTGACTGTGGTGACTGCTTAATGTCATTTCCTCCATAGTCTTTAACCAGTCTTAAGTTCAAACAGAGGCAGCAAGAGACTACCAAAGGCTTCTATATCTGGGGGCTGGGGAGACGGCTCAGTAGAATAAGTGCTTCCCTGGCAAGCGCAAGGGCCTGAGTTCAATCCCCGGTCCTGCAAAAAAAAAAAAAAAAAAAGACTTCTATATCCTTGTGAAGCAAACTCTTGCTTTAGAAGGTATGCTAGAGCCAGAATAAGCTATATAGTTAGCTATACCGCATGTAAAAAGAGATTGATTTTTCTGCTTTCAGAAATTATTTCAAAATTTAATATGGTCCAGCGAGATAGCTCACTGAACTAAGTGCCTACTTAGGCAAGCACATGGACCAGGGTTCAATCCCCAGCTCCACATGGCAAGCCAGCCCCACCCCCGGGCATACTGAGCCAGCCAGAGAGTCTGGGTGTGGTAGCGCAGGCCTGTAATTCCAGTGCTGGGGTGGCAGAAAACCGGAGGATCACTACAAGTCCTAAGCTGTGTAGTGAGACCCTGTAACAACTACATTTAAAAAAAAATAGAATTTTAAGACAAAGACAGTAGAGTAATGAGCTAAGAACAGGCTTGTGAGACTAAACTACTCACAAGCTCATAAATCTGGCCCTGCCCAGATTCTTCACCTTTTGAAAATAGCCAGTTTTTACTTATCTAGTGAGACTCCCCTTGAAAATTTTGTTTTGAGATGATTAGCCATAAAACCTGGTAGTGGCTCTGCTGCCTACCAGTTAGAACAGGATTATGTTAATTAGATTTTTATGATACCTGGTCATTTAAATTGCCTTATCCTCATCATGCTTTGAAAATATATTTTTCACTTAAATTGAAGACATTTTATCTAATAGAGTAATCTCTCTTCACTATTGGTTCCCAGTTTCTATTACCTAAGAGCATTACTTCCCTGGATCATGTTCCTCTAAAATAAAGAACATTGTAAGTGGAATGCATTGGCTCTGCGCCCTTCCTGGGACATCAGACTTTGGAAGTTTAAACCTTGATCTCTGATGATGTGAGTTCAGGTTTTTGGTTAAGAACATGGGTCACCTTTTCATTAGTATTCCCAGGGAGTTTTAATTAATTGAGGATTAAAGGGATTGAGAGTTGTGGTCTGTAGGTCTAACAGAGATTGAGCTCTAGGGGTTCACCTGACAAAGTCTAGGAAAATGTTGTTATCATCCTTTGCCGGAAAGATTAGCCCCCACAGAGGCAATGTTTTCACTAAGTGTATAATCACCACCTTCTTTAGAATCATCTTTCAAGGAAGGCTTCTTTGCATCTCACAAAATATGGGATTCTTTTTTCTAATGAAGGCAAGAGTTAGGTATACCAAGGAAGGTCCTGGCCAATGGGTATACACAACGGCAGATTCAAAAGGAAAAGACAGCAGAAATACCTTCCAAGTTATCATTAAGAGGAGCTGAGAAGTAGCAGATACTATAGAAACTATAGCTTTTATAGTTAGAGCATTTCATCTTTAGTGGCATTCATTTATCTTTACTAAATTCCCAACACTGGTTGATGTCATGGTATGGGTATATTTACTTTTTAACCAAAAACTAAACATCTCTGAAGGGTTTGGGACCCTTGGGACAACTCTGTCTTTTTTCTTTTAAATATGAATTTTGTGCTCTTTTCCTTTTCTGGCTCAGAGTCAGGCCCCTCCCTAACTTGACTCTTTCAGCATTCTTTGCCTTAGGTTCATGTCCATTCTCCCTGCTTTGACGGAAACCTCTATCTTCAAAATAGTAGGCTGTTTTTCTACTTTCTCCCTGCCTCTCACCCATTGTCTTTTCATGGGGTGAAAAGGTCTTCATTTTTCTCCATCTCTTCCAAATCTTGCTATTAATAACTTTTCAGACATTGTCACGCATAGACTTCCACTCTTTCCAGAGGGTGTTTTTTGTTTGTTTAAGGCAACGTGTTTCCTGTTCTCAACATCATGCTTCCCAAAATGGCTGTGATAGGATTATTCCACACTCTCCTCCTGTGGTCATCTGTTTGGCTTCAGACTGAAAACGGTAACATTGCCCTGTTCTAGTAGGGACTCACACTGCCCAGCCGACAGCCCTGCTGGCTGGCCTGAGGCAGTCACCTGGTTGATTTTTGAGTCAAATAGGCCCAGAATCTTTTCCTCTTAATGACTGTATTAAAAAGGACTGAGCGAGGCTCCTTGCTTTCTCTCCTTTTTTGTTCTGGAAGGAAAAATTACCATTTTGAATTTTGCATGGGATAAAAATTAACTCAGCAGCAGCTTGGTTTAAATAGATGTGCTTGCCATATTGTTTTTGGGGGTGAATTTATCCTGACCCAAAGATTTTTATGACGAAAGGGGGGGCAAAGTTCCCTTTTAAATTTTTTTTAAAATTAAGGCCTTTTTTTTTTTAGTGCCTTTCTATAAATGATCATAATGCATTCCACATGTATTAAGCTTAATGTAAATGTCTGTAAGGCAGCTATAAAACAACTTCCATTGAGAGCAGCACAGTATGACTTCTCACCAGCAACTATATGATTAAATAAGTCAGCGATTTCATTGTTATCTCAGAGTGAGGATTCTGGGGCTACATTCTTGCCTAGACTCTAGGGCCATCTGAGGATGTTAGGTATTTGTGTTGGTACCAGGATTTCAAGATCTAGTTTAGCCTGTGATAAATAAATGAATGCAATGAGGTCAATAAATCACAGCTATCTGAGCCATCTTGGAAGAATATAATTGTGATCCTGCTTTTTCTTGGGCGTGTAATCCCTGGCATGCCTTTCAGATTATCCCCAATTTGGACATGAACCCCTTCTTCCCTTCTTCCTCACACATGGATACTCTCAGCCTTTACGTCTCTGCCCACCTGGAGCACTGGCCATTCCTGTGCCTCCTTCACTCTGTCCTCTGTCATGTGCCCTTAACATTCCTTTTGAGGAAAAACTTGCTATCTGAATCCTACCCCTTCATTAGAGCTAGGATCAAGTGTCAAGTCCCCTCTAACTCATTGAATTCCTGTAGGTTTCAGTTACTGAATAAACATTTTCTGTGTACCTACTATGCACTAGGTAGTGCAGTGGGCACTTTTCCACTTTCTAGTTCTTACATTTCTGTTCTGTGACATCTGCTACATAGTGCTTACTTGTCTTCATTTCTTATAGAAATGAGAAAGGTCATTCCTTCTGCATCTTAATATGCCCCAAAGAAAGCCCACCTTGAATCACTTCTCACTAGCATTGAATGAATTAGTGTTTAAGTGAATGAGAACATATGGAGGTGGCATTTGGAATCTGAGATTGTCCACCTATAAAAACCAATGTCCCCACCAAAAAAAAAAAAAAAAAAAAAAAAAAAAAAACCAATGCTGCTCAGAAACTAAAAATATTCTATTCTATTTGGAAATCTTTATTTTAAATGCAAAATGAATATTGGAGTTTTTCCACAAGAAAACATTGATAAAAGAGGTTTTACCAATAATAATAGCTATACTTCATGGGTACTTGTTAAATTCCAGGCATTGTGCTAATACTTCGCATGCTTCTCTCTTTGGATACATATAGTACTCCCTGAAAGGATACCTGTAGAATCCTCCTTTTACAGTTGAGGCAACTCTGGCCTCAGCATAACTCAGTTAATGTGATATAGGTAGTAATTGGCAAAGTCAGAATTTAGATCCATGTGTGCCTCAACCACAGCCTAATTCTTCATTGTTGGGCCAGTATCTAACCTAAAAAAAAATCACCACCTGTGGTAAATGATAGAAAATATTATATCTGATGACAAATGAAAATTAGGAGGTGCTATAAGTTCCACACACAGGAAAAAACAAATAACCACCCTGCAGCAATGACTTGAGAGTATTAGAGATACAAAGTGACCTAATTTAATTCCACATCAAAATGTGAAGATGAGAGGGAAATGATTCACTTTTTTCTATGTTCTTTATTGATTTGAGGTTTAAAGGTGGTCAGTCAAGGGACTCAGGAATTTAGGTGTTTTGGTATAGCAGAATATTTAGGTATAAAAGTTATCTTTCCTTTTGATCTAGGGTTGTTTATGTACTGTTGATAGTAAGAAATGGGATGGCAAGTGGTACTTCCAGGGTGAGATAGAAGCAATCTATGTAGGTTATAAGTACTCTGGGATTATTGTTAACATATGAATCAAATGGCTTTAATATGCATATGTGGCTTTCTCTACCATTTGACCCCTCCCCTTCTGGTTGGAGCCTAGTTCTCTGATAGCAAGACCAGAAGAGCAGGAGTTAAGAAAGTTTGAAAAGTATGTAGTTAAGAAGTTCTCAATTCAGTTTGTGATATATATGTATCTCCTTGATCTAGGTAATTAATATTAATTGTATTACCAATTTTGGCTATCACAGACAACAGAAGTCATAGTCAAATCCTGATTAATCAAAAGAAGTCCTAATTAATCACTAAAAGGTATATTTAATTAACAGAACTCAGGATTAGCTAGCAAAAGCTATGATTGAAATGAAAGTCATAGCCAGGAGAAGACGTGGTTAACCAACTTCGAAGTCCTAATTGATGAACCTGATTACAAATTAGTATATCTTCTACTAATTTCAGAGAAGCCCTATCATTCAACTTATGTACAGATAACATCATCCCAAGAACTGCTGTATACTTCATATTGAGGAATATTTTAAAGAAGTTCCAACAAACCCAGGACTATAATACTGGCTCTGGTTATAGCTAGTGCTTCGTTTATTCACACTTCCCATGTTCTGTGCCAGCCACAGTACACTCAGTATGCACTAGCACATTTTTTAAAAGATTTTTTTATGTATTTTAGTGCAGAATCTACAGGGTCTTACTACACAGATCGGACTCCTAGTGATCTTCCTGTTTTCAGCCTCCCAAGCACTGGAATTACAGGCACATGCCACCACGCCCAGTCTCAGTCACCATCTCAGCACACCTCAGGAGTGGGACAGCTTATGGTGCTGGGGATCGAACCCTGGCCCCTGTGCTCTGCCTAAGCAGGTGCTTTAGTCCGCTGAGCTATCTGGCCAGTCCTAGGATATTTTTATTGAAATACTTTCTTACTGGCTGCTGAGTAGCAATTGCCTTGAGTTTTGCCTTCATTGCATTCAAGTCCTGAGTCTTTACTCCAGAAAATTCCATCAGACATTGCCTGGAGATTTCGTTGAGTGCACACCAACTTGCCTGCCATGGCTTGTGGGAGCTGGCCTCTGTGCCGAGCCTTTTCCCTTGGCAGGGAGGTGTGGGTACTAGCGAGGAAGGTGGCATACTTGAAGTTGGTATTGTAATATTCTGATGGAGAAATGGACAATGCCATTAGACTAAGATTTACAGGGAGAAAAAGTACTTAACACACTACTAAAGCACTCCAACACCAATCCAGCCACAGGCACCCACTTGAGGCTCCCTGGAGGTGTTGGGATGACTCAAATCTAAAATCCCTCTTGTTGGTGTCCTTTAAAGCCCTAATCTGATTTAAAAATCATGACCATTCTTAGCTAGTCATGGTGGTGCATACCTGTATTCCCAACACCTGGGAAAATGAGGCAAATAGATTGCATGTTCAAGCCCATCCTGGGCAATGTAGCAATTTAGTGAGGCACTGTCTTAAAGAATAAAAGAGGCCTGGGGATATTGCTCAATGCAAAAGCCCTGGGTTCAGTCCATAGCAGCACCACACCACACAACATAACTATCACAACACAGTAACCATTGCAGCAGGACAGTCTTCAAACACCACTGCCTCCTTGGCCATTTTCTTTATATGGTTACTTTTTTGCCCCTGCTCCATGGTGTGTCTACCCTTCCATTCCCTTCTAGTGTATTGAATTATAAGTTTTGTTTTTCAGGATGCACGACTTATAATTTTGTTTTCTTTAAATTTGTATTTATTTATTTATTTATTTGGTACAGGGTCTCCCTATGCAGCTCAGATTCATAGTGATCCTCCCGTCTCAGCCTCCCCAGTACTGAGATTTCAGCCCAGTTTTGATGGCCCACGAGGTGTGACCAGGGTTCTCGGGCCAGCACAGCATGCGGTACCAGGGATCAAACCCAGGTCCTTGAGCTTGCCAGGCAGGCACTTAGACAACCTAGCAATCCAGCCATGGATTCTAATTTTAGATCATACAAGTCTATAGCTTTAAATCACATAGTAAAAATTTTGTTTATTTTCATTGAACTTCTCAGAGTCTCAAGTCAATAATCGGTTGTTTTATACTTGCTTAGCTCCTGTTTCAGCAAGTGTGAGATGGTTTGGGGTTCCAGGCCTTAAGTAGATCCAGTATCCAGTGAGAATGAAATAACATCTGAATATTGTTTTATTTTACTTTCTTTTATTTAATTTATGAGCACCTTGTAATGGTAACATTAGGTGCTAGTTTTCCAATTAAGCCACAAATTAAAGGTTTCCATTTTAAATAATATTATAAACGAAGAGAAGGATAAATTTATATACAATATTAAAGAATACTTAGTGATGTGCACATGCACACACACACACACACACACACACATCACAGTACTTCCTCAGAGCAAGATTCTCAAGGGGAGCAAGGTTCATGTAACAATTCATAATGGTGACCAAGGTAAAGAAGGGTTTGTATGATGCAAACCTTACTGTGGTTGAGAAGACATTTCTGTTTGCGCAAGCCATGTATAAAAATACCTCACAGCATGTGTTTTAGTCAGCAAGTATTCTACCATAGTGGGAATGATTTACTGAAACTTAGACCTTCTCCTGAAATCCAGCCAAAACACTGATTTGGAAAACTAAGAAGTCCTATTTAGTTTCTGCTGTCATTGTTACTGAACCAGACCGACTGGCTAATTAGTGATATATAAAGATCTTTAATTCTCCCTTCTTTCATTTGAGCACCATGAGATTGTTTTCTCTGCTCCACAGTCACTCATGAAGAATGTGCTGAACTAAATACTCAGTTTTTAATGATCGGAGAAGGTTACTTTCATCTGTACCTCGATTTTTCCACACATGCAGAAATGACCATACCTTCCACTGGACCCATGGCAGAGGACCTGTGGACATTTCTATAAATTGAGCTGGTATATCTGGCAGCCAAAAGTGGCCCTAGATATTTTTTGCAGGGAAAGATATATTTTGAAGTGACCACGCTGCACAGATTTTTTTTTTTTTTTAGGTTTTCAGAGTACTTGTAACCTGTTATTGTAGATTCTGAGCATATTTATATCTCCAGAGGTATAAAAATAAACTTTGTTTTCTTGTAAAATGTGTGTGTTTGAAATATGCGACTGAAGTTGCATCCTTAAATCAGATTTCCAGGTACTCATGCTGAACCTTGTTAGTACAATCTGTGCCGATGTAAATGTACTATACAATATGTGTTACATGAGCTTTCTTTGCTAATGTGCTTTAGCTTTGACTGTTGTTATTTCTGGCTCCTGCGGTGTTAATATACTACAGGAAAAGTTGCCTTCAGATGGAGAGACTTATTTTCTGCTCAACACATTTGGTGGTATGTTTCCTACATTCAAGAGAATCGTTTCTAGGGTGGGTATAGGTCACATCACAACTGGTGAAGTGAAATTCCTTTTGATACTTGGAGGTTTCCAATGAGCAATTAGAAAAGATAAAACCGTAGATTTGTCCTTTATCCATCTGTTTATCCACTTGAAATTTCAAGAAGCATTTCTCAGTTATCCCTTATCTGCAAAGATATACAGTAGAAATGAAGGGAACGAAGAGATTTGGGGACCCTTGGTTGTATAATCTATCGTCTGCTTGACTTCATTACTGTTTCACAAAAATCAGAACGAAGTAATTTTTTTGTCAAAATAGTTTTCAAAAAGTGAAAACACAAACCTCCAGGGGCTGACAAGATAGCTCAGGGGACTAAAGTGCCCACTTAGGCAAGCACAGGGCCACATGCCCTGCCAGCCCCACCCCCAAGGGTGAGCTGAGCCAGCCAGAGTCCGGGCGTAGTGGCACATGCCTGGAATCCCAGCGCTGAGGAGGCAGCACACAAGAGGATCACCCCAAGTCTAAGCTGCCTAGTGAAACCCTGCAACAACCAAATATATATAAAAAAATCAATAAATAAAAAACAAAAGCTCCATATTCGGTAGGCACATGTCAAAATTTTATTTAACTCAGGGCCGGGGATATAGTTCAGCAGAAAGCACCTGTCTGCCAAGTGCAAGGCCCTGAGTTTGATTCTCAGTACAAAATAATAATATAATAATAATAATTCAATTATGAGGGAAATACTGTAGTATAATAAAGGCAGTTCAAAGGAGGCCATGAGAAAGATACATAGGTAAAAAGGGAGGTATATATTATGAAAGGCAAAAAAAAATTACAAGGATTAGGTCCCAAAGTAAAAACAGTTAATATCCTACAAGGCAATAAATTACTAATCTTTGGGATTATTTTTACCTAGGAAAAAATCTTTCGTACCTACACTAGGCAAAATTCACCTTAATTCACTATCATTCCATAATCTTTTAGATCCTACATTCAGTGGACAGTAAATAGTAAGTCACCTGAGTTATACTTCTAGAGATCATGAGATGACCCATGAGTCAATGCTACAGAACATTGCTGCCTGATAGAATTTTCTGCACTGATGCAAACGGCCTCTGTATGTGCTGTCTAGCATGGTAACCACTGGTCAACGGTGTTTATTGAGCATTTGAAATGTGGTTAATGCAGACGGAGAACCTAAACACTAATTTTACCTCATTTTCATTAATTGTGACTTAAATTGCCACCGGTGGCTAACAGCTACCACGTTGGACAGCACAGCTCTGATGTGCAGCCATTACATAGGCAGATATTCAATTTTTTTTTGCCTTGTTTCCAATTTTGGGTTATTTTTTTTTCTAAGCACTTGGCAGGTGAAATTATATTTTAAAAGTTATGGTAGGAGCTAAATACATGAAAGAACTTGGATAAAACTCTAAAAAAGGAGTCTTGCATGAAGCAAGTAAGTTCTGGTGCTAATGCGATACCTTCTGTATTGGCTTTTCTGGTGGTGTGCTCTCCTGGAATTGTTCTGGCTGGTAAGGAAGTTAGTTAAACTGAGCCTGTTGGGAGGGAATCTCAACCCTGCCTACTGTATTTCATATAATGAGGTTTACATTTATTTTCTTTTAGCAAAATAAAAATGGTCCTACTGGGCCGGCCAAATAGCTCAGTGGATTAAAGTGCCTGCAAGTAGGCGCAGGGGCAGGGGCTCAATCTCTGGGCCTGCCCATGCGGGTCCCACCCCCAGGGTGCACTGATATGGCAACTGAGACTGGGCATGGTGGCGCATGCCTGTAATCCCAGCTCTTGGGAGACTGTAAGCAGGAGGATCACTACAAGTCTGATCTAGTAGTGAGACACTGAACACCATGTAGACCCTTCCCTAAAATATGAAATGAAAATAAAAATGGACATACCTAGTTTTGATTAAAAGAGGCTTTTGAGTCTGCAACAAAAAGAGTGAGCTATTAATATTTGACAAGGATCTTAAGATTATAATAAGTGAACTCTTCTGCTGCTGTCATTTTGTTACTCAAGAAAAAAAGTCGGACTGGTCAGATAGCTCAGCAGACTAAAGCACCTGCATAGGCAAAGCACAGGGACTGGGGTTCGATTCCTGGCACTACATGTCATGCCAGCCCTGCCCTAAGGGTGTACTGAGACTGAGATTGAGACTGGGCATGGTGGCGTGCACCTTTAATCCCAGTGCTTGGGAGGCTGAAAAGAGGAGAATCACTAGGAGTCTGATCTGTGTGATGAGACACTGTGGTCCCTGTACTAAATGCATTTTAAAAATAATAAATTCATTGGGAGGTTTTATTTTGATTTTTTTTTCATGAAGCTTGTATGCTTTACTTAGTTTGCTCATCTTGTCTGCTTACAGGGCTTTTTCCGCAGAAGTATTCAGAAGAACATGATTTATACTTGTCACCGAGATAAGAACTGTGTTATTAATAAAGTCACCAGGAATCGATGCCAGTACTGTCGACTCCAGAAGTGCTTTGAAGTGGGAATGTCCAAAGAATGTAAGTGGAATCTCAAAAAAAAAAACTTTGCCTTTTTGTAAATATATTTGCTCAGCTTCTGAAGTCAAATCATGAGGAATGTCAGTGTGAGACAGTCAATCATGGCACTAATGATAGATGGCCAAGAGTAGGCATAAGCAACGGTGACATGAAAATGGAATGACTTTGGAGATTTTCAGATAAAGATTGAGTGGTAGTGTGGAAAGGCAGGAGTTGGGTGCTGTGGATAGCATATTTGTATTCCCAAGCAGGGGCTGACTCACTGTATATCCTAGTGGTGACTCTTTTTCTCCATTTGGATGGTGGGAATAAGGGTCTTTATATCCAGGAAAGAAAAATGAACCAAGAAGCATGAACACTAACAACAGTACTAATTTGCCTTTTTCTGAATGGGATCATACAACTTTCATTTTAGAAAAAAACATTTTGAAACTTGGAGCACTGGCATTTTTCACAACTTGATTTAGCTTTCTTTCTTCCAAGCCACCTCTTCCAAATGATAATATTTTTTATCAATGCAAAAGAGAACATAAATTTTTAATAAATTAAAATTTGGTATTCATAAACATCTAATATAGGGTACCTGAAATATACATGATTTAAAATAGACAGAATATATATAGTATAAATTTTTTCATTGATGAGTATTCTTTCTTTGATGCTTTCAAACATAGGGAATAAGAAAAGGATCGGTATGAGGCTTGTCTAGGACAGCCAGGAGAAGTGACTGGGATATGTGCCAGGTGGAACACGTATGGGATGGCTACCTTTTCATTTATTCCATCAGTTGGGAATTTGGTGAGAGCCACTGTGTGTATGAGTCACTGAGTGTGGTGCTATGGAAGGATCCTGGAGAGGCCAACATCCCCCAAGGGCATGGAATGAGAAGCCAGGTGCCCCATCCATGCTCTTAGGGTGGGTTAAGGAGCTATGTTATGAATCAAGGGCTCTTGGATTTTGGGCAAGAGAATATGGTCCTGGTAAATGACTGACAGAAGTCTGACATCCCCTACAGTGAAACTGCATTACTTTGAGTCTATTCAGCTGCATTCCTGCTTGTCTGCCACCAGCTGCTGCTTAGGGGTTGTAGTGGATGCTTCCTAACACCCCCTGCAGCTGCCTGTCCTGCCTTACTCCTGTCCCTTCACCTTTCATAATGGCACTTAGATTTCAGCTTGTTTTTATACCTTTGGGTTTCTATACCTCAGGGTTGGAATTGATCCAGTCACCTCAAGCCAATCAAATTCTCAATTCCTTCCATAGTCACCAGCTCGCTGTGTGAACGTGGAACCAAGGGCAGTCCAATGCGAGGTAATTCAAGACTCAGGCTTAGAACATTTGTACAGGGGCACCCTCCTTTCTAATGCATATGAACACGGAAGCAAGGAGCCACGAGGATCGTGACAGTGATCTTCTGACCCCAAGGGAAGTCAGTTGCTGGACAAAGCAGGTACTGTTGATGGCATAAAGAAAGGATAGATAGCAGGGCTTAACATTACTGAATTACTCAACTAACAAACCCCGTGAAACCTCTGCCTCTGAGTCATTTTGTTATATTTGCCAAGAAGTACACACTAAGGCCATTGGAGTTGGGACTCTGTGTTTTACAGTCCCCACGAGTAAGACTGGGTTAGGACATCAGTCAGAAAAGTGTCTTGCGTAGACTATTTTCTTCTGGGAAGTTCTCTCTATAGATGACAGGTCACTTGGCCACTTTACCTGGTTCCCTTTGATCCCCTCCAAACTTCAGAGATATTAAATTACTTGCAGTCAATAAATGTGGAGACTTGAAGCTAAAGTTCAGTCATGTCAGGGTGCACATCCTACTTCTGAAGTTAGAGGCGTAAAGACCTGAAGTAGCCAGATTGTTTATATGTGTGAGACCCTCGGGGTGATCACCTACCACTCCATTTTTGGTCTGACTTTCTGCACACATGGATGTTATACTGCATTTCTGTGGGACAATTTTAGTTCAGACTGAAATTATAAATTAGGAAGCCAGATGTGAACTCAGGAAAAATCAGTCTTTTGCATTTATTTTGTGTGGGCCAGAGACCCATTTCCTGCTTACATTACTTAAAACCCATATCCTTCAGTTTTGTAAAAACTGGCAGCTTGGTTGGCAATTTAAAAAAAAAATAATGTTTGCACCTACAGGAAAACCATAGCTTCAACTCTCAAAGAACTTGTCACCTTAATTAGATTTTAAAATATAGAAATAGGAAGAAAATCAAATCATTATGTCCAAGTACACAAACATCAATATTTTTCTTAGGAGGAAATTGTAGGGCAACTAAACACGTGGAGTACAGGAATTGAGAGTCTAATAGAATATATTTAAGGTTGAAACAGAAGGAGGCAGGCAAATCTGAGGATCAGTAAGCAATTATACCACAGTATACGCAACTAAGAGAAACCCAAGAATAATAGATCCTTGTAGAATGTTAGACCTGCAAAGGGATCTTAGAGATTGATTTTCACTCACATCTCTCATCTGACATACAAGTACACTAGGGCCCGGAAAGGTGAAGCAGTTCTCCCAGCAATCCCTGACTGGCTAATGACAGAACCAAGTCTATAGTTCCAATCTGCACCTATCCTCACCCTGCCATCTCTAGAGTAGCCAGATGTAGTGAGATTCATATTCAGTTCCAGCCGGAAGACCTGTCAGTTCATTGATGTGCATCAGAACCTTCTGGATACCAAGGAGAAGCCCAGCACAAATTGATTTAAGCTAAGAAAAACTGGCATGTGAAAATGAAAAGTCTAGAGCAACATGGCTGGAACCAAGGACAGATGTTTGTTTCTAGGGCATTGTTTCTTGTCACTTCCCACAGCTATTTTTTCACAGTAATAGTTTTATTCTTAGGAAGATTTTTCTCGGTGGTAGGCAAAGAAGACCACTGGCAACTTCAGGCTGCTGGTCTACCCAGAAAAAGAGAAAGAGACTTGGCGATCAAATTCATTCCATCATAGCCTGAGGTTAGATTCTCCTTGGTCCAACTTAAGTCATTTAACCCTCTATCAACACATTGCTTAGCCCAAGAGACAGAATATTGTCATTGGCCAAATGTGGATCTTGAGTCAATTCGTCAAGCCCAGGATTAAGGTTGAGGCCACCTAATCTATGTGGGCAACAAGTATGAGGAAAAGTATACTTCAGTAGGGAATCAGAAAGCCAGGAGGCAGAGCTGGGGTGTGGCTCAGTGGTACAGTACACATCTTACATGGGTCAGGCCCAGGAGTCATCCCCAGCAGTGCAAAAAAGATAAAAAATAGCAAGACAGGAAGCAAAAATGACGTGCCATCCATCGTAAGTCAAGGCTTACCTAATGTTCACAGTTTATTCTCCTTAGTTCTTTTAGGGGTTTTTTTTTGTGTGTGGGGGAGGGGACAAAGAAATCTAAGAATCATGGTATATTAGTAACTAATTAGATAGGGGCATTCTGTGTCCTATATGTGTATATGCCTTATTTGAATGTATAAGTCCTCAGAACAACCCTAGTTTAACATCCCCCCCTCCCTCTTTGTTGGCCATTCTGGAACCTGAGGCATAGAGAAATTAATTACCTGGCTTAAGGTAACACAGTTAGGGGCAGGGCTGGGGTTTAGAACAAAACAGTTAGATTATGGAGTCTGCCTTCAAGCTGAAATATATACTGCATGCCATAAAAAGCTTTTAAAACTCTGAATTACTTTTTCTACTTTCTTTTATTGCCAGTGGTTAATAAAATAACCACACTCTTTATTCTATATTAGAGATCTATTCCCTAGAAAATCATGTGCAAATTTAATTCTTATAGATCAAATTTGATTTTAAATGTGTAAAGGGATTTACTAGTAAAAGAAATTCTTTAGTGTGGCCTACTAGAAAACTGTAATTATTTCTCCATTTTTCTGGTTTGTAAAGGTTGTGGGTATGCTGTGTATTTTCCACAGGCTTTCCAGAATCAAGCAAGTAACTATCTGTCAGTGCACAGAGAAGTATCTGTCTTTCAGGGTATAGAATTTGAGAGTGGTAAATGGCAAAAAAAAAAACCTCAATTTTCAGCAGCATTCTAAAAGTGGTATAAAAATTTATGAAGAATTGGAGGAGGCAAAGGAAGGAAAACATCTCTAAGCTGAAGTGATGAGCTACTGTGGGGTGAAAAACCTGTGGAACCAGCAGTGAAAGGAAGCTTATGTCAAACCCCTAAGTTAAAACAAGAAATGAAAAAAAGAGAAATCCTAAAGGATACTGGGGATTGCGAGAGAGATATCCATGTTGTGGAAGGAGAGCACTTAAGATGCTGTTGCTTAGAAGCTGAGGGAATAAGACCCTCAGAACACTTGACCGTATGTGGTCACTGACAGAAATTCAAATCCAAGCTTGACTTGTTAAGACAGAAGTCAGCACACTACTTTTTAGGGCCAATCCTTTAGAAAAGGTTTTTAGAAAGTACTTTTGGTTTCATGGGCCATTTGATTCCTGTCATCCTAACACAAAAGAAGCTGCAGGAAATACATAAACAGGTATGGTTATGATTTCTAAAACTTTATTTGCAAAAACATGTTAAGGACTGGGAGTGGCCTGTGGCCAACATCTACCAACTTCTCCTGGGAGGGGCCCACCCAGAGTCCATGTTTTCCATCTTGGCTGACCTGTCCATTCATCCTGGCTTCCTACGATAGGCTCCAGGCTTTCAGCCATACTGAACCACACCAGCCATGAGCCTTGTACCTTCGTTGACTGTACCACCTCCTCCTGTGTGGCTTGAAGCCCAGCTGCCGCTGAAATGTCATTTCCTCTCTGAAGTGTTCTGAGCCCCATCATACACCCTAGCTAGAAGTATTCCTTGCTCTGTTATTTTCCCAGAGTGCTTTGTACATAGTACAGCAAACCAGAAACCTGTATGTTAGAGTGTATTTCACATACCAGTGAGTTTCCTGGTTTGTTTATGAACTATGAAAGTGTCACTTCTCAGCCTTTTGGCTGAGATCAGGTGCAGTATAAACACCTAAAAGGTAAGCATCATATCTTTCTCACCTGGTATTCTCAGATGTTCGGCTTAATGAAGTAGATGCATTAACTGGTTAAATGTGGCTATTTCAAGATGAAAACCAAGCCCAGTTTCTCTGTGGCTTTACTTGCTGAAAACTTGTCAGGTGCTAAGCAATTCTGGGTGTGTATCTCTTCCGATAGTTCTCATTCAGATGTCTGGGAGGGCTCCAGAACAAGTTATTCAACTTCGCTGGGCTTGTGTTTTCTGCCTACACAAGAGGCACATTAGTCCTGACTCACGGTGCAGGCATGGCGTGAGAACTGATGCCTCTAATCCTGTTTGGACAACAGGTTTCTACAAACTGCTTTCTCTTTGCAGTTCCCCTCCTCGAAGACATTTGATCTTCTAGCGCATTCACCAGTGAGAGAAGTTGATCTCAGCAGCCCACCCCCCCAACACACATACTTTTCTTGTGTAATGTGCAAAAGCCCTGCTAAAGTGGAGCAGCTAGGATACAGAAGAGGAGGGATTTGAAGCTCAGCTTCACCCAACCTTTGTTATCAAATTGTTTACTGACAAAAGAAGAAGTTTTACTGACCCTGGGCTGTGGAGATAGCTGAGCAGTCTAAGTGCCTGCTTGGCAAGCATCAGGACCTGGGTTCAATCCCTGGTACTACATGCAATGCTGGCCTGGAATCCCAGGCATACCATGCCAGCCCCAAAAGTGTGGTGGTGCACCACTTTAATCCCAGTGCTGGGGAGGCTGAGACAGGAGGATAACTATGAGTCCAAGCCGTGTAGTGAGACCCTGTACCAAGAAGAAGAAGAAGAAGAAGAAGAAGAAGAAGAAGAAGAAGAAGAAGAAGAAGAAGAAGAAGAGGAAGAGGAAGAAGAGGAAGAGGAAGA
>NW_004524635.1:5715726-5731570 GCF_000260255.1 Octodon degus
GAAGAGGAAGAGGAAGAGGAAGAGGAAGAGGAAGAGGAAGAGGAAGAGGAAGAGGAAGAAGACAAGGAGGAGGAGGAAGAGGAAGAAGAGGAGGAGGAGGAGGGGTGAGAAAAGAGGAGGAGGAGGAGGAGGACCCTGGGATAGGCTAAACATTTGGGTCAGAAGACCCACAAGGAAAACGGCAAACAACGATCAGACCAGAATCATGGCTTGGTGACCTTGGCTGCCTTAACCTTTTCCCAGGTACCCCCGGGGGCGGAGGCCTCCAAGATCATGTACACCTCTATTTACACCTGTAACAAAGACATGAATTCAGGGTACCCCCACCTGTTCTTCTTCTGCTTTCCTTTCTGAAAACCACTGGCCAGGCACTCACAGAGGGAACCCCTTGTCATTGTTCTATGAGGTTATATTTATGTAGCCCATGCCCTTGAGTGGTAGGTAAAACCTATCTTTGATTTTGTTTGAAAATGCTGTTAAGTATCCATTCCACAGCATTTTTTTGTTCTATAACTGTTTCATAAGTGTATTTGTAGAGCAGCATAGTTGAATCTCTGAATTTAAGAGTCTCCAAGTACTCATTGACACCTTCTCATTTGGAACAACATACTGACCTTAGAAACAGCCTTTTGTAAAATCTCTGCATTCTGATACCTGTTTTCAACATGCTTATCGCCATGGGTCTGTTGGATGGAATGCATGTGCCTTGGATAGACACTTTCTACTGCTACCAGATAATTTTGTTCCTTGCTTCTCAAATTCCCCCTGCCCCCTTAGGGTTAACTTACATTAAAATAAACCTTTTGAGCTAAAGGTACTTGACTTTGGTGAGAAATTTCCTTTGCTGGTGTATAAATTATAGTGTGCTTGTTGGTTCTGCTGGGTTTCACTGGTTTAGTAACAAAGAAATACATATTATAAGTTGTCCTGTGTACCCAGGAAAATGCATAAAAATCATCATCAGGATAATTAATGTCTTTCTAATTTTAGTTTATTTATTCATTTGTTCCCATGTTACATCCCAGCTTGTTACTACGATTACAAGGTTCATTGTGATCATTTTGTTCTGTTCAGCAGACAGGTACCAGGAGCCAACCCCCTTTTCCTTCAACTCCAGGGGCACAAATCCACAAAAATCCTGGAGAAATTGGCGAAAGGTCAATGTTTTGCTTGTTTGTTTGTTTATTTATTTATTATGTATTTAGTACAGGGTCGGCAGGGTCTCGCCACACAGCTTGGACTCATAGTGATCCTCCTGTTTTAAGCCTCCCAAGCACTGGGATTACAGGCTCCCACCACCACACCCAGTCTCAGTCACCCTCTCAGTGTGCCCCCGGGGGTGGGGCCAGCACACCACTCCAGGAATTGAATCCTGGTCCCTGTTCCTGCCTAAGCAGGTGCTTTAGTCTGCTGAGCTATCTGCCTGGCCCTTGTGTTTTTATATTTAAATAAGTCCTAGACATTGAAAAATAAATGGTCACCCCTTTTCTACTTGCCCAATGTTGATGTTTTTCAGCATCTCTCCAGGAGCTCTAAAAAGAAAGAAAGAAAGAAAGAAAGAAAGAAAGAAAGAAAGAAAGAAAGAAAGAAAGAAAGAAAGAAAAGCAGATTCTATTCAGGTACCAGCAGCCTAGTGATGTCAGTGCAACTGTGGGGCTCAAAGCCCATTAACACTCAAACTGCAAAGGAAGTATTAAAATTCTTTTAGCTTTACTAATATATTTCTCCTTGCTGGCTGTTTCCCAAAGAGGGGACACTCAGTACAGTCTCACCTTAGAAAAATGAGAACTTTCCATTTTACAGCAGGACAGAAAAGGAGGAAGAACACAGGGCTTTAAGTTAGTTTTCCCTGGGTTCCAATCTCACCCCACCCTGGCTGTCTCCAAGCAAGCCTGTTGTATAACTTGGGTAGCTCCAGTGGATTGAGCTTACCCACACCTGGGGATTACCCTAGCCACTCCACTGGATCATTTTATGCATTGGACCTCACCATAGCCATGTGTTTAATGTTGTGCTTGGCACACAGTAGGTGTGAGACAAGGGACAACTGTTGTCTTGGGCTCCTCAATGGTGACACGGTGTGCTACTGCCTGCTGCACCTGGCGCAGATGTTTATTAGTATACTAAGCATAGCCTTGATTGTACTTTAAGAGAATAGTGAAGGGTGGAGTCGCTGTGCATTTTGATTCATTTATAGTGCCATGGTGTACCTGGACAGCCCCAAATATTATGTCCAAACATTAAAAATAAAGTTTGCAAGCAAGCATAGTTTCTCAAACAAATAACTGCCTGCCTTGGCTACGATGAACTGTAAACTGGGAAACAGATGGTTCATTTGCCTGGAGATGCCGTGACATGTGTAATCAGAGAATGAGAAAGTATCCTGGTATCATGGAACCCAACTCCAGGGAGAAAACTGAACTGGGGTGTTGGATAGGACGCCTGGCCCCTTCCTGCACTGTCAGCTCGGGGTGAAGTCCTGAGGTTCTCCCAGGCAGTGCAGAGTCACAGTGGATGCGGTCATCCTTCCAGCATCTTCCTTTCTGGGCTCATTAAGCACCTTCCATCCCTCCTCTTGCTGTATTTGAGACTGTGCAGCCTGCCTCTGGGTCTGTTATCTCGCTTCTCCCAGCCAAGTCTCGCCCTCTTCAGCTGCATCAGGAGAAACACTTCTACCATCAGCCATCGCACAGGAAACCCGAGGAATGTGTCAGCACTGCACGCGGGCTGATGATGGCTGCTTGTTCCTACGTGCTTTACCAGCCACACAAAGCACACTCACCGTGTTAGCTCCTGATCACTGCCACAAATACCTCAGATAAAACAACTTAATAGGAGAAAGGCATTTATTTTAGCTCATGATTTTGAATCAGGGTTGTTTGTGTTGTTTTAGGATCTGGGTTAAGGCAGAATCTTCCTGGTGGGGGTTATGTGCTGCAGCAGAGATGCTCACCTCAAGCTGGGGAAGCAAAGCGGAGGGCAGGAGGGGTCACAGGACCCCTTCAATGCACACCTGAGTCACGGAACTGCCTTCACTAGTCTCTACCTCTACAAGGCTCCACAGCACCCAGTGGCGCCATACTGGGGAACAAGGCTCCATTCAACACTTGGGCCTCTGGAGAACATTCGAGACTCACAATACTGAAATCTCTGGAGACTTCAGGAGACTTTGTGCAGCAAGAAGGACAGGAAGAATATTGATTTCTAGATTTTTGAGACTCAGAGCCCTCGAGATACTGCCTAAAGCCACACTGCTGGCTCACACCCATGAGACTTAATTTCAGTCACCAACATCCTTAACCACATTTCTTTAACAATGGGATTCTTGCATGTGTTTAATCCTATATTCAAGTTTCCAGTGTCTTTACCCAATCCACTCTCATGCTAAGACTTCTATTATTTACGTAAGTGATTTGGTTTGATATGTATACTAGTTCAACAAAGCATTTTTCTGACTGTAAACTGTGCACACGGTATGAAACAGAATTTTAGAATATATTTGGCTTAGCATGGAATCATATCAAACCTTACAATGATTCCCTTTGCAATATTTATTTAGTCTCTTTGTCACGAATGAGAACAATCTCAGATTGATGCCAGTAGGTCTTGAATTAATGTTTCCAAAGACTATATATAGAGGGAGAGGGAGAGGGAGAGGCCACAATACCTACCTAGCACTGGACTGTATTTCAGAGAGCTGCAGACTTTTTCTTGAATGGATGCATAATAAATATTTTACCCTTGCAAGGCCATCCAGTGCCAGTTGCAACTACTCTACTCATGCAGAATGAAAGAATCATAATTGAATGTGGCTTTGTTGCAGTAAAACTTTACAAACACACATCTTTGGACAAAAATCTCTTTATTTTTTACCTTTGTCTTCTATTAATAGCAAATGGGGGGCTGGTGAGATGGCTCAGTGGTCTAAAGCACCTACCTAGAACAAGCTAAGCAAAGCACAGGGACCGCGGTTCAATCCCCCAGCACCACATGCCAGCCAGCCCCGCCCCCTGGTGGGCTGAGCTGGCCACACACACACACACACACACACACACAAAATTAAAAAATAAAAATAAATAATTTAAAAAAAAATAATAGCAAATGGAACTATTTTCCCTTTATAACAATAAAGTTCAAATTTCTTCTAAATTTATTGTAGTGGAATAAATAAAATTAACTGAGGGAGAAGTCATAAGAGATTAGTAGCCCGTAAATATGTGACAAATTGTGACGTTAGTACTGGAAGAAAAGGATTGAGAAACTCTGGTTTTATGTGATAGCTGATCACACATACTTGTGTCTTAACAGAAAAACTAAGAGATGGAGTCTTGACCCCTCCAGAGCCCATGGAATGCCTTGGCTGTTATCCTGCAAGGACTGCCATGGTCTTGCCCTGTGCCCCAGCCTCCTACACCTTTAAGGTTGTGCACAGCTTGAGGCTGGGCAAGAGGGACTGGCTTTTCTTGGCTCTCAGGGGGTCAGTACTGTCCCAGCAAAGTGATGGTCAGTGAAAGGGTTCATGTGTCATAGTGGAATTTCAAGCATCGAGGGAAAGTGATGGATGGGACATGAGCAACATGGGAACCCTCCCACATGGCCTGCACTGCATCCTGAGGAACAGTAGGGCAGCAGTGTGCCTTAAAGCTTGGGCTCAGGGCAGCCTGGATCCTGACCTCAGCCCACCACTTACCTCCCTGTGCTCTGGGGCAGGGTATATAGTAATGTCAGTGTGCCTGAGGTTCTTTACCCAAGGCGTGATGATAACTATAGTGCTTCATGCAGCTGTTGTGAGGAGGTGATGAATTTGTATGTGGCAGGGATGGGAACAACACTTAGCTAACTGTTCACTCCTGTTACTCATCTTCCTGCTGTGACACTGATCCGCATGCGGCCCCACAGAACAGCATGTGCACTCAGCAGCGATCCTTAGTGTCTGTACAGAGCCATAAATGTTCCTGCCAGGCCAGTGGTCCATTTACTCAAAACAAGAAGTACTCTCAAGTTGGAAGTTTGCCCTTAGAGGCTCAGATCTATACAGCCAAGTGACAGGTGGATGGACCCATGGGCAAAGGTTCAGCTGTGAGCCTGCTGATCTGTTGGGATTCGTGGCTCTGTCACTTACAGGGTTGGCTCCAAGTGTCCCAGCCCGCATGGAGCTAGCTCAGGTCCTCAGCCATCCCAGATGCTGAGCTCTGACCACGTACCTCCACCGCATCGTAGACTGCCAGTGTGTGCCTCACACGTTGCAGCCTCGGGATGAGCGTGTTGTGCGCTCTGCCGGGGATACCTGCCCTCTCCCCTCCACCTCTGGTCTTCCTTAAAGTCACTTCTGTCTAAGTGGGCACGTACGTACACCTACCTGCACAAAGTCACACACATATACAACACACTGTGCCAGCAGCAGGGAACAGGTGTGGGTCCCTTCTGCCTGTTCATACGGTGTATGTCAGTGGCACTGCTGCTAAGATGACTTCCAGATTCAAACTTGTCCTTGAGTTGTGTATGTGTCTCTAGAGAAAGAAAACCCGCAGGAGCTCCATGAACTTTGAGAACCTTCAGGGTAGGAATGGGGTCTGCTTCTCACTTGGCTCCTCGCCTGTGAGCCTGATGCCTTGGGTGTTTGAGGGCGATCTGAAGGTTTGAGTATTTGAGAGCTAAAGTTTCTGTATCAGGAGCTTTTTATTTTATTTGTTTGTTTGTTTGTTTGTTTGTTTGTTGAATACAGGGTCTCACTACATAGCTCAGACTCATAATGATCCTCCTGTGTAGTGATCCTCCTGTCTCAGCCTCACCAGCACTGCAATTACAGGCATGTGCCACTGAGCCAAGTTTCAGGGCCAGTACAGCATCTAGTACTAGCAAACTCAGATTCTTGCGCTTGCCAGGCAGGCACTTAGACCCCTGAGCTATCTCCCCAGCCATGAACCAGGAGCTTTTGTGCAGTTTTTCTAGGGGTTAGAGATTTGAATTACATAGACTTAAGTGGAAATTCAAGGAAAACTAGGTCCCTTTTTTTTTTTTTTTTTTTTTTTCAGAACCAGGGATTGAACTCAAAGGTCCCATTATTGATAGAGGCCATTTTTATCTTTTTAATTTTACCGTTCTATTTTCACCATACGTAATAGCATGCTGTCCTTTCATGATGTGATGGCCTATCCTTGTACCTTCTGTGGTGGGTGCAACCAGGAAAGCTCGTAGATAGATCCGGACAGAGAAGATTCGCCTTTTCTCTAAACTGTACAAACACACAACACACACACACACACATGCACACACAGGCATGCACACACACACACACACACACACACAGAGGTTTCATCAAATGTAAAATTTATTAAGATACGCTGTTATGCTGTTATTTTATGTACCTCTGAAAAGAAAACAGCATCAATTAAACTTAGACACCGAACAGAGTAAAAACAGGTGGCCATTTCAGAGAGGGAGAAACTAGATATCAACCCTATAAGAAAAAAAAAAAAAAGGAAGCACCTCACATTCTAGTCTAGAAATATTCTCTGTTTTCATCTTGAGCTATTTTTCATTCTGCTTTAAATAGACACTGATAAAACCTCAGTGCCCAGTGACAATCCCCAGCACAGAGAGTTGGCTGTATAAATATGTAAGTACTTCTAAAATAGCTGGCAGAGAGCCCTTTGTTTGGAAACAAATGCCTCCGTGGAAACAGCAACCCGAAATTCTCCTGCAGTTCCTGTGTTCTGGGGCAATGAACACAGCCCTTTAAGTACCTTCTCCCAGTGACAGCAATTCTCTGGAGGGTGGCTACCTAAATTGCTCCATAAATCCATGTGTAGAGTACAGTCTGGAATTTGCTCTTCCTGGAGTGGTATCGAGCTCTTAACCCCCGTCTCTTCTCTCTCTGCCATCACAAAATATTAACTATCTCAGTTAGATTGTTTCTCTCATTCTTCTCTTTTTACAGCTCAGCAGAGCTAAGCAATTACGAGATGAACTAGATGAATGGAGACAGGCATTTTTAGTACTGGAACCAAGAAAAGCCAATAGCCCGTTTCCTCCGGAGAACTGTTTCTGTCCCGAAAGTGTACTGGGCCGCTCCCACACTCCTTCTTGCCAGTATGAAATATTTCAGGAGTTTTAAAATTCTGATCATTTTATTTTCTAAGTGATTTTAGGGCAGAACTATATGGAAGTTGGAAATTAAAATCTCTCATTATCATCATTTGGTTTGATATCTCAACAAATTTGTTTTTTGATTCCACAACACACTTAAGTCTTAAAATAGGACTGAATGATTTCACTGCTTTTTCAAAAGGGACCATTTAGGAACCACTCGTGATACAGTTGTTCTAAAAGAACAAAAGTCGCTTCTGGTAAATTGTGATGACTCAGGAGGTTTAAATGAGGATGGAATTAAGCACAAATGTGACGAGCGGAGAATTCCCGCTCTGTGTCCTGGGAGTGCGGAGCAAAGCTCTTGGTCAGTTTAAACTGAATGAAGACTTGCTGTGATGACTTTGAACTTTGAACTCTCAGAAATCTGACAACATGCAGGCTTCAGGGAGTCTGCCCTGCTCCCGTGCCTGCCACCCAGTGGGGTATTTGAGAGAGGGGATGTCAGGTCCCTGGCTGAGCAAATACTCTGAGACGGCTTTCCATACATTTCTCAGGATGATAATGGTATCCGGGACTATAGAATGTAAAGGCCCATTTTGTTTTAGCAAATAGCACCCTTCCTTCTCTGTGACCTCATGCTCCTGAAGGAAGGAATTGCGTCTACCATATTAAACTGGGCTGCTTCATTTCACCAGAATAACTGACACTAGAAGAACTGGTTATGGCAAGCGTTGGTGAGAAGAGAGGCAACTTGAACCCCCACACATGGCTGGTGGAAGTAGAAATCAAGAGAAAGTTTGGAAGACTGTTTGACAGTATCTTCTAAAGTTAAATATGCCAAGTATATAGTAACGCTGCTCCTGGGCCATGCTCAAGGGAAGTTAGGGTATAGACCCACAAACAGACAAATATAAGAAGGTTTAGAGCAGTCTTACTGGTAACAGCCCAAACCTGGAAAACAGTCATAAGTCCTCCAATAGTAGATATATTTTGAGGGAGTCAAATAGTGAAACAGTCAGAGTAATACAAAAAGAACAAGTAGCATAAGTAAACTTTTCAGACATAATTACTAGATAAAATGGTTTAGAAGAGAACACTCTATATAATTGCATTTGTATAAAGATTAAAAAGAACAACATCAATCCATGTGAGAGAGGTGAGAGTGGAAGTTAGCCTGAGATAGGGGATATTAAGGTTCCAAAAGGTACATGGGCCGGGGAGATGGCTCAGTAGAATAAGCACTTCCCTGGCAAGCGCAAGGGCCTGAGTTCAATCCCCGGTTCCACCAAAAAAAAAAAGAAAAAAAGGTACATGGGACCTTTATGGAGTGCTAGATATTGAAACCTTATTAGTTATGGGCACACATACCCGTGTGTTTATTATCTATCACTCTAAAAGAAAAATGATTGAAAGGTAGCAAAAAGGGCCATGGATAGCCATTATTTCCAGTTCCTAGAGTAATGTTTTTGGATGGAGTATACTATTCACTTCTTAGAATCCACCTCTGTCTCAGTTACTCTTCTCTCGTTGCTGGGACAAATACCCGACACTCAGAATGAAGGAAGGAAAGATTCATTTAGCTCACAGTTACTGGAGGTTTCAGTCCATACTGGGCTGGCCCCAAGGCACAGTGGCACAGGGCAGAGAGCAACCTTCCATGGCAGCGACAAAGTGCAGAGAGCAAAAGGGAGGAGTAGTGGCCACAATGGCCTCAGAGAGCGAGTTGTCTCCCTTATGTTGCATTCAGTCTATCTGCCCCAGACCATGTATAGCACTCACACCCATAATCCCAGAAGCATTTACAGTCATAATCCCAGCAGCACTCACACCCATAATCCCAGCACTGGATCAAGAATTAATCACAAAGTCTAGAAGTCTGTCCCATGACTGCATGAGGCTTTGGGGAGACAACTAGACACAAAACATAGCAACCTCTCTTTCAACATATTAAATTTCTTCATAAAGCTTTTTGACCCCTGCCTTGTGTCTTTTCCTCTGGTTTGAGTATCTGCAGAGCATCAGAGTTGGGCTGTCATCCCTGGATTCCCTCTGAGCCCTCTGAGGGTGGTTGTGTGAGAACCAACATCCACTGCCCTCCTCAGTAGCTTGGCCTGAGGGTGCCAAGCAACGCACATTCACAGCCCAGGGATACATCTACAGCTACTGTGCTTTGGAAACCCATTTTAGTCATCACATCATAAACAATTTTTGGAAAGATAATGTAAGAATTATCTTTGAATATTGTGCAATCATCCGTAGTAACAGTCCCTCTCAGATATGTATCATCAAAGTGTGATTTATGAAACTTTATGGATTCGAGACTAACAATTATATGTCTGTCTTTTTTATATTAAAAAAAAATCACAGGATATCTTTTCCCTTTCTTTCATTAGCGATCTTGAAATTCGTAAGTAAGCAAATGGGGCTTGTCTTAGGGAAGTTAGCTAAAAGGTTTGGCTGGTAGAGTAGATAACTTATGTTTTCTGTGTAGCCATCAGAGTAATTTTTTATGAGAATGTTTTTATAGGAGTTCTAGATTTATTCAGAGGTCTGTCTTCCCTTCCTCAATCTTTTTATTTTTCTTTTTAAGCACCTAACAACAGTAAAGTGCTTAATACACATTTAAGACAGAGCAACAAAAGTGATAAACTTTTGCCTGTTGCAAGTTGGCAAAATATGAACAAGTACTGTTGCATCTAAAATTTCGGCAAAAGGACATAACATTTGTGATTTTCCTAGAATAATATTCTGCCATGATTTAAGCGACACAGCATCATTTTAAAAATAACGAAACTAGGGCAATCAAATTGTCCACAAAATAAAACGTGACTATAAACCAACTCTAACCTTTTCTTTACATACAGTATCTTTAGGGTTTTTTTAATCCTTTTATCTTTAGTTTTTTAGATTTCAAAATTTCCTTTACCTGTGTTAAGCCACAGTCCAAAATTATTAAATGGAAAATTCAATAAATAAACTCCCCATGCTTTAAATCACATGTTGTTCTTAATAGTGTGATAAAATCTCACACTGTCCCGCTTGGCCCTGACGTGGATGGCAGTTGCTCTTTTGCTGACTATGTCCATGCTGTATTTGCTACCCACCCATATTCAGTTAATAGCTCCGTCATTTATTCAGTCAACAGCTATCAAGGTAGCATAGAGCAGTCAGATATTTTGAGAAAAAGACTATATTCACATAATTTATTATACTGTATTATTATAAGTGTTCTATTACCAGTTATCTTAATATGTCTGGTTCAGAAAATAAACACTAACATAGGTATATGTGTAGGAAAAAAATGCAGTAGATTTTGTACTGCCCATAGTTTGGGCATTTGCCTGGGGATCTAGGAATGTACCTCTTGTGGGGAAGGGCAGACTACTGTAGATGAATTTATTTTTTGATGCCATCTTCAAATACAATGTGTACTGTACAAAAGAAATTTTTAGAGAGATTATAACTCAGCAATAAAAATACAAATAGCCCAATTTAAATGCTGCTAATGAATGTGAACATGTCTTATCAAAAAATACACAAGTAACTAATAAACACATGGAAAGACGCCCCAAATCTTTGGTTATCAGGGAAATGCTAGTCAAAATCACAATGAGAAGGGTCGGGGAGATGGCTCAGTGGAATAAGCGCTTCCCTGGCAAGCTCAAGGACCTGAGTTCAATCCCCGGTTCCACCAAAAAAAAAAAAAAAAAAAAAAAAAAAAAAAAAAAATCACAATGAGACATCACCTCATTTGCCCAATATGTGTATACCAAAGGCAGACAGACCAAACATCAATGCAGCTGTGCACAAATCCAAACCCTCATACGGTGCTGGTGGGATCATAA
Organism: Octodon degus; assembly: GCF_000260255.1. Taxonomy (NCBI): domain Eukaryota; kingdom Metazoa; phylum Chordata; class Mammalia; order Rodentia; family Octodontidae; genus Octodon; species Octodon degus. The sequence goes on from NW_004524635.1 coordinate 5,726,664, forward strand.
ATGCTATAGACACTATGGAAAACAGACTATCAGTTCTTTAGAGAAGTAAGGTAAAGTCACTTTATGACCCAAGAGAAAAACAAATGCCCACACAAAACACTGATAGAACATTCAAGTCGGCATATTCATAGTAGCGAGAGTAGAAACAACTCAAATGCATATTTACTGATAAGCAGAACATGGTATATCCCTAAAAGGGGGTATTATTCAGCCATAAAAAGGAACAAAATCCTAACCTATGGTACAACATAGATGGTACTTGAAAATATTTTTCTAAATGGAAGAAGCCACCAAAGGCCAAATAGTATGGGAATTCATGCATGTGAAATACTCACGTTGGGAAATCTGACAGAAATATGGAGTAGCTTGACAGTTGCCAGGGATCATGGAGGAGCAGGGAGTGGGGCGTGATGGCTGATCAGTTCTTTTTTGTGGTAATGAAATATTCCAGACTTAAACATGATGATGACTTCATAGCAAGAATCACCAATTAATATTAAAAGGATTAAATTTAAACAATCAAAGGGTGCTAGAGTTGTACCTTAGAAGTACAGGGCATGTGTTAGTATGCCAAAATCAAAACAACCAACAGATTTTAAAATACTAAGCTGACTTTAAAAATGTAGGAAAATAGGGCCAGTAAGATAGTTCAGCAGACTAAAGCACCTTCTTAGGAAAGTGCAGGGACTTCAGTTTGATCCCCAGCACCACATCACGACAGCCCTGTCCCCAGCGCCCGCTGAGCTGGCCACAGAGTCTGGACATAGTGGTGCATGCCTGTAATCCCAGCGCTGGGAAGGCTGAAAGCAGGAGGATCACCACGAGTCCCAGCTCCATTGTTGCCTGCAACAACCAAATACATTTGAAAAAAAGAGTCAAAAAAAGAAAGATAGAAAAATGAATCTGGTTTTTCAGATTAGTATACTAAGCTATAGAAATGTTTTTATTTATTTATTTTGTATTTTTTTAAGGAAGGGTTTACAGGGTGTTCAGGGTCTCACTACTAGATCAGACTCGTAGTGATCTGCCTGTTTCCAGCCTCCCAAGTGCTGGGATTACAGGCGCGCGCCACCAGGCCCAATCTCCATCGCTGTATCAGCGCACCCCAGGGGTGAGGCCCTGGGATCAAACCCCTGCCCCTGTGCCTGCTTGCAGACCCTTTAATATGCTGCGCTATTTGTCTGGGCCTAACAACTGAGTTAACCTCCAGGCCCCTAAATGTTTTTTTAAAAGAGCTTTTATTTGGTTCTGGTACTTCTAATCATTCGAGCAAAAAAGAGATGATGTGAGTGATAATATTCTTGGTGTCCACAGGATGAAAATGGTCGCATTTCCCAGAATTACAGGTTCCTCATACACTAATGTTTGCAAAGAATGTTCCCCAGGTACCCTCATCAAGGGAGTAGGGAAGGTGTCACTTAGGATGTCCTCGACATTTTTCATTGATCGTTTTTTAAGACTTAGGTTCAGGTACTTAAAAACTCATCCGTTTTCCAAATTGGACTTAAAAGGGACGTAGAACAGCAAGACAATCTTTATGGCACAGGCCTCAAGGGAAACAATGACAGCCATGGACTGCTGAGGACAGTCCCTGTGGTGGGCTGGCCTCGCTCCATTTCATATTTTGTCATTTAAAAGACTTCTGCCGTCTAGAACTGCCTTTGTTGGTGTCATCTCAATTTCTGTTTTGTTTTTTTTTTTTTAACTGCCCTTTTTAAAGTCAAAAATTACCTGTATGTTTTAGTGAGTTTTTCTCTTGCTAACATTTTTTTCCCTTAACATATTGTAATGGCATAGAACTAAAGTATACTGTTAGTTTTCATAAACAAACTGCTTCATATCTCAAGATATTAGAGAGAGGCATATCAGGACTTTCTGAGGTTAAAATATTCCATGTCTTGATTTGGGCAGTGGTTTTATCTAAGTTGAATTATCCTGTGCCTATTACCATACATTATTTTTGCTTATTTAACTTAATACACATGCAGCCATGCAGTCTGTGCTAATTTGAGCCTGACTTCTTTCATTCACCACCATGTCTAGGATTTTCCTGTATTCCTGCAGCTCTTGGTGGTGTTCCATGTTACCGTATCTAGTCCTCAGTTGAGTAGGCACGTGGTTTACATTTCATTATTATGAATGAAGTTATCGTGAACATTTTCCACTTGCTTTTGGGGGACACGCACACTTGTTTCTCTCTGTTCCATACCTGGGAGTACTGAATTACTCAGTGGTACGGGCTCACATGTTTGACATTCATAAAACATAGTTTTCCAAGGTGTTGTTCCCCTTACCAGTTTATATGTCATCAACAGCATATAAGAATTCCATTCATGCCAAACCTTCATATTTCAATCTCTTAAAATGTTAGCCAACCCACTGAGTATGACGTGCCATCTTACCGAGCTTTTAATTTTCATTTTCCTCATGACTAATGATAACAAATTTCTTTTTAGTTTAATGAAGACTATTGTTGGAAAATCTGAAACAAAATTATCCACAATTTGATCCCGTAGTTGAAAAACACAAACCTTGGAAAACACAGCTCAGAATATTAAAAGCTATTGATACATTCTTTTTCTGAGCTTGTTCACATTTTATTTTATTTTTTAACCATCATGCATATTTGTTAGTTGTGTGATAAGAGAAACAGTCTTAAAAGAGGCTAAGACAGATTAATCTGAGGGTAGGACTTCAATTTTCTAACACTTCAAATGACACTAATTCTTGATTACTTTAGGTAAAAATGGCTGAGAATTTTTTTTTTTTTACAAAACTGGTTTTATTTTTACTTGATGATCAAATTCATTCGTATACACTTAGACATCTTGACATAGATATACCTGTATTAGTCTGTCTTGTTACTCAAATGAAATATCTGAGACTGGCCACTTTATAAAGCGTTCACTTAGTTCAGAGTTCTAGGGGTTCGAGAGCAGGCCTCCTGCACTGGCTTGTCTCCAGTGAAAACCTCGTGGAAGATGCCATCGTGATAGCATTGCATGTGATGGAGACAGTGGTCATGGCAAGAAAGGGAGCCAGCACAGAGGGAGAAACCAGGCTTGCTCTTTTATAATAATCCTCTCGAGAACTAACCAGAATCCCATAAGCACTCTACTAATTCATCCCTTAAGGGATACACCCCTAGTGACGTGAGTCCCGATAGGCCCCACCACCTTTCACATTGCCTCACCAGGGACCAAGTTTGCGGTATGTGCACCTTGGAAAATGCTTCTGAACTGTAGCCCAGCCGTAGCAGCATACATATTTACTTCAGGGTAAAGACACCATCAGCAAGAAACAGCAGACTTTAGCCCGTGTGCCAAGTCTGGCCCGCTGCATATTTCAACAATAAAACTTTACTGGCCCACAACTACATACATTCACGTACACACCATCTAGTGGGGTTTCCCTGCTCTAACAACAGAGTTAGGTAGTTGATAGAGCTATATAACTCGCAAAGCCTAAGACATTTACATCCTGGCCCTTTCCAGAAAAAAAGTTTGCCAATTTCAACCATAATCTATTCAGCAATGTGTTCAAATTTTCTGTTTGAATTTGAACACTAATTATGAGAATTTAGTTCCATACTAAATACGTGTACTCTATAACCTCAGCTGTCCTTTCTGTCTAGTTCATAAAAGCTACTCAGTGGTTTTGAGCATTATATTTATGTCCTGGTCACTCCATAAAGACTTCCAATTTCAACTTTGGAATGAAAATTTATAAGTTAATTCTCTCCCAGGCCCATTCCAAAATCCAGTCATTTGGGGTGCTGAAAGAAATAGTTGTGGATACCATGCAGCTAACTATAAAATCATGTCACTTTTGAAAACATAGACAGAGGGGAACTTAAATATCCCAGGAGAATAGCTGTCTTGTAGAGAAAATAAATACTGGCTATGAATGAGATAAGCTAGATTTTTCTCATCTAGAAATCAACTCTGAAGGCAACACTAGAACAAGAGAAGGTTGCAAACAGTGGCCCTGGAGGTGGAACAGGAAAATCCCAGGATGACTTTTTCTTATCTAATTGCCCATATATTGTATAAAATATCACCCATTTATGACCAGATAATATACATAGTGAAAAGCCCAGCAGTGTCATTTAGCAATAGCAAACTTATTGCCCTTTGCTGATGCCTCAGACAAATGATCAAAAGGCATTTAAAACAAGCCCACTACAGGCAGGCCAGATAGCTCAGTGGATTAAAGCGCCTGCTTAGGCAGGTGCAGGGGCCTGGTGTGATCCCCGGTGTGCTGTGTCAACCCTACTTCCGCGACGCACTGAGACTGGGCATGGTGATGCGCACCTATAATCCCAGCACTTGGGAGGCTGGAAACAGGATTACTACAAGTCCAATCTGTGTAGTGAGACCCTATAGACCCTGTAGTAAAAACATAAATAAACACATTTATAAAAATAAAACAAGCCCGCCTAAGTACACTAGCAGAGTGTGCTGGCGCATTTTAAAGATAGGTTCCAAGTCAGATGTATGATCACTGCTTCTCTTTTGTCAGCTACCAAGCAAAGATGTAATTGTTATCCTGCCCTCGTCTCAGGGAGTCTGTGAGAACAAACAGGTGTAGCCACACAACTGGGAATGTGCTTTAACACACTAAAAATCCTTTAAAAACAAGATAATTGTGATGTATGCTTTAGAGGTCCAAAGACTGCAGAGCAACCTTCACACTCAGGGAAAGAGGACAGGGAATGGATTTTCTCCAGACCTTGCCTGGCTGGGTGATACAGAGCCCATCTGCAGTGGAGAGATAAATGCCACGCTGAATTCTTGTCACAGTAGAACTTCCTTGGCTGACCTAGCATTCAGACTTTGCTAACCTAAAGGATACAACCATCTTTATTAGACTTCTTTCCTAGACCTAATTATGTGGAAGCAGGGGGG
>NW_004524635.1:5731965-5771139 GCF_000260255.1 Octodon degus
TTTTTATATTAATTTTATTGAGAAAGAAATAGCATTGAGACAGTTTCAAAACAGGTTAGTAGGACAGTTACAATAATTAATACCTTTTCCATGTTATGTCTAAGGCGTTTCCTATTCAGACAGATGTGAGGTTAAGCTCAACTGCCTATGTTATAGGGTAATAATATCATTAAGCTTCTCTTCTGGAGGGTTAACAACTTAAAGTTTGCAGGCCAAAATAGTAGAGAAAAGAAAAGGGCTACAAGGGTAGCCAACATTTTGGCCCTAGCCCTTTGAGGTCAGTGAGGACTCAGGACAGAAGAGAACCTGCACTGTAACATCCTGTAACTCAGTGGTGTCCCAAATTTTCTGATGGAGGAGATTATGGGGCCACAGAGGAAAGTGATCAACGATTCTAGCTGCTTCTGAGTTATTCCTGGTACTCTGACAGTTTGGACATATATATTAAAACAAAAGAAATGAGAGTGTTGGGGTTTTATTTCTGCTGTACAGTAATTCATTAACAAACTGGAGAAGAAGAGATCTGTGTCCTAGGCATAAATATACCCAACTTAGCTTAATGTCATTGCAGCCTTGATAAGGCACTACCTGTAAATGCATAATGTAGGGCACAGGGGCTGCATATGCTCTTAGCCAGTAGGGTGACTGTAGGCCAGTCACTGAACTTCTCTGCTTGCTACATGTCTACAAAACAAGCATACTGAAGCTCTGATTGGTAAGACCCAACTTAAGACATCAAACTATCTGAGACAATAGACCATAACATCCCTTTAATTAGAGTCAGTAAAACCTCTTCATTGAACATAATATTTGCTTCCAGGACATAATTACAGTGAAACTTAATTCATACTGTGCTGTGCTCCTAATAAAGTAGACAGGGAGTTGTTAAGTGGTTTTCAAACACCGTAATGTGCCAAGACTGACTTTGCTTTCTGCTATTTTCTTGCGTGTTACCTTTTCATGTGGGGACCTCTGAACATTTTTGTCATGGCATGCTATAAAGGAGTATTGCTGATGTGGGGATGAAATACCAGAGGCACGAAGGAAGTTAATTATCTTGCCCAAGGGGTTAAAAAGTACTTGAAGTAAAAATGACTGAGAGGAATGAATACCTGTATGCTTGGTGTGGGAGATAATTAAAGTTATAATTATACACTTAATGTTCTCTAGGGGCTCTAGCATGAACATGTAGGTTTGAAAATCCATCAGAAGATATGTACTTCCTCTGTCTCTGACCAGCTGACTGTAGTTGGGAAGAGAAAAGCTACAAGAATGGATCTAAACACACTTTCCACAGGACAGAGAGCAGGGCACATTTTATGGGCAGGTGACAATATGCACCCATTGGGCCTGGGATGTAGTTCAGGGGCACAGCTCTTGCCTGGCAAGCATGAGGTCATGTGTTCTATTCCCAGTACCACACATAAATCTATATCTCCCCATCGCCACTACCCCAAGCCCCAGAGGGAGGTTCAGGCTGGTTGGTCTCTAGAGAGTGGCTCTCAGTAGATACTGAATGAAGAATGGATGATTGGGTCATGAGAATCAGTCTAAATGTTCTCTAGTCTTGTGATGCTGTCTAGAAAGTTCCGTTAATCACTGGCACTCCTATTTTGCACATGGAATTGTTTGAGTTGGTCCCAGCTTTTCTCAAAAGCTCAGTGTTTGACACATTGTGGGATCAAAATAAACAGGCACCTGAGCTACATCAAGAGTATCACTGATTCCCAGTAAGTTCTGCCAGCACAACCAGAAGAAGCATTCTCCCTTTATATACGAGTGGCACAGTGTTAGCTCAGGGAGCTGGTTCTTTGCCCTTGCTTCTGTTTCATTCCTGGCTTATTGGTGTGGGAACCAGATCTTTATGAACAGGCAGACTTTTTCACCTATGGGGGTGATCACTATTTCAAGGAGGCACAGAGTCGGTTTTTGCTCAGTGAGTGAGTGACCTTTTTATGAATTGGTGACTCTTTCCTGGCAGTTGGATCTTGGCAGATGTCCTGTGAGTCAAACAACAGAGATAGTGAAACCCCTATTTAAAGACTCAAGGATTCAAGATTTATAGAACTGAAATGACCTGGCCAACAGTGCTGACTGCTAGGTGGTTATACCATAAATATTGTCTGGTTATGCTGATTCCAAAGGGAGTTCTGTTATTGCCTTAACATCCATTATTTTCTATTCCTTAGAAAACAAACCCACAAACACCTATAATTTTGCTGCCTGTAGAAGTCGGGGACCCCGTGCATCCCATACAGTTTATGTGCTTCCCTCAGAAAAAGCTTCACAAACGCTTTAAAAATCACGAAGCCTGACCTGGTGGTGCACACCTGTAATCCAAGCCATGTGAGAAGCTGAGGCAGGAAGACCACAAGTTTGAGCCCAGCTTGGGCAATTTAGTGAGACCCTGTCTCAAAATAAAAAATAAAAAAAGGGCTGTGGATATAGCTCAGCAGAGAGCATTTGCCTAGCGTGTGCAAGACGTGGACCTACGTGATCCTCAATAGTGGGAGGTGGGGAATGCTTCGCCTATTACTTCCTCATATAAATAAAAACTTGATTCTTACACTTTCAGAATTAAAAGGGAGAAGGGGATCACCATAAACCTCTGCAGTTAGTTTTGCAAATTCATTTTTTCTCCTGCACAGGGCCTATTAGTAACATTGCATGCATTTTTTAAAAAGTGGGTCATTTTTAGCAGAGAGAGAGAAAAAAAAAAACCTTTCACTGCCATTCCTATATAAAGCACAATTTGAAAATGCCCTCTTAAAATGTTGTAAGCGTTATATCCTATAGGCAATGCCTAAGGCTGATCCACACGAATTTTCTGTGGGTTTCGTTGCTGTACTCTCAATACAGAGTGGGTCGCTCGCTGCAGCTAGAAAGAAATTTGTTTAAAAACTGAAAGCAGTTCTTGAAGTATCTGAAATGCATTTTGCAATCAGAACTAAATAGAACGGAGCCTTTCGCTGTACACAGTGTACCACCGATGAAAACACACACCTTGCGCGGAGCCTGAGTGGGTAGCCACCTGACAGCTCCGCTGCACTCGGAGACGCACAGCCAAATCGTGGTGACCTACTTCTGTTGCCACGGCACCCAGCATCAATGTTAATTTTAAGCTACTTAAAAAAAATCAGATTGAACAAAAAGTATTTTTTTTAAGTCAAGGTCAAGGTGTTGGCCAGAAAAATAAGATCTAAAGGATAATTTAATCAGAGCCCTTATTCAGCAAGACTCGGGGGTAGATTTGAAAAGCACAGAGTTCCGCTATTACTGTCTTCTCCATCTTGATTGGAATAGAGATGAGGCTCCGAAGTAATTTAGTACAACACCTTCGTATCTTATAAAGGTTCAAGGACTCAAGCCACATACTAACAAACACTTGCTTTTGAAAGCAAGTCCTCTTGCCCTCCCTCCTTTCCTTCTTTGCTTCTTTCTTTCTTTCTCGATCTCTCTATACATTTTCCTTTATGACTTCTGGGAATTAAATCACAAGTTATACTTTAGATGGAAATTTTCAGCTTTCAGCGTTTTGCAAAACATCATAAAGTATTCAGCAAGTCTCTGCCCTGGTGGTGTTAAATAAATTGAGAAGGAAAACAGAACACTCCCAGATCTTTCTGTCATGGAAGGAAAATTCCCAGGATGACGTCCATCTTGTAGGCAAAGACTAAATAAGGAAAAGTGAAGCCTGGTGTGACTCCAAAGGAAGAAGCAGAGGATGGAATGGACCAAAGAAAGCTGATACGGGGCTGGTGAGATGGCTCAGTGGTCTAAAGCGCCTACTTAGAACAAGCTTAGAAAAGCACAGGGACCGCAGTTCAATCCCCCAGCAACGCATGCCAGCCAGCCCCGCCCCCTGGTGGGCTGAGCTGGCCACACACACACACACATAAATAAATAAATAAAATTAAAAAAAAAAAAAAGAAAGCTGATATGGAAGAGCAGAGAGAGATGCAGGTGGTACTAAAAATAGACACTTAGCTGTCGCCAAATTGCCCATCTCTAATTCTTAATAACAAACTCCTTGACATCAGGAAATGTACTTTCACCATCTTTCTAGATGCCTTGACACAATTTCCAGCTCACGCCTTCATGAATTCACTCATTTATTTACATAGTTCCTTTGTGCTTTCCCCTTACTCCTTCAATAGCAATACATATTGTGTTTCTTCCATATACCAGATGCTGCTTTAGCTGAGAGTTATGTTGAAGAAAGAGTCTAAAGTCACAGAGCTCCTAGTCAGGGCATGGAGAAGACAAACCAATGGTAACTAAAAGGCAAATTTATATAATTCACAAGATGGTCATCATTGCTTAGAAGTGTGCTGTCCATTATGGTAGCCACATGAAATATATAGAAAATATACTTATGGAGCTGGTGGGTCAGAGTAATCATGAAAGCTTAGTCAGGTAGAATACCACTTGGACAGAGACCTAAGGACGTGAGCCAGGCAGATATTAGAAAAGTGCATTCCAGGAGCCAGGGAGATGGCTCAGTAGAATAAGTGCTTGCCTGGCAAGCGCAAGGGCCTGAGTTCAACCTCTGGTTCCACCAAAAAAAAAAAAAAAAAGAGGAAGAGGAGGAGGAGGAAGAGGAAGAGGAAGAAGAAGAAAGAAAAATGTGTTCCAGGCAGAGATACAGAAAGTAGCAAGAGTCAGACACAGTCATGGCTTATGCTTTTGGCATGATCCAATAGGGAAGACAGATATTAAATCAAGAAACAAAGAAATACAGATATAGTTAAAGGCCAAGTTACAGCAGAGATTAAAGTAGAAGAGACTTAAAATTGGCTTATAGAAGAAGGCCTCTTTGAGGAAGGGCAACATCTCAGAGGAAGCAGAACAGTGGAGGTAGTGGAATGGCATGAGAGGAGGTTCCCAAGGCTGGAGTGAGCGTGGAATCTTCTAGAAACCTAAATAACAGAAGATACTGTCATGAGGACATGGTGATAGAGGGGAGAAGGGAAAGGAAGCCAGGGACAAGTACTCTTGCAATGCACTTTGATTTTATTCTCACTGTAATAGAGTGTCATTGATCAATAATCAACACTGAACAACATGAGCACATTTGCAATAGGGAAATATTGATGGCCCAGTGCAGGGTGAAGAGAGCCTAGGGAAGGACTGGGAAGAAAAGTAGGTTGATTGCTGAAGGAGAGTAAGCAAGAGCTGTTGAAAAACAGGCTCAGACAAAGCCAGAAGCCATGAAAATAAGAGGATATGAAGAATAAAGTTAAAAAGAAAGGCACCGTAGCAGGTTTTGATAAACTGGGGATAGAACCATCATGACATACTGCATCACAGGTACAGGGAGGCTGCTAGGTGCACAGCATGGATGAGTGAGGGGGTGGGTAGCAGACGGGTGATTACTCATGCTGGGGTCCTTGGTGACATTTTGGCAGTCCAGTCTCAAAATTGAATGAGAACAGGGTGATATCTAAGATGGTATTTCCAGGTACTCTCCTGCCTCAGGGGGTCCTTTTTCTCCATGAAACCCTAATCATAATGTTATTGGTAGAGTTCAGCTCAGCAGTGCTTTTGCCAGACAAGCCTATTTAGGTTTAAGCATATAATCCAAAGGGGTGTGTGTGTGATTACTCTCATATTATTCAGAGCCAGTGGTAGGAATAATTGTTGCTTAGAGCAGTGATTTTGAAGTGGACTACGCACATCACTCATCCAGAGAGCCTGATAAAACAGATTCTGCCTTGGTAAGACTGAATGACGTTCAGAATTGTGGATTTTTACAAGGTCCCATGTCATGCTAACTGTACTAATCCTTATGCGTGGCTTCAAGCAGCAAGGCCTTAGAGCAGTGATCAGTAAAAGGCTACATTGCAAATATTTTCAGCTTCTCAGCCTGTAAGGTCTGTGTCACAACTATTCAACTCTTTCATTATAGCATAAAAACAGCCAGACACACTTCTCAAGGAGTGGATATGGCTGTGTTCCAATAAAACTTTATTATAAAATCAGGCAGTGGGCCAGTGTACAGAACTGACCCTCACCTTTGGGAGCAGAGGTCAAGGACTAGAGAGAAAACAGTAAAGGTAGACAGAGGTAATAGTGAAAGTAGGAGCAGGACAGTGGGAGTAAGAAAACAAGAAAAATGGAAGGAGAAGAGACACCTGGGAAGGAAAGTGGTAAGACAGGAAAAAAGAGGAGAGCCCAGACCAAAAAGAAGAAAAAAAGAAAAAGAAAAGAAACAAAGAAACCTTTTAGGTGCAAAGGGCCAGGCACACAGAGGAGGATGCAGCGTGTGTCAGCCTCAAGTAGTGGGTGTGAGTGGGCTGGTAGGCACTTTGCAGCCCATGGGTGTGTGAGGGGAACCTCAGGAAGTCACCAGATAGCAGCATGATGAAACATCCATAGGCAGCCAGTGCTTGTCGCTCTGAGCTGCGGTGACAGATGGCAAGCACATCAAGAGCCAATCCCTATCACCCAAAGTACCTGCTCACTGCCCTCCCTGGGGACTTGAGGGGGCAGGATATGGTAGAACTGGCAATAGGGCAAAAAGTGCTCTGCTTTTTTCTAAGGAAGCTCTCTGTCCAATGCAAATTGATAGTCTCTTTCCCCGTTCATGTCTCTCCCAGCCAGTTATCATGTATGGCATGATGCGAATTTTATCTTCAAGGAAAAGTAACAGGGACAAAACTTGACTGGAGTTTTAGCTTGACTTGGAGGAATAATTTCTGGCACTGACCAGCTACAACTGTCTGTAAGCTTCAGGATCTTCTACTTTATAAGCAGTTGGGTGGCAACAATACCTTCCTGCAGATCAGAGAAGAGGGGCCATGTGCACCCCCAACCTCAGCGTGCTCCCTTCCTTCTGTGCTCTTGAACTACAACACAGTACTGTTGCCATTTATCCATGGCAACAATGTCAGGACCCTAGGCACTGCTGAGCACCCTGGTTCCCTGTTCTTGCATCCACTCTCCTCAGGCCATGGGGAGGAAGTGGAAAGCCAGCTTCTATACAGGCCTGTGCCTGGTTGGGGCTCATGCCAGTTGCTTTTCCTTGGCTACCTCAGTGTTTTCCTAGGTCTATGTGATGGGGCAATGCACCCAACCACTTACAAAGCAGAAGACCCTGAAGTTCAGAGACAGTTACAGCTGGTCAGTGACAGAAAATATTCCTCCAAGACACAGATGTCCAGTTGAGAGCCTCTAATTTTACTCTGACTAGCCAGTTCTCTGTGTTCTTGTTTTCTGTGGTATTTTCAGTGACCGAAACCTTGCCTCTCAGGCCTAAAGAATGACTATTTTGGCATTATTCCTTTGTAAGACAAAGGTAACTGTGAGCCAATAGATAATGTGAACCTAGTGGAAGGCCCTGACTGTGACTCGATTTCCTTCTGAGGGACAAGAAGATATTTGATTGAGAAGCACCAGAAACAGTAGGGAAATAGCCCTACATTTTTCAAGTAAACCTGTTCTCTTTGGTATAGAGATCAAGAAAGTTGGGCTTTGAAATTGACCAGATGTAGGTTCAACTCTAAATTATCTGTGAACTGGAGTTTTCTTGGGTATAAGAGAGGCCAAGTTCACCCCAGTAGTATGCTAGGAAAGAATTAGCTTGTACAGGGAGTATTTAATCCACAACCTTCCAAATGCAGGATAAATGGGATACAAGATGACTCTCATACTCTTATGTAGTAAGACAACAAGGGGTTTTGAAATTTTTCAGATCAAATAGATGTTCTTAGCTTTCTGGTGAAAAACATGAATGTGATTATTCTCTGAAGGAGTGAAAAGTAATGGTAGGTAATTTTCTTTACCTCTTCAGAACTTAGGAAAGAAAAAACAACTCATTTTATAAAGCTCCAAAGAGAAACCTTTCCCCTCAGATTTCTTGCTGTTTGTTTCTTTACCTCAGCCTCTTCTACTGAAAACAAAATGAGTGCTGTTTTTGCTTCAGCAATGAGGCCTTCACAAAGCCAGGCGGAAGGCCTGTGATGAGGAACTGCAGAAGCTGAGCCAGAGCTTTACAATATGCTTGCCAAACACTGATGTTTGACTAATTGGTAATGTCTGGGGAGTTGGCACCAGGAGAAAGGAAAGAAAAGAGGCTGGTGGATATTGAGGAAGGAAGACAGACTTAAAGCCAAGCATGGAGATGCTGGAGGAAGGGCCTGGCCAACATGAGCCCAAGGAAGTTGTCAAACTGTTATGAAATGCCCAGTGAAGTCCCTGAAGGACAGTAGATCCAGATTCCCACATTCACTTCTGCTGTGGTGGGCTGAGGGAGACTTGAAGCAGGAATGTGAGCACAGTCCAGGGTGCACTCTCCTGAGGGCAGACAACTCCCTGCATTAGCAGCTCTAGACCAGATTGCAGAAAGTGAGTAGCACTAACCAGGGTGGTAGATCACTGGAGGGACTGTACTACCAGCCCTCCTCTGGGTGTTGAGCTGGGATAACTCTTCTACCAAACATTTTCTTCTCACATATTTAATTTTCTATGGTATAGCAATGTGGCATGAGGAGGTAGGGAATCCATCCCCACCTTGTGGCTTAGTGCTGGCCCCTCCTCCATCACAGGGAACCTCAAAGTGATCCCTTTGACCCCTCTGATGGTGGTCTAGGCGAATGGGAACCTTCCAGTCTCCCATCCAGGGGACTTTCTCTTTGCCCACAGAAGGGAGGTTAGAGGTAGGCAGTCTTCAGGGAGAGAAACACTCCCCAGCATTTGCCTGTCTCCTATGCAGCACTCACAGAGACTAACCTCCTAGGTCTTCTTGCAAAAAAGACGATAGTCCTTAAAACAGAAGAAAGAGACCTCTTTTATGAGGAACCTTCCTATGAACCTGATCTCACCTTTTCCAGCTAGACGTGTTTTTGTCTTTCACTTTGGGCAGTCACATTCTTTCAGCTGTTCTCTCAGCCAGAGTGGTCTCTCTGCAGCACACTCGCCTCAGAAGAAATCCTCAGGTTCTCTCCTGTGACAGTTTGATCAGTGAGACAACGAGGTGAGGAGGGATTGCAATATTGTTCACAGGTGGCTGAACATGAAATGGATGTCATAGCCTTAAGAAACAATTGAGCACTATGTAGTAAATTAAAAGATGCCTCTATCTAGCAATCCCCCGAAAGGGTTAACAGAGATCTCCTAAGTGTGAATATGTTTTGTGTGCATTTCTTTGAGAAATGTGTACGAGAATGTTCTGAGCAACACTATTCAAAGTAGCAAATGCTAGAAACGACTCAAATATTAACAGGAGTAGATTGTGTCCTGCTCCACAGTGAAATGCAGTAAAGATGCTGTGCGCGTGAGAGGACGCGGATGAATCCTAGGCTCAGCCTCGTCACGGTTAGCTCACAGAAACAGACTGGTTTTCATTGTGTAAGTTTCAAAACTTATAAAACTGCCATTTGTTTCTGGATAAAATTTAAAAAGAAAACCAAGAAAATGGTAGCACCAAATTTAGAATCGCATTTCTTCGGAGGGATGAGGAAATGGGAGGGGAATTAGGGGGCAACACCCCAAGAACATGTCTTCAGAGTACTGGGGCTGCTGTGTGTCTGACTGCGACGGCATTTCTATTACTATATGCATTTGGCACAGCTCATAGACCAAATGCCCAGAGGACAAATTACCTGTGTAATTTATAATTCAATGGAAAAAAAAAAAAAAAAAACTTTCTCAAAGTAAATGGTAGACATACAGGTGTGTTCATGATATTGTGATTTGATTTTTTGTGGAACCGGGGATTGAACTCAGACCCTTGCGCTTGCTAGGGAAGCGCTTATTCCACTGAGCCATCTCCCCAACCCCTGATATTGTGATTTTTTAAAGACATACTAAAAAACCTCCATGTTATTTTCAAACCTCAGTGGTATCCTATTTTCTTCAGGTTAGAATCAGACTGTTAATCCCACCCCACCCCCGCTGAGCTACCTGATGCACCCACAGCTGCCTGTGCCTTTGCCGCCATCCGCTGACCTTGCTGTGTCTGGTTCTCGGTGATCCTCTCTGTGTCCCACTGGTCTGAAAATCACCCTAGTGTTAGCATACCTGTGTTATTGAGCACAATATGATGGCAGGTTAGCCAAGATTTGTGTGGTTTTGTTGAGCTATGCAGGCATCCCATTCAATTCTGTAGGAGGAAGAAAAATGGAAAGAAATGGGTGGGCCGAGAGGAACATACACAATGCTAATTTCCTGAAACTTGCCAGTTTTGCAGTTTGTATGGCTTATTGGATTCCTATTACTGTGGTAACAAATTACCACAAATTTAGCGATTTGAACCAACACAGGCTTATCATTTTACAGATCTGGAAATCTGAAATTGAAAATGGGGTTCGTGGCACTGCAGGAAGTCGGCAGGGCTACTTTCCTTTCTGGGGTCTCTAGTGGAGAATACAGTTCTGATCTGTTTCAGCCTCAGAGGTTGGGGCATTCACTGGTGTCCCGTTGCCCTCCTCAGAGCCTGCACTTGTGGCTGTTTCCATCGCGAGTGACTGCAGTGGCCGATTGAGTCTTTCTCCTATTGTATCCCTCAGATTTAAACTCTCCTGCATCTCTCTTCTGTATTCCAAGCACTCCTGTGATTCCACTACACCTAGTTGGATTATCCATGATGCTCTTATATTAGGAGCAGCTGCTTAGCAAACTCATTCCCTCTACGACACGAGTTCTCCCTTTCCAGGTAATGTGACAGAATCACATGTACAAGGATCAGAATGTGGGTGTCTCTGAGTGTACCTGCTGTGTTTGGTAAAAAACGGATAAAAATTACCAGGCCAGAGAGATAGCTCAACAGTCTAAATGCCTGCCTGGCAAGTGCAAGGACCTGGGTTTGATCCCTGGTACTGCACACCGTGCCAGCCCCAGAACCCCCGGTGCACCGAGCTGGCCACTGAGACTTGGTGTAGTGTGCATGCCTGTAATCCCAGTGCTGGGGAAGCTGAGACAAGAGGATCACTATGAGTCCAAGCTGTGTAGTGAGACCCTATACCAAATACATAAAATTTTTAAAAATTCTCCATAAAAACTTAAGCTATTGAGAGTATAGAGCAAAGGCCACCTCCTGGTTTCAGGCTCACTTTGAGCTTTGTCTTAGTTTGTTCTCCCTAGGTGCAGACTCTATGACGAGGATTGGAGTGCATACAGCTTTTGTTCCGTTTGCTCAGCGTAATCTCTGAAAACACTGATGTGGAAGAGGAAGATAAGGTAGTGAAGACAGCTAATAAAGTTTGTGTTTCTAAGGTAGTCCCTGTGTGCAGGTGGGACTTAGCCTTGACACCTGGGAGAGGCAGGGAAAACACCAGTCTCAGCACTGTCTCCCAGCAGGCCTCAAGTGCTGGTTGAAGACTTTTCAAGAAAGAACTGCATTCCCGAACCTGAGGACCCACGGGACTCCAGGGATGAAGAAAGCTCTCAGGAAAAGAGTAACAGCATTAACGGCTGGAAGTCAGGTCAGAGAATACTGAAGAATACTGAGGGGTCAAAGAAATACATGAATGAATGGACAGACAGACAGACAGATAAATGAATGGACAGACAGACAGACAGACAGACAGACAGACAGAGGGACAAGATAGAAGGCACCAACCTTTGTTACAACTTGTATTAAAATTTGGAAATGCCAGTGTAAGAACTGAATGGCCCTGCAGTGGTAGTCCAAAAATATTCCAGTAGTTTCCTGACAATCTATATAGATGGTGTTTTCAAGAGAGTTTCCACCCCATCCACACGTCAACCAGCAGTGCTCAGCTTCCTGTTTTTATATGGTGATAGATTTTGGCTAAGGAAAAGGAAAAAAGCAGACACTTCTTTAAAAAGTGAAAATCACTTTCCTGGCCTACAAATTAGAAAAACTGTGTGTCAGGAATCTTTTCCACCAGGTAGAAATGGGGGTAGGGCAGGGCAAAGATGAGTTCCATCTAATTTCCCTCAGGCTCTTTGCTGAAGGGACAGGAACAGAAATCTGGAATTCGTTTCATTGGTAAAAATAATATTTCTACTGGAAAAATGTAAAAAGCTGCATTGTTCAGGGTCCTTGCAGCTATTTATTTCAATACAGGCTGAAAGGTGGGGTGGGGAGGGGAGATTTTGAACTGTCTAGCGTTAATGAAATGTTTAAGGCTGAAATAATGGTGCCATACAGCTCTTGACATGATTTATTCTATTTTGTGTCAATTTGCCTGAAGTATATGATGTGGCATCGCACAGAGGGAGGGCTGCAGAGAGCTCTTACCGACTCATGGATTATAATTTACATCGAGAAAGTCTACGCATTCCGTAATTATGGTGTGCTATGAATTAGTAGAGTAATATTGAATATCCCTAAACCCCTTATTATGGCTTCGCACTTGAAATATGTTTTCAATATACATTTATTCAGCAGTGCTTAAACATGGCAAGTCATAAACACATGCTTTTTAAATCATGTGGCTACATTTTCTTCCTGCTTAAATGTAAGATCAGATGTTATTAACAGTGGGGGGGAGCGGAAATGAAAGGGAGTGGAGTGATTAAAAAACAAATAGTATTTTTTATTTTAAAAGAAATGTCTCCTATTTATGCTACTGTGTCCTCAAAACAAAAGATAGAAGAGCATTTTTGAATCCCCTAGTAGTTTCTCTAGTGGTGATTGGGTTTCAGTAATGCTTTGCCTCCCAAGAGCTATATATGTTTGAAAACTGCCATATATTATGAGAAAATACTTGACCAACTGATTTGGTTAGCAAATAGTCCCTGGCTAACATTCATGAAGAAAAGCTGCAGATCTAGCTTTCAGATTATTATGAACCTGGTCCAAAGGGCTGCAATTCCAAAGAGGCTTCCTGTAACTGTTTCTAAAGTGAGAATTTCAATTCTTTCATTGCAGAGTATGACCCAGACACTTAGTCCTACCTAGGTAGTGAAATCCTCCCAAGGAACACACCTGGGTATATTGCAAAGATATTACTCTGCAGGATATTTAATGTTCTTTCGAGTCTAGCCTCTGCATATCTGGTACTCCTGAACCAGTTTAACAGTCCTATGCTTGCAATTTCAGTAGAACAACACCAGGTGGCAGTACTGAGGCCAGTCCAAAGTTACACAACTAGTTTCCTCAGGTGTAATGAGTCAATCTTGAAAAAAATGTCAGACCCCAAAGATAAATGTATTACTTTCAAGAAATATTGAAATAGACACATATTATAGTAGTACTCAGCTCAATATAAAAAGATTAAGTTATTGGGCCAAACAATACCTGACCAATTGCATGGTTTATGGCTTGTTACTTCATAAGAAAAACAGCGCCAGGAGAGTAACAGCATATGGAATACAAGATAGTGCTGGATATGTTTGAGGGACTGGGAGGGGAAGTTGGTATCTTATCTTCTAGGAAATGAATTGTTTACTTGTGAATGATATACTAGGTTATTGTGTTTGGTCTACCTAGTTATTTGCAGAACTTATAAAATGATGTGGTAGAAGAAACAAAAAGCAACCCACAGATAGGACCCTAGCAGACACTGCCAAATGAATGAAGAAATCCACTTGCAAAGTTTAAGTTAGAGGGCTGGGGAGATAGCTTGGTGGTCTAAGCACCTGCCTGGCAAGCTCAAGGACCTGGGTTGAGTGCCCACTACCACATGCCATGCCGTCACCAAAACCCAGTGCTGGTGAGGCTGAGACAGAAGGATCACTATGAGTCTGAGCTGCATAGCAAGACCCTGTACCAAATAAAATAAGAAAAATAAAGTAAAGCAAAGTTTAAATTAGTGACGGGGACTAGCTGTATAAATAATTCATGTAACTAAGAGCCTGATTTAAAGGAATGTGAACTCCTGGGCAAAACTAAATGTCTTACTTCCTAACATTTGAACTCTGAATTAATTTTTAATTAAACCTTGGTTTTGCATCATGTCTTAGTGATGCTGACTTCCACAGGAATTCGCAGAGCTGTTTTGAGGCTTTTGAGGCCCTCCATGGAAGCCAACTCCCTGTTCCTATCATCCATATATTCTAGTTGAAGAAATGATTTTATCATGTGCTCCAAGAAGAAACTCCATATCACATTTCTCTCAACCCAGCTGCAGTTTACTACAGCATCATGAGCCCAGTTTATTCCTTCCCAACCAAACGTAAGGAAGTTGAAAATATTGAAGATAGCCTAGAATCAGCCCCGGTGAGTTGGAAACCTAGCCTCACCATTTGCTGACCATAAAACCTTCAGCAAATAATGAAGAATATTAGTAAAATTTGAAGAGTAATAATACCTGCTTTAAAGACAGAAGGCTCAAACAATGTTTAGGTGCAGTAGACCAGTACATGGTAAATGCTCAGTTCAATAAATATAAATTTTTATTACTAATAGTAGGTTTTAACTTACCTTACCTGAATCTGAGTTGTTTTCAATGTTCTCAGGTGTTCTTCCCTTTTTCCTTTTTTTCTTTCTTCAGTGGTGGGCTCCAAGCCAGGACGTCATGAATGGTAGGCAAACACTGTGCTACCATACCACATTCCCAGCTCATTGGTTGTCATGTATCATAAGTAAAACAGGGAAATTCCCACAGACTTTGTGGGAATGTCATATGTGTTTTTCCAACTCTTTCTGCTTTCTTTTTTCTAGCAAGAATCTGAGTGTGACCAGGTCCCCTGACAGTGGCTTTACTGTCCTCAGACACTGTGTTTACTGAACACACCTACCAGGGCACAGACTTATTGTGGACAGAGCTCATGTTTCTTTTCAGAGAAAACTTTTAAAAACACATCTAACCTCATTTCAAGGTATATTTTATTCATGCTGATTGCTATTGGTCTATTGAAAGGAACAGGTAATGCTCAATTTTTTTTTTTTTGCCAATTTTTTATCACCAATTTTGCATGCTCATTATCTGGTAATCTGAACAACTAATTTGAAGACAACAATATGCAATTTAACAATCATTGTTGAATTCCTATCATTTTGGTTAATGAAATTCTGTATCATTTCTAATGGGTTTTTTAACTACTTTTTATTCTCTTAAAAATTTTTTTTAAAAAGGGATCTTATTCCCTACTTCTATACATATAAAACCACTTTTGTAATCCAGATATCATGAGTCAATGTGAACCAAATTATAGAAAATAAAAAATAAGTCATATCTAAATTCTTAGGAAAGGGCTGGCCAAATAGCTCAGCGGATTAAAGCACCTGAGAGCAGGGGCACAGGCCAAGGGTTTGATCCCCGGGAGCACACTGAGACAGCAATTGAGACTGGGCATGGTGGCAAGCTGTAATCCCAGCTCTTGGGAGGCTGTAAACATGTGGATCACTACGAGTCTGATCTAGTAGTGAGACCCTGAACACCTGTAGCCCCTTCCCTAAAATACAATAAATGAATTCTTGGGGAAAAAGACTTTATAGCATCTAATAGCTTATCATCTTTAACTAAAAAGAGAGATACCAATGCACTGAAGACTCTAAACAGCTCGCAGCCACTCACAGGCTTTGCGAACTCCAAGTTCCTGCCCCTGCTGTGGGGCCCATTGGCTTCCAGAGTCTCCCTACAGGGGGACCAGTAGTGTCGTGCATAAACGTAAGCCATATTCAGTGTGTTTGCCAGTAAAGCGAGAATGACCAAAGCATTGGTGTGAGAGAAACACAGCAAAGCAGAACGGATGTGCTGCATCACTGTATGCCGGGATGGAGGGGAGAGTGGTCAGGTTCAGGATTCCCCGTGGAGGAGCAAGAACAGAAGCTGGGTTTTAATTCAGCTGTTGGTTAGACCAGCTGCATGTCTGTTAGTTACTTAATTTCTCAGGGCTTTGTGTCATTAGTTACAGAACCTGTTCCTCTCTTTCTGTTCATTTATCAGTGCAGGCTGGTGAGCTCTCCATGAGGCGTCTTTTGGTTGGAGCCATCACTTGCTTGGTGTGATGTCCAAGAGGACAGCAGTGTCTCTTTACCACATGACCTACCTTTAAGTCCTAGTTCCATGCTTGAACATGACCCAAACGGCTGAAGCCCCAGATGGCTATGAGACATTGGGCAAATGCCTTCTGTGTGCCTCAGTGTCCTTATCTTACAAGTGCGGAGAATATGGTTTCTTCATTAGACTGCCCTGCCCAGGAGTGCCAGAGCACAGAAGTAAGCACGTGAGGGCTGAACACAGGTAGTCACCTGTGAATGTTAGCCGGGGAGAGTGGAGCATTCAAGATGGCAGAGTGACACCAGCAAACCACCCCCCCCCCAGCACTATACTGAATGTGTTTTTCTACCTGGTACTTACCATTTAAAATGTCTTCAAAAGAGTCCCAAGGGTTGGAGTTGATAGGAACACGACAGTGGATCTAGAGTCATCCTAAGGACAAGAGTGATGTCCAAGTTCCTATAGCATCTAATAGCTTATCATCTTTAAGTAAAAAGACAGATACCAATCACTGAAGACTCGAAACAGCTCGCAGCCACTCACAGGCTTTGCGACCTCCACGTTCCTGCTCCTGCTGTGGGGTCCATTGGCTTCCAGGGTCTCTCTACAGGAGGACCAGTAGTGTCGTGCATAAACGTAAGCCATATTCGATGTGTTTGCCAGTAAAGGGAGAATGACTGAAGCATTGGTGTGAGAGAAACACAGCAGATTGGATGTGCCGCATCACGGTATGCTGGGATGGAGGGGAGAGTGGTCAGGTTTGGGATTCCCTGTGGAGGAGCAAGAGTAGTTAAGAGACTGAAGTGACAGAACTGGTTAGAAAGCCAGGCCTAGAAACCACAGTCTGAAGAGCTCTGGCCTAGAGCTAATAACGTCTGCCATGCTAACTTCTCACTGTAATAAGGAATTTTAAAGTGAATATGCCTAAGAAGTCTTACTAGGATCAATTTCTTCAATGTTTAAACAGAAATTTGATAATACTAATTCATTGCAACCCCACAAGCTAGCTTATGGCAAAGACAAAACGCAATGAAGACATTTCAAGGAGGGAAAATGTTCTAAGTCAATCCAAATCCAGAGTGCATACAAAACTAGATAAGATTTGTGGCTTAAAAAAAAAAAAGTTTAGGCTCTGGTAGATATGGGAAAATTAGTTTGTTACAGCAGTAAAAAACAAAATGCAGATGTGTTGCTGCTCTGGGCAAAATGTGACTAGGTTTTTCTGGAAGAAATAATCTCTTTGGGGGCATCAGGAAGGGTTAGTGAGGTAAGTTGTGTGGAGTTCTTTATGGGAGTTTTATGAGCTGCTGAAAGGGGAAGAGTGTCACCCTGAATTTTAGAAAGTCAGAAAAATAAAAAGTTTCCAGTGAAATTTTGGATTGAGATAGAAAAGAAACTCATTTTGTGTTAAACAAGATGGTGTATCCTATTCAGAGAAGTCGACTCAGAGACAAAATTCCCAGAATTGTGAGAGAAACTAGTCTTAAAGACTTCCTGTGGAGAGCACCCAGATCAAAAGGTTGACTCAAGGGTCTCTCTGCAAGATTGTGGTTAGATGTTGAAGAAAGTGGTTTGGAACCCAGTCAACAGAAGACCCCAAACCCACAGGGACAGAGGGAGTTGAAAGAGCCATTTGGCCTAGTGGAAGGGAAGGGAGAATGGTCAGGAGAGGCCTGCTGACAGGAAAGCAACTGAAAACAAGACGCATCTGGCAAGGGCCGTTTAATGCTTTAAACTCATGCCAAACTCATTGAGTAATGTGAGCTTATATTCTTGTAAATTGTTTCAACTGTATATATTTCTTTCCTTGACAGTCCCTTACCCTGACATTCAAGATTGGGCATATGTTTGCATAGGCCCCGAGTGAACTATAGCACATAGGTATGTTCATGCAAGTGCCATTTATTGATTATCGGCCACATTCCCAATACTGCCCACTGATGCCTTAGGCTTTTCACAGTCAATTACTTAACACAGGAAGTAGTAGTATAATTCCCATATTTTGGGTGTAGTATTGCGGCTCCTATAGGGCTGTTTGACTGTGGCTTCTTAATTCCTAACCCTACATTTCCATGTCATGCAAATGCATATGGAGGGGAGGAACTGAATGGATGATTTTTTTTTTTTTTTTTTTTTTTTTTTTTTTTCCAGAACCGGGGATTAAACTCAGGCCCTTGCTCTTGCTAGGGAAGCACTTATTCTACTGAGCCATCTCCCCGGCCTCTTGAGTGAGTCAACTTTTTGATCTGGGTGCTCTTCACAGGAAGTCTTTAAGACTAGTTTCTCTCACGATTCTGGGAATTTTGTCTCTTCTGACATTTTTTACATCTTGTTTGTTTGTTTGGGGGTACTAGGGATGGAATCCAAGCTGTTGAGCGTACTAAACAATAGCCTACTGCGGAACCACTGTATGTCTTCTGCCTTTTTTTTTTTTTTTTTTTTAATTTTGAAGTAGGGTCTCTAAGTTGCTTCAAACTTGTGAGCCTCCTGCTTCAGCTTCTCAAGGAGCTGGGACTATAGATGTGTACCAACACTCACATCTCTGCACCTCCTTTTAAAAAGGAAGCCCCAAACCATTGAAATCTAAAAAAAAAACAACAACAACAATAAAAATGAAAAGGATGTCCCTTTGTAGGTCCACCTCTGAATCATGATGCCATTTTACTTTGGAAGGCATTTGGGAATGCCTGGAGTATATTCCTACAGTTCACACAGCCCAAAGTGAAAGTTATAACTGTCACAGAATGAAGAGTTTTGCTGTCCCACCACCCAGCTCTCTCCCCATCCTCCCCTGGCTCCCCTGTACTCTCCTAGAGAGCTCCCAAGATCTCAGCCTGCCCACTTTGTTTCAGCTTGCAAGTCAGAGAATCTAGGTCAGTTTTTCCAAGTGGAAATTGTTGTTTTGTTGCGTTAATTCTATACTTCATAAAAATAAAGTCTCTTGTGTCCAGAACATTGCCTTGTTTTTGAAAGTTTTCATATGCCTCTGAATAATCAGTTAGACTTAAAATCAATGATAAAACCTCACAGTGGTGTTTCCCAGCAACAAGTGTCTATATTTTCCACTGTTTTGTCAGACAATAAGTCAATTCAAACTTTCTAATGGTGAAAGGGTTTCAAGTAAGATTGATTGCCAGTGCTGTGTCACTGTCTAGAAAGGTTGGAATCCACCTAACCGAATGGGAGACTTGGGTCCATTTCAGAATTGTAGAACTTCCTCACTGTTCCTGTAAAGTGACTCAATGAATATCATTAAACCCATTTGGTTATCAAAAGAGAAATGGAGACCTTTTGGTGCTGCACATCATTTTGAGTTCTGCTATCTTCTCAGTGGAGTTTTAGTAGTCTTATAATTGTGATTTTGTTTTAAAAATGTTTTTTAAAAAGTTGAGTGTTTTAAGTAGAGCTGCTCAAAGTAGGGCCCATTAGCTAGAGTTGTTACTAACATAAACAAGATGGGACTGGCGAGATAGCACAGCAGACTAAAGTGCCTACTTAGGCAAGCTTAGGCAAGGGCAGGGACCATGGTTCAATCCCCAGGACTACATGTTGTGCCAACCCTACCCCCAGGGCAGGCTGAGCTGGCCAGAATCTGGGCATAGTGGCACATGCCTATAATCTCAGCTTTGGGGAGGTTGAAATCAGGAGGGTCACCATGAGTCTGAGCTGTGTAGTGAGACCCTACAACAACCAAATACATAAAAAAAAAAAGAGAGAGAGAGAGAGAGAGAGAGATGGGGGCAAAAGTCAAGAGTAGACATTTAAAAGTTTTTATCAATTTGATATTGCCACAACATTGTGTTTTTCTAATAGTTCATGTTTTCTGCATGTTATAAAATAGTTGCTCATGATTCATTAAGTGAAAAAACACCTGTTCCTTCATCACAGTAGTTTCAAAGACTGCTGTACAGCATCTAGCATCTATTACCTCATTTGCTGTTGCCCAGTTTTGAAAGGGACAAAAGATTTGTTTTAGCCCTAGTTCATAGATAAATAAACTCAGACTCAAACAGGTAATCATGCTTTAGTTGCTGCCAAAGTCAATATTTTCTAAGATAGCACAGTCCTCATCCCAGACAAATTCAAGCAAGTTCATCTGCAAAGGCTTTTACCTGAACTGCTTTTTAAAGGAGATAAGTGTATACAACTAACCTATGAACAGATGACATCTGATGACATTTGAGCTACCCCAATTTATAAAATACCATTTCTGCCTCACCAAAGTGGCCAATTTCCTGTACTTTCTAAAGCAATTCAGAGACACTGCATATAAGAGTAAGATTTGAATGAGACCCAGAAGGGGACCACGCAGCCTCTGGCGCCAACCCTTGCGGTGGACAGAATGTATCACAGCAGGGCTGATTAGGATTTTCATTCCTCTATGCCACTCCCACCTCTACTTCTCTAAAGCCTATCTATGGCCCTAGATCTACCTTCTCAAGATCCTGAGATTTAGTCCTGATGATTGAGCCAGGCACCCACACACTCATCTTCCTTCTTTGCTAATCCAGATTTCCCTAGATTTTAGATACTTCCTATGTTATATGCCTTCCAGACTGCTCCAGCACCTATTTTGCCTTCTGGCAGTGTTCATTTTAAAATTAAGGAATTCCATTCTCTGAATCTGGCTTTCTAGAGACAGTGTGCCTAAAACAAAAGAAAACCATCTTTTCCCTCAGTCACTGGCTATATTACTTGTAATACACAAGAACCTGAGATTGCACTACCCAGTTTGTATCCACATCACTTTGATGTGCTGTAGTAAAATAAAAAGCCTATGTCTTTTTAATGTGTATTTCTTCATTTGGTTAGATGTTGATTTATTGAGCAGTAGTTAGCAATGAAATGATTCCTTCCTCACTCACCAAGCACCAAGTCAGCTAGGAAGTAGAATTCTGCCATCTCCCATACATGATTTTAATCCTGTGATATATTGAGAAGAAATCATGGTGGTGGGAGTAAAGTGGTTTAGGCCTGGGAAGCCCCCCAGTTGGTTTGATTTAGAGCCTCAGGGTCTGTTTGATGCCTGCTCTTTGGGCCACACATCAGGACATAGTTAACTCATTAACCTGCTCCCAGCTAGCTGACCTCAGAATCAGCATGTAGCAGCGAGCTCCCTAGGTAGGCACTGTATTGTTTTCAGCCTCCACCCTCATCCTCTGTCCCTTCTGTAATTAGTAACCAGAAGGGTCTCTTGGCGGGGATTTTTGCAGCATCTGTTTCCTCAGCATCCATTGCGCATCTGGTGCTACCCCACAGCCCAGCTCCTGGAGTCAGGGTCACTACGTCCTAGAACCACACTAGACGTCATCGTAGGCGGATCCCCTCCAGGGGACCATAGTCTATAGTTTATTGCCTTCTGATTTAGGCCATTAGTAAGCTTAAAAAATATTTTATCCCATCTGGATAGTGTTTAGGGTAGAAGCCAGAATGAAGAAATGAATGGGTTGTGAGCCTGTGAGACCGTCATTAAGGAAGAAGAACCCGCTACGTGCTGAATCCTTCTAGCCAGCAAAATAGCAGGGGTGATTTTCTTCTTTCTTCAGTCTTTTATTACTTTTCTTGATTATAAAAATCACATATACTCATTTTAGTGTACAACAATGTTCATGATCTCTACCACCCCTAGCCCAGCCCCCAGAGGGGATCCGCCTACGATGACGTCTAGTGTGGTTCTAGGACGTAGTGACCCTGACTCCAGGAGCTGGGCTGTGGGGTAGCACCAGATGCGCAATGGATGCTGAGGAAACAGATGCTGCAAAATTCCCCACCAAGAGACCTTTCTGGTTAGTAATTACAGAAGGGACAGAGGATGAGAGTGGAGGCTGAAAACAATACAGTGCCTACCTAGGGAGCTCGCTGCTACATGCTGAGTCTGAGGTCAGCTATAACCTCAGAACCATTTGCTTATTTTTTGTTAACAACACTGTATTAGAACACAACCACTCCTATTCACTTATACTGATTCTCTCTGACTACTTTACCAGTGTGGATACAGAACTGAGTAGAGTCATCCATCCTTCAGTGTCTTCTGAACATTGCTTCAAGGACCTGTGGTGCTCAGATCTCTTCTATCAAATTTGGTAGGATGTACATATACCCCCACACACACTCTGCATCCTTGAAGACATCTCCTAGAATACCTAATTCAACCTAAATGCTGTATGAATTGTTGTAATACTCTATTGCCGAAGAAATAATGACAAGCAGGACAAAGGTGGTTGCAATCTTTTTTGATTTGTTTGTTTTAAATTCATGGTTGCTTGAATCTCTGGGTGTGGAAGATACTGAGGGTCAGCTGTAGCTGGGGAAGAGATTGTGTAACCCACAAATCTTGAAATATTTATTTTCTGGTGCTTTACAAAAATCACTTTGCTAGGCCAGGTGTGGTGACACGCAGTTGTACCCTCAGGACTTGGGAGGGTTAGAGAGAAGGATTTCTGAGTTCAAGGCCAGCCTGAGCTGCCTAATGAATCCCTGTCTCAAAAAGACCAAAAAAATAAATAAATAAAATCATTTCAGTGACCTTTGCTCTCTACCTGCAAACTCATTAAGTTAGCCCGTTCTGTGGCCTTGAGTCTCTTCTCACCCTCCTTGGTCTCTCCTGCCTTTGGGTCTGGTTTCAAAACATCGTCCCTCACCCACCACACCTGAATTTCATTATCTTCCCCTCCCTTTAATTACTCTTTTCTTCTATCGCCCACTCTGACCTTCACTCACCTCTGAACACATCTGAAGATGTGTTGTGCTGACGTCCACCTCTCTGGAGCCTAGAACAGTGCTTGGCATCTTTGCTGAGTGGATGAACAAGTAGGGCTGCATCTGTAGGAGACTTTGACCAGAGTTCTTCCCTTTGCCCCACTGTACAGAAAGACCTATATGGATTTCTTGGGAGTATATGGGTCCTAGAAACAGTTGAAGGAGGAGCTCAGCACAGAGTCATGAACATTTTCCCATACATGGCCAAAGCCATGGGCACTTAGGGACCTGCCTTCTATTTTATTGGCCCCATACTTGTCTCGCTGTTGTGACATATTATAAATCCATATATGATGCAGCAGGTATTGGAGTGTCTGAAAGCCTGCTGCTACCCACCCACTAATTTTGTGCAGTCTCTTAGGTCACTACAAGTTGATTCTCTGGTCCTACCCTCTGTAGGCTTCTGGGCTCCTTTTTGTCCACCACCATAGCATTAGATAAGGACTCCACTGTGCACTTTGTGGAAGGTACCTTCTCCCCACTATCTTGGCATGGCTGACTTAGACCAGCTCTATAAGTTATCAAGTAAAAAGGAAGGGTGGAGGGGAGGAGAAAGGAAAGCCAAGTGTAACTGAAGCCTTTGATGTATGCATTTAAAAAAAAATAGGTTTGAGAAAGAGGAGGTTTCCCCTGTGTGCTTAGTGTGTGGATATTAGTTACAAGGATCTGTTTAGATCCTGTGTTGTGGAGGATTTTGAGGCTGTGTTCGAGTTTAGTGAGAAAGAGTCCTGAGCACCTAGTGGCGTCTGCAGGCCTTGTTTTCCCATTCCATTTTTAGGCTGTTAATATCAACCTCAAAACCTTGAAAATCTATTCTGTACTATACAAAGCATAAAGTACTGTATTAGGCCACCCGTCTTGGCTGCCACCACTTTCCTCTCTGCTGCCTTTTTGAAGCCTTCTTCTTTCTTATTTCAGTCTTTTGTCCATGTTACAAAAAGCATTTTTTGGCCACAGGAACTATAGACTTTTATAAAGGTATAAATATATATGGTCTCTGATTATTTGCAGACAGCTTTAATAATTAAATTTAATTCCCTGACCATGTGAGAATCAGTTGTTGGCATAAGAGGCCCTGCATTGGGGTCAGTGACATACGAAGCAGGTCCCAAGGGCCAGAGCAGATATACCTGCATGTAGGCCAGACATTCTACTCCTAGTGTGAGCTCAGCCCAAATGGGCACCTGCAAAGTCAAACAGGGCTTTTCTTTTCTTTTTTTAAAATAATTTTATTGAGAAACAAATAGCAATGAGACAGTTTCAAAACCGATTAGTAGGACAGTTTCAATAAGTAATACATTACATATTGTTGTCTTCATAGTGGTTATTCATAGTACAAGATGCAGACATGATATCCTGTCCACAAACACTATTTGTACACATCTTTCTGTTCATTGAATTAAGAGAAAGTAGCTGTATATTTATCCTAACTTTTTCAATATACAGATACAAAATGGCCCTTCATTTGTATCCCCTTTTTTTGTTTAATTTTGTCAGAGATGGATATTTCATTGTCATTTAAATATTGTAGGTACATGAATTCAGCAAAATATTCCAATAGTCCATAATAGTAGTGGGTTATCCATAAGACTGGCAATGTCAGAGTTGTTGACTTGAGCCTTTTACAGCTCAGCATATTAATATGGCTTTACTTTTTATACTTCATTTTTATACTTTTCTGCTGGATGGTTAAGACCAAGAAAAAGTAAGATCTATATAACAATAAATGTAACTTTTTTTTTTTTTTTTTTTTTTTGGCGGAACCAGGGATTGAACTCAGGCCCTTGCCCTTGCCAGGGAAGCGCTATTCCACTGAGCCATATCCCCGGCCCCAAGAAATGTAACTTTTGTATCTGACAAGGACAGTCAAATCCTCTCAGGATTTATCCTGAAATTCTGTACCGCAGTTTGTAGATCTTTTGTCAGTATCAGCCATGTGGATGAGTCACAGCCATTGCTTGACCAATTTGCTCTCTGTGAAAGCCTGAGAGAATGTTTCTCTCCATGTAACTCTCCTTAGACACACTGTACATCATCAATCACATTCTCCTGTGGCCCCATAATCTTCTTGATCAGAAAATTTGGGACACAGCTGAGTTACATGACGTTACAGTACAGGTTCTCCTATGTCCGGAGTCGACACTGACCTTGAAAGCAAACAGGGCTTTTCTAATTATAGCTTTTACATCTCTACAGGGTGACATAAAGGAAAAACTTTCATCCATATTCAGCGGGGCTGATTAGTTGGTAGATTTTTTTTATTCATTCATTCATTCATTCATTCCACAGCATTTGTGTGTGACAGGTAATGTCACACTGGACTTGCAAACTCAGAACTGGGAACCAAACTGATAGCCATCTTTGCAGCCCACAAAGCTACTCCTGAGTGGATGGCTGTTTCCAGAGCGAATCAAAGGTTGGCCAAGGATGTCACAGTTGTCCTAGAGTCAGATTATGTTTCTACGTTGCCTGTTGGCCATCTGTCGTCTAATGGGACACTATTAAACCAGCAATGTTGACCTAAGTGAGGTGGGCGGTTGCAATGTTACTTGAAATGATAGGTTGATCAGAGGAATTATAGACCTACGTTACCATACCTGGTGCTATTTTCTTAAATAATACTTTCTTTTTCTTTCAAAAGAAAGTAGCTTTTCACAGGCACTGACAAGATTCTTATAGTGCTTTGGAGCATTGGGAAACTAGTTGGGGAAGACTGGTTTAGGGACTGTCTTCTCCATAAACCAATTACAATTCAAGCATTCCATTTTTTTTTTCCAGTACTGAGGATTGAACTCAAGACCTTGAACTTACTATGGATAACCACTAAGAAGATAACAATGTACAGTGTATTGACTATCAAAACTGTCCTATTAATCAGCTGAGAAACTGTCTCATTCATATTTATTTCTCAATAAAAAAATAAATATTTTTTAAAAAAGACCTTGCACTTGCCAGGCAGGTGCTTATTCCACTGAGCTATCTCCCTGGCCCCAAAGCATCCCAATTTAGAACATGGATGTGACAAATAGAAAATTTTAAACCTGACCTCATGTGAAAGGTTGTAGTCAAATATACAAAATTATTAAAAAATACTATATAAAATTACCTGCAGACTATGTGTACAAGGTAGATATAAAACATTAATGAATTTCTCACTTAGATTTGGGCCTATCCCCCAGAAAGCTCATGAAGTATGTGCAAATATTCAACAATTTTTAAAAATACAAAGCTAAAACATGGAAGTCTCTAATGTTCCATATAAAGGATGTTCTGCCTGTCCCTCTTAGAGGAGGACTTAAGTTCGATCCTCTTGGACTTGTGCCCTTTGTTACATTCACACCACTATTTACTTGGACACCAGAGAACCTTCCTCCTCCTCCCAGTGCTGGTACATGTATAGCTGCCCCCACCCTTGGAGTTTGGAAAACAGGTGAAGCTGCTGTCCCGCCTCCTCAACCTCATCATTTCCCATCTCCTCCCCAAAGTTGTCCCGGAAGACAATCAAATTGCAGGCAGTCTCTGCAAAGGATCACTACTGGCCCTGAGGGTCTCCCCTGCTTCTCTTTCCCCCACTCTCCCTGGGATGTATAGATTTTTGTCCTGAATTGTGGTCAGTTTTCTGAACAGCCACCTGTTTCAGAATCTGAGTTGTCATAGTTACATTCATTTTACCTGAATGGTTAGTTTTAAGAAATAGAAGGAAGTGGGGGAGGTGGCTTTGTTCTACTCTCTGTACATCTCCTGTATGGCATACTTTGTTAGATAACAGTGATGAACTCTTCTAAATTACAAGATCTCTTTGTCACCGTGTACTGTTTCTCACAGAGGTGTGCCATGTCACTTGGGCAGATGCAGACCTCACGACCTGCTATGGTTTGCTACTCTGGCCTTTCTTCCCAAGCTCAGAGCTGCAGGAGAACCTGGTGGGGGCTGTTTGACCCACACCATGTGGAGTGGCTTTCCAGACCCAGGCAGCCATGAGAGGACCACCACTCTTCCTTCATTCCTTGTGCACCCTGTGCCTACAGTTGGAAGTGATCTGAGCATAGTGGGTGGCGGAGAAGCAAGGACCAGGACTCTGCAGATCACATGGGCAGCCTCTCAGCCACTGCACCTGTCCAGCGGCTCCGCCTGTGTGACTACAAACCTGTATATGAATATGGGTGTCTTTCCTTCCTTCCCAGCACTGTCCTCTGCTTCCAGACCTTTCCCTTGGCATCAGCAGCATTGGCGGTGCACCAGGAACTGCTCTGGGCATTGATAGATACAAAGGAAAGAGTGCCTAAAACTCCTATTGGCCTGGTGCTCACACTCCACTAGGGAGAAGATAGTAAAGAAGACAAAGAGTGAAATAAACCAAGGAAGTAGAACCGGGGGTGATTTTTGATGGAGCAGTCAAGGGAGGCCTTGTTGAAAGATGACAGATGAGCAAGAACTGGAAGGTGGGAGGGGAGCAGGGCTTTAGGTAGAAGCAACAGACAGTTTTCTGGGTTGGGAATGTGCCCCAGTATATCCAGGGACCCTTATAGGGGCTGGTATATGTGGGAAGGAGTGAACAATGGCACAAACAAAAGAAACAATACTGGAGAGGCCACAGGAAGAGACCCCTCTTGCTTGGAGCCTCAGAAGACTTTCCACGTAATGTGGCTCCTCCTCTGAGTTCCATGGTACTTGCATTAAATGGGGTTCAGAGGAGACTGCAGGCAGGTGAAGGTGGAATCAGAGGGAGCACGGAGGAAGCTGTGGAAGTCAGTGGGGCAAGATTCCATGTGTCCCAGGCCAGGGAAGGAGAGAGGAGGCGAGAGCTCCAAGAATCCCAGCCCTCCTTCTCACATACCTGCAGACCTCACTGTGAAATAGCTACAGGAATTCGGGTGGAAAGAGAAGTGCCAGCACTTTCAAGAGTCACCATCTAGTCTAACAGCCTTATTAGTGTCACTGCAAAGCTACCTTCTTTGGAGTGGAAAACAAATAAAATAATCTACCTTTAATAATAACTGAGTGACATAGGGTTGCCACAAGCTATTTGGAAAATCCCAAAATTTATAGGGAAGAAAGTATAAATGACAGCTATGCCCCACATCCTAGAAATAAGTTTTGTTAGTATTTTATTTTTCTGCATGCACATACACACATTCAAATTTTCTGATGTCATTTTTATGCTAAACCTAACATTGTGATTATTTTCTTGTATTATTAGTAATCTTTGAGAATATTGTTTTAAGGGCAACATGATGTAGTGACGTGAATGAACTTATATAGCCATGCATTTATTAGAGGATGGGGTTACAAGTTGCAAGTACTGCCTGATCATAGGCACAGTTGATGTCTGAAGGCTCCATCTGGGCAGAGTCCGTTCCACAGAACAGATTCGTGTGGTCTTCCTACACACTAGTGGGCCTGGAGAAGGCACGGAAGAATGCTAGGAACCTTTCCTGAGATGGCCCAAGGTAAGCCATTCCTCTGAGAAAATGAGAAGGAGATGTGGGGAGAGAGGCCAAGAGCATCCCCCCAGAGAAAGAGCTCTGAATACCAGAAACCCAAGACCAGGAAAGTAGAGGTACCCTCCCAATACTGGGAACTCAGTGAACTGTTGTATGTCAAATATGTATGTCCAGAAAATGCTAGCAACAAATTTCAAAAATGTAGTTCTGGCAAATGTCCCTTCTTCTCCCACTACCAGCATGATATCAAAATTCACAATGTGAATATGTCCCTGTACCCATCCAATGGACCAAGATGAATTATTATGCAGATATTCCTATTTGTGTCAACTTAGTCAACACTGTGTAGAATGTAGAATCAGTTCAACGTTTTTACTTTGTGTTTTTTAGAACATACTCAAGAGAAGAAAGAAAATTATAGATTCTCCAAGCTGTCCAGTCTTTTAGTGACCTCTAGTGTAGTTCAGTGATTGTGATTGGTTGGATGGGTGGGTGGGTGGGTGGGTGGATGGATGGATGGGTGGGTAGATGGATGGAAGGGAACATAGGTGGGTGGGTAGTTGAATAAATATGTAGATGCTTAGATGGTTGGATGGATGGAGAAATGGAAAGAAAAAAAGAATAGAAGATGAGTGGTTTGGAGGGTAAATTAAGACAAAGGTATTGTATTTTCTTTTCTTCTGAAAAGATGTTAGAGGAATATTGATTTGACATAAGCAGATGTAGTTTTATTTTTTCTCCTGGTGAAGTGGAACCCAGTCTGAAAATCCCTCACTTCTGTTATAAGAAAGTAAAGAACATCATTATGATTCTTACATGTTTTATCAGAGGAAGAAGGGTGAGCTCAGCAGAGGAAGAAGGGTGACTTTCTAGCTTGAGTGGCATAAATTTGTGGTCCCTATAAAATATATTGTTATTACCATGATCCATTGGGCTTTTCTTTGAAGTGGACTATGGTTTGTATGTGGTGGAGGAAGTAATTGGAGTGAGTGCTTTTCCCTGGAGAAGGAATCAATCACTGCTTTAGAAGATGGTGACATTTTAGAAAGAAACTCTGAGGAAAATGTCATGCTTAAAAAATTAGATTTAAACACACTGGCTCCAGATTGATTTTTATTACACTCAGATGGATACTCTGATTGATTATCAGTCTTACAAATGTTTAGCACATTTCTCACTTCTCTAATAATCAGAATAATCTAATTTTCAATGTCATTTAATGTACTCCATTCAAGGTTATAATAGATCATATTTCTAATAAAACACAGCAATTATGTAATGAATAATACAGGAAGACCAGGGTTCAGATTCTCTTGATTTTAAGGCAGTGCTGAAGGAATGGTGAACCCATTCTTTCGGATGGGATGTACATTCTGAGTTTTTGCCTGCATCTTATGTGCTATTTTTTTTTCTTCTGGTGATATAAATGGAACTTTGTCAGGAAATATCATTTCCCCCCAAAAAAAAAATTGTAGGAGGAGACAGAAAGTGTTGAATCCTTTTAATATATGTTATTGGAGCACCTAGAGAAAAGTGACAGGTTGCCAAGTTCTTTATCAGATTTCTCTAGTAATTGCTGCTTTCTTCCTATTTTTGATATACATTCCTCAGTAATAGCATAGTTTAGTTCTAAATATTTTCCAATATCCATTGTCGCAGCAGCTGGTATTAAAGATGTTTTAGGGTATACCGCAAGATAACCAATATTGAGGAAGTATGACTCTATTTGGGGCCTAACACTTACCTGGTTACATTTTGTTTTTTGTTTTTTCAAAAGAACTGACTCACTTTGGAAAGTGAGTTTGTGCTTTTTAGCTTTGTGGCTTGGCAGCAGCTCCAGTCTAGTCCATGTCTGGGTTGGCACTCATGAGTTCTGTGGTGGCATGCTCCTGACCTCAATGATCTGGCAGGGATGCACTGGCGTCTCAGCCTGGTAGCCCCGCACAATGGCACCTAAGGAGCTTCTCCCTCATGCTGTGATCTTGGTGAACAATATATGGGGTCAGCAGGGAGAACAAAGGGGACCGAAGAGTTTTCAGGCCCCAGGACAGGTGGAGTGGGAAAGGAAAAGATTAGGCAGGATTTCACTCTAAAACTGGTTCTAGGTATGACCTTGGCATATCCAAACAGCAAAAGATCTGCTGTCTAAAAGATCTAAGCAGGAGTAAATGATGGCCTGGCACAATCAAGACCCCATTTAATGGAGATAAATGTCAAGTTGTGCCTTAGAAACAGCTGGGTCACTGGACTTGCAGGCTAAGGAAGACAAGATGAAGGTCTGATGACCACATACTTGCCTAAACCAACTCTGGACAATAACATGTCTCCTCTCTTAAGGTATTTGACCAATCAAGTCATGATAAACCAACAGAACCACTCCTATGGTAGTCCCTGATTAGAACATACTTTGAAGCATTATTGGGTTTTCCTCAGAGCACCACATTTTAAGAGGGAAGTTATCTAGAACTAAACATTATCCACAGCAGACTGACCAGGATAGCATGAGATCCCATGGCTGGGTGCTATGAGATGTCACTGGACACCTTGGAAATTCATAGAGAAAAAGAAGATGAAAGAGAAGGTATTTGCTCTAAACTACTCCAGCAACCATGTAAAAAAGTTTCGATCCGAGGTACCATATGTAGTGCTGGCCCCAGCTGACCACTGAAACCGGGCGTGGTGTCACACGTCCATAACCCCAGTGTTCAGGTGGCTGTGACAGGATCACCACAAGTCCAAGATGCATAGCGAGACCCTGTACCAAATAAACAAATAAAGGATTTTCTTTTAAAAAGGAAAGTTATACTATCATTAATTGAATGCCACATCTTTTGACACCTCTGTGAGATGATTACCTTCGTTATGGTCATGGCAACTAGCACACAGATAGTCCAGGTAAATTGCCCAAATTTATACAACTACTAAAGCTACAGAGCTGAGATTTAAATTCGTCTCTTTGCATTACTGTGATCTCACCATAATAGATTCTCTCTATGAAGTGATTCCATGTGATCACTACAGCCCCTTCTAACTGAAAAATTCTGTGCATCTCTATTTAGTATGTTTAAAATCATTACTGATACATGAAGCATTCCAAGCACAAGGTGGGAATACTTTCTTATAGTGCTCAAAATAAGATGAGTTAAATTGTTGCCTAAGTAAGTTGAGGAAATGAAGAGCCCATTGTGATTAAGATACTTGGAAATGAAACCTGTGTGCAGCGTTGGAAATAGCAATTCTTAAGACATCATTAGCTTCCTAGAGGCCCGAGGAAAGGATGTGTCCGTATGTCTGCCAGTCAACTTGTCTACTTTTCTTAGTTCATCTGGGCTGATAGAAGAAAAATTCTATAGATGAAGTGCTTACAAACAACTGAAATTTATCTCTTCTGGACCTAGAGGCTGAGAAGTCTTAGATCGAGGATCTAGAGATGCCTGATGAGGGCTTGCTTTCTTATTTATAAGTATCATATTACTGTAACTTTGCATGGTAGAAATGGGAAGTGAGAGGTATTGGACACAAAATAGATGGGGATGGTCCTACCTCTATCACTTGAGGCTTGCACTCCTGCATGGATCATGGTGTCAGCAATGAGATGGCCACACATTGGGGAAGAAGAAATGCTGGGGGGCTGTCAAAGCCCCTTTTAGGAGAGGCTCAATGTGAGGTGTTATAGAGGTTTGGGGCAATCAGATTGTCATATGTGATGCTTAGGAAGAAAACCTGCCTACAGACGGGAGGTTAGAGACATCTGGCTACTTATGCTCACTGGTGGAGGACTTGAATTTCATGACTCATGAAGAGTGAGGAGAGGACCACAACACTACAGAGCTGGAGAATTCCTCAGCTGGGTCACAAGCTAGGCTTTGCAGGGATCCCGGGGTGGAGTTATCTGAGTTGGATGGTTCTTAGCTTCTGAGTTGTGTCTCATCCTCTTTCTCATACTGCGTGAGTCAGCAGCAGAGCTGGGGCACTGGGCTTCTCAAGCCACACCCACTGCTTTCTTCCTGTTGAACACAGCTAGTTGAAGGCCCTCTTTAATAACTGTGTTTTGTAATTATGGGCTACTTTTTAAAGTCAAGAGTCATCCAAAAAAGTTCCCTTTGTCCTCTGAGTGTTCTCTGTTTTTAAATAAATGTGGATGTGAGCAAGAGCCCTGGGATAAGACAGCTGAGCTGATAATCATAGTTGACCATGAGGCCCTCTGCAGTTAGCAGACAGGGCAGAAAAACGTAGTCTATATGATAGAAAATGACAGTGCCAAGAGATGACCATCCATTGTGCAATTTCCTGGATTTCAGCAAAAGATTATGGAGTAAGTAGGGGAATAGGCTGGGCAGGGGAAAGAAAGTCTAGAAGAATTAATGAGAAAAGTATTATTTTAGAGTCCAGCATTCCTTTCCAGCTTAAGGCCTGGCCAAGCTCAGGTACATGCATAGTTGGGCCATGTGTTTCTCAAGATAGTGAAAAAATGGCTGGGATGGGGGAAAGGGCTGCCAGCCCTTGGTGAAAGTGACCAGGTCTCTAAGTAGAAGGAACTTAGTCATGTGAAACATGCTCACTGCTCAACCTTTACAATTGTGTCCCAGATGTCTCCAGGAAAAGACAGTCAGCTCCACTTGGAAGCCACCAAGGTCAGGTGGTCCCTGCTGTGTCTTCCAGATTTGTTCCTCTTCTCAGTTTCTTGAAGGTCAATTCTCACTGAGCCTCTTTCCCTACTAAAGTCTCCATGAAGGAGAAAATACTTCATGCCACCAAAAGTGAAGCAAAGATGTTAGGAAGGAAAAAATTTTGAAACACTTATGGATGAAAGGGCTGAATCTTGAGGTTCACTTCTAAGCAATCTGAGAGTGTGGGGAGGAAATCAGACTCCTTGGGAGTTCTCCAGTGAATCTGGATGTTGAATGAATACAGGGCCGTTATACTGCGACCTCAAGGCATATTTGAGATTTCTGTCATGGACATCTTTACATATAAATACTCCAGTTCTCAGGAGTGGAAAATCTAACCTACACCATAAGCTGTGATTCTGTGCTTTGCGTGTAAAACAGTAACCCTGTAAAGGAAGATAGGCAAATTGTAAATCACTTGGTGAATATTATAAAATGCTTGAAAAGTCAAAGTGCTCAAATACCTAAAATTTTAGTCTCAGGGAGTTGTTGTTTTTTCTGCTATTTTTTTGCATTTTTTTTTCAAGGACAGATTTGAGTAAATAGAACCATATTGGTTCTCTGGCTCTCTAAACTCTGACTGACCTTTCATTGGATGGGAGGCACCACATCCGAGGTGGCCTTTGTCCCGGGCACTCACACATATCTTCTGTGTCACTTGAAGAATGATGGACAAGGAAGAAAATAACATTGTAAAGAGCATATCTTGCTTTTGGGCATTTTGATTGTTTGTTTGGCATCTTTTCTCTTCATCTCTGTGTGAATTAGACCTATTTGTGAGGGTCCCCTTCTCACTAGCCCACTTTCCGAAGAAACAGTAGGTCATACAGTCATTTCTGAGACTCTGGATGCTTATGAAGGAAGAATTTTGGGGCTACCTCTGCCCCCAAAAGAGTTACACCCCAACAATTTAGAGCAATCTGTAAACTTTATTCCACAGATCTTCTGTCCCCTCAACCTTGACAACTTCTGCCCTCCAAAGGTGTTCAGTGTCAGTATACATTTGTCCAATGCACTTTTGAGAATTGTGGTTGGGTCCTTGTTACTGCCCAGCCCAAATGCTCTGCTACGCATCACCCATCTCAGGAAGGAATTGTTAAGGAGCTGGACTATATTGGAATATTTTGCTGAATTCACATACCTATAATATTTAAATGACAATGGAATGCCCTTCTCTGACAAAACTAACCAAAAAAGGGGGATAACAAATGAACGACCATTTTGTATCTGTATACTCAAAATAGCGAGGATAGATATACAGCTACATTCTCTTAATTCAATGAATAGAGAGATCTGTTCCAATAGTGTTTGTGGACAGAATATCATGTCTGCATCTTGTACAATGAATATCCACTAAGACAACAATATGCAATGCATTAATTATTGACTGTCCTACTACTCTCATTGCTATTTGTTTCTCAATAAATTATTTAAAAAGAATAAAGCACAATATTTCATACCAGAAG
Source organism: Octodon degus (assembly GCF_000260255.1). Lineage (NCBI taxonomy): Eukaryota > Metazoa > Chordata > Mammalia > Rodentia > Octodontidae > Octodon > Octodon degus. The sequence continues at coordinate 5,766,159 of NW_004524635.1, forward strand.
AAGAAGAAGAAGAAGAAGAAGAAGAAGAAGAAGAAGAAGAAGAAGAAGAAGAAGAAGAAGAAGAAGGTGGCCAGGAAGCTGGCATTTTTCTCCGCAACTTTGGGTTCTAGGTGCTGTCTTTTCACTCTCCAAGTCCCAAGGCTTCTCTCTGCCTCAGAAGATATTAGCAGATGTCCTTTTGATTGCAAGACCAAAAATCCTGTTCTGTATGTGGTGTGGATATTACAGAAAGTGAATTGTGAAGCTCTGGCGGGAACATTTCTGTGTCATATTTTAGAATTCTTACTTCTTTTTCTTTTCTTTCTTTCTTTCTCCCCCCCCCCCCACCCCTTAGCGGAAGCAGTTGTGAATAGAAGCTAGATTCCCTGTCAGTGTCAGGCAGCCCAGTGTGTGGCTCTGAGCTATGCAGAGGATGGTAAAGATGACTGGCTTGCCCTGCCAAATGCCTCTCTGGAGAAATAAGTACCTGAGAATTAAAGTTCTATAGAGCAGTAAGAGGATTTTGGTGAACTAAATAGGATTCAGCAATCCTTCACAGACGGGGTAACTGGGGATGATCTATTTATATTGAGCAACTGGTAAATTCACTCCAGAGAAGGCTAAGTTGACTACAGTTTTGGCTCACACTTTGCGTACTCCGTCTTGGGGCTGTGGCTTACTTCTGCCGTTTCATTTTTTAACATTTTCTTTTAGTAACACGTGTGGCCTGGGAGTGACCCTTCAATGGCATTCGGGGCAGCCACGGCCAAGTAGGAAAATTCCTTCGTTACAGTCCGCATTACATTCCTGCTGTGAACACTAATCTTTCATTAAAAGCGAAGGTCTTAAAGAACTATTTTATGAGCAGTACATCACTTTGGAACTAGACAGATACGTGTTCAAATCCTGGCCCCATAGATCAGTAGCTGTGTCGCCTTTGAGGTCCGTTAGCCTCAGTTTCTTCACATGTAAATTAAGAGTAAGAATGCCGCCCACTCCATGAGTTATTGTCCGTTTAAACCAGATAATGGATGATAAGCCAAAGGCACAGCATGAAGAGGAAGTCTGTCCACCCTGAAGGGTTAGGGGTGAGTGAGGTGACAGCACCATTGTGCTACCATGGAGGTCTAAGAGAAGTCTGGATCGTACACCAAGAAGGGATTTGAGAAACCAGTCTACAACAGAGAAAGATTTGCAGCTTAAGTGTCCACAATGGGTTGGATTTCTCCCATCTTAGCATTTCAAAGGCAGGAGTGAGAGATGATCAATGTTTTCTCAGAGATGAACTGCCCTGCGCTTTGCTTCCACGTGGCATTTCATTCTCCTTCCGGCACAAACATGTGCGCACACACCCACGCACGCACGCGTGCATGCCAACACGCGCACGCGCACACAACTCCCACCAAAGCGCGGCTTCGCTTTGCTTTCCTGTTGTATCCCATCTAAGTAGCACCTGCAGCACAGCTGCAGGGGCTTCACCATCGAACTCCACCAGCTGAGTCTCTTTCACAGTCAGTTCCTACAAGTCAGTGCTCACGAGCTGGAGGAGACCAAACGCAGAGACTGAGGAGTGGCCTCATTCTCACCTTCCACGGCAGCAGCCCTTCCCTTCCTCGGTGCACTTCTCCCTGGGCCCTGTGTGCAGCCTGCCTCTTTTGGGCCCAGCACATGGCACCTGTGGCACAGTTCTGCTTGGATGGCCCGGGACACCTGGATCCCCTTACCCCTCCTCCTCCCTGTTTGCTTGCTCACTGTGGTGCAGACTGGGAATCAGTCACATGGCCCTGCCCCGCATCCCTTACTCCTGCCTTCCCCCCAGGCCCTCCCTACTCCACACAGCCGTCTAACACCCTCCTCCTTGCTCAGTCTCTTTCCCACGACTGGTCGGACTGACCTATCTAATATTCCTACCAACAACCACCCAAAGAACTGAAAGCCCAAGTCTCATCGCAGGGCTCACAAACTCTGACGTCCGATGAGAGCCTGGGTCCAGCCTGCAGCCTGATCCACAAGCCTCGCCCAGTTCCTCTGAGAGCGTCAGGCTGCCATGGTGTTTCCCTGAGGCTGGCACACTTGCTCTGTCTTTACCCTGGAAAGCACATCGAGCCCCCGGACGGGCCAAGCTGTCTCCTGGCTTGGCTATGTGCCAAGACCGTTCTTCAGTGGGTGCATCTTCCAGGACCTCCCTGCCCTGCCCTGCCCACAGTGGCCCTCTATGAGTGAGTCTCTATAAGCGAGCCGTCTCGGACTCCCTGTGCTGTACGTGGCCTTTTCCTGTTGGTAAGCACAAACTGCTTTGCTGAGCTCTTCTACGGGTTTCCTTGCGTGTTTCCAATGCTGTGATCAAGTGTGCTTCCAAGGTGGATTTCTGTGTATTTGGTACAGTCTCACTATACAGATTGGACTTATAGTGATCTTCCTGTTTTCACCCTCACCAGTGCTGGGATTACAGGAATGCACCACCATACCTGGAGTCTGTCGCTGGCTCAGTGCACCCTGGGGTGGGGCTGACACTGCATGTGGGACTGGGGATCGAACTATGAATCCTGAACTTGCCAAAGCAGGCGCTTAGTCCACTGAGGTATCTCACCAGCTCTCCTAGGTGGATTTTTGAAGAACTTTCTCTGGCCTCTCTTTAACCTTCCCCTCCCCACACCCCGCAACCCATCTGGCTTCTATCCTCAGTACTCGGCTATGAATGTTTTCTTGAAAGTCATTACTTTCCCCATTGCCAAAACCAATGAACTCTGCTGCTCCTCATTCTTTCTGACTGGCAGCTATGTTGGACGCTTGGCCATGTTGCTGCTGCCGCAGCTGCTGTCACTGCTTCATATTCTTGTCTCCGTTGCTTTCTGTGGTTCTTTACCTTTCTGATTGCTGCCCACTGTCCATCTGCTCCCATCACTGTATCCTTTTTTCTTGTCCACCGACTGCTGGCCACACCCCAGGGTCAGTTCCTGGACCTCTTGTCCTTTCTTCTTTTCTTGATCATTAATCGCTTCTCATGACTTCAAAGTCATCTCCAGGGTCTGACTCCTAAGTAACCTAGGTGAAGAGCTGTTCTCTGAGCAAATCATGGCACCATCTCTCTAAAACTTTCTGCAATTGCCACCTGGATTTCTGATTCACTTCTCCAAGCTCATCATTTTCCTTCCCAAAAAGAATTCCTGCTCCCCATTGGTCACCCCAGTTTGCACTGATAATGTGGTACCTTCAGTAGCCCTGGCCAGGTGTTAAAACCCACAGTTATTTGTGCGTTTCACTCTTCATGCTGTCCCCAAGGCCCGTGTCTCCTCGCAGTGCTTCCTTCCCCATCCCTCCCCCTCTCCATCCATATTCTGCCAGTCTATTCTTCCCCCTGTGCAGCCCCTAGCCTTCCCTTTTTCCATCTGATGCAGTCATTCTTATACATAAGTATTTGCTCATCTCTCACATATATCAAGTTCCTTCTTCACCTGTTGCCTCTTCAGGGAGAAGACCCCATCCTCTAAGGCCATTTCAACGCTAACTTCTACCATGTGGCTGTGTTGTTCTCAACCCTTAAGTATCCGTGTACCTTGTTATCTCCCTCTGGAATGACTCCTACTCCTCTAGCCGCATTTGCTTAAGAACTATAATTGATGCCAGGCATGTGTGCTGTTATGCACCTGTAATCCCAGCACTCAAAAGGCTGGGGCAGGAGCACCACCACAAGTTCAAGGCTATCCTGGACTACATAGTGGGTTCGAGGCCAGCATAAACTACATAGCAAGGCCCTGTCTCAAAAAAAGGAAATCTAGTTGAGCCTCCCCTTTGGGGCAGACACCATATTCTACACTGAGCATACTGAGTGAATAAAACCTATTGCACTTCAGGACCGTCAACTCAAGACTGATCTCTCCTGTGATGTTTCCCTAACCACAGAGGCCAAACCACCAGCTCCCTTACCTGTGGGTCTCATGCCTTACGCTTTGGGTTTTGTGTTCTTGTTGCTTGAATCAATACATGAATACATCCATCTGGCATGTACCTTACTTAATGGTAGTTATTTGTTTAGAGGACTGTTACTTACTAGAATATAAATCTCATGAAGCAATATTGTTTCTTGGCTGGGGAGATGGCTCAGTAGAATAAGCACTTGCCTGGCAAGTGCAAGGGTCTGAGTTCAAATCCCTGGTTCCACAAAAGAAAGAGGGGGGCAGGGAGATGGCTTGGTGGAATAAGTGCTTCCCTGGCAAGTTCAATCCCCGGTTCTGCCTATATATATATATATATATATATATATGTATATTTCTATTGTTTCACTACTGTTCCTTAACCCTGGTCTGTGCCAAATGCAGTATAAATACTCAATAATGGTTTTGACTAAGGAAAAAATAACTAGATGGATGAATGAACAAATAGATAGATGGATACATAGATGACTGGACAGGTACACATAGTCATTAGTGGATGAATAAATAGTACAGATGGGTGGTTACATACAGGGATGGACAGTTCAATGGCTAGTTGGAGTGGCTGGCAGAAAAACTGAATAAACAGCCAAATGGATGAATGGGTATGTAAATAAATAAATGGGTGGTTAGGTGGATTAATGGAATGGAAAATCTGTTGAAAGACACTTCAAATCCATAATTATTGGAAGGGTTGTGGTTAATTGACTAATTGCATCCAACAGTAGGCTAACATATTTCAAACATGAATTGTAAATTGTTTAAAAGGTAAACTTAGAACATATTTAGAACAAAAGCCTACACTTGCCAGGCAGGCACTGTGCCACTGGCCCCATACTGAACAAGGATTACACTGGTGATTCTGAAGACCTTGAAAAACTCTTCATGCTTCAAGAATGCACTGAGAATCACTTGGGGGGCATAGAGACTGGCACAAACCAGCTGAAATGCTATGAAATGAGAGCTTTACATGGTGTATTTTCATTTAGCGTAAATATACTACATGAATACCCACATATCCATGTGTATACCATTTTTTCTAATGATTCTTTTTTTTTTTTTTTTTTTTT
>NW_004524635.1:5771239-5780464 GCF_000260255.1 Octodon degus
GTTGCGGGGACGACTGAGGGTGTGTCCCTCCTGACCGGTGAGAGCACTTCAGCTAAGTGTGCCAGTCCTTCCCGCTGGGCCCTTGGGTCTGGGGAAGCGTCATGGGTCTAGGACTGGCCTTTCCCACAGCCTCATATTGATTTTTTTTTTTTTTTTTTGGTACTGGGGATTGAACACAAGACCCTGCATTTGCCAGGCAAGCGCTTACTCTACTGAGCTATCTCCTCAGGCCCTCTAATGATTCATTTCTAAAAAGTATTTGCTAATCTGCAGGAACTTCTCCACGTTAGTATCCTAGATAGGGTCTTTGGCAACCATCTGGAGGACATGCAGGCCATTTTCCTAACTCTCAGTTTCCTGTCACTGCGTGGAGATGCTCCATGAGGGTGTTCGTCAGATATGTGTCAGCAGTGCCTAAGCAGTTCAGCCTTAGAAAGTGAACATCGTCACATGTTTACTAACCCAGATTCCCATGGAAAGTCGTGCCATATGAGAACCTACTGAAGATTTGTAACTACTTAGTTTACCCATAATCTCTCTTTGCCTGAACCTGTAGTTAGAAGGCACTAGGCTGGTACATTGGTCCTGCCTTGGATAAAAATTCTTCTTTACCTTCGTCATTTTCTTTCTCCTTACTTTCCCTTTCATTTCTTTCCTCCACCTCTTTCTTTTCCCCTTCCTTTTCCACTGCTAGTTGAGCTAGTTGAGTTAGCATTTTCACATTTCAATGAATTATGTTTCTTAAAATCATATTCTGTATTATGCAAGGTGTGATTGAAAGCTGTAGTGCATATTTAATGTTTACTTGCATCGCCGTACAATATACGTTGCTATTGAACCCCTTCAGAATACTCGCCCTCCCTCAGAACACACACGTCCTGTTATTCTTGCCACCCTCTGAAGCGGTTCTAGAATTCCACCTTCCAGAATGCCTTTTAGTTGCACTTTTGTGGCTGTCTCCATGTTCTGAATCTATTTAAAACAACTGCCTTTGGGAAGAGCTGGAAGCTACACAGTGCAAGAGCCATTGAATGAGGCAGATGAGGGCCACACTGTCATTGTATAACTCCGCCCTTCCATTGGATGAAACCTGGCGTCAGTGTTTAGTCAGTGTTTCCTCTCACACCTTATAAAGACACTCACAAAACAGGACTTCAGAATTGCTTCAAAGGCGACAAGAATCATGCTCAAGCCGGGGAGTAATAACAGCAGCATCTTTACTGTAATACATGCTTTGTAATCCATGTACCATATATATAATTTCAATCTCACCTTCTATGTCGAGGGCACTTCATTAGTTGTGTGCGAACACATTCTTTGACTCAGTGTCTTCATTAGCTCCAGGATGCGTTATTTGTTGGCTAAATGAATTGATATTGAACTCCACCTATTTTTACGTATGTCACGCTGTTTTACCATCATTTATATATCTAAATGTACATAAGAGTTCTGTGTGTATGGGCCCATATTAATCCCATCACTTTTATTCATTTTATTTTTAAATTATTTTTGATACTGGGAAGCGAACTTGGGACCTTGCACTTGCCAGGCAGGCCCTCTGCCATTATATCCCTGGGCCCCATCATTTTTTAGATGAGAAACCAAGGCCCAGAGACAATAGGAGACTCTTATGAGTGGTTTCTCAGTAGTCAGTGAGCTGATGATAAACTAAGATACTGGCCTTCGGAATGTTAGGCCAGGGCCCTTTCCACTTGCCCAGTGTTTCTTTCACTTTGTTTAAAACCTAGTGCTCAGTTCCATAATTTCTGTGGGTTGTAATAGATGTCAGCAGGATCTAGAACTTTGTATTGTCTTTCTGACCTTTACTACTGAACCAAGGTCACCACTGATTCAAATATGCTTTGGGGGCTGGAGAGATAGCTCAGTGGTCTAAGCGCCTGCCTGGCAAGCCAAGGACCCAGGTTCAATCCCCAGCACTGCATGCTGTGCTGCCAAGCCGGCCACCAAGACCAGGCGTGGTGGCACATGCCTGTAATCCCAGCACTGGGGAGGCTGAAACAGGAGGATCACTCAGAGTCCAAGCTGCATAGCGAGACCCTGTAGCAAACAAATGAATAAATGATTTTTTTAATTATAAAAAATATGCTTTGGGATAAAAAATTATGGGTATATTCTGCTGTTATGTATAGGCATTTGTTTTATAAACTGTATCAGTTAGCTATGGCTGTGTAACAGATCATTCCAAAGCTTAATAGCTTGAAACAATCAGTAGTACCTGCTGCGCGCAAGACCACAGCTCTGAGTTGTACTTCAGGGTTCCCTGGCTTCTCTCTCGAGCCTGCGGTTAGCTGTAGGTTGGATAAGTAGCACTGCTGCTCCTGCCTGAACTCTTATCTAGGTTCAGGGGGGCAGCTGGCTTAAGGTTGACATGGAGTTGTCTTGGCTGGGATAACGGCCCTCCTCCTCCTCCTCCCCCTCCTCCTCCTCCCCCTCCCCTTAGTATCTCAGAACTGCTACTTCTCAAAACTTTCCCCAGCTGAGGAAAAGAAAAATCTCATTTCTCTTTTTAAGAGATTATAAAAAGGAAACATGATGAGACTATCAAGGAAAACCTCAGTTCATTTGCAGATAATTGGGTTTAGGGGATAGTAGAAAATGAAAAATTTGACTGTTAGAATTGATCACGATAGATTCTATTGTGCCCATAACTTCCTGTCCCGAATCCATGTGACACTGAACAAGACGCAAGCTGATCTGGAACCACCTGCAGCCAGGAAGTATTTTTGCCCTCTATCCCCATCGTCTAATGCTTTTGAAAGGTATTTGGTGCCCGCTGAGCTTCTTTACCCCATGCATATGGACCCCATTTTAAGAGTATCGATTCCTGATTCAGAGACTGCCTGTATTTTTTCAAAAAGTTAAGCAAGCCTCTACACAACTTTTCATATATGTGAGGACAGGCAGGGCTGCCACGAAAGTGAGCTTTACTTTGGCAGAGCAAAGAATTTCCCATCTGTGAAAATGGATCATGGGACTGGGTACAGACTGGAGGGCTTAAAAAGATGAATTGATTATACAGTAAGAATTTGCTCCCAATTAAAAAGCATTATGCCAGCCTCATTTTGAGTTTTTTAACATTCAGTTTCGCTCTATCAGGTGAGGTCTTCCTCTGTTCTCATGCATGCTGGATAACCCTGTCAGAAACAGATGGCTGAGGACACATCCACCTTCACTGGGCAAGACTCAGGAAAAGCCATCAGCAGCAGTGGCCCCATGAGGACGTGTATGCAGTTGCTCCTCAGTCCTGTGTGGGCTAGCTCTTGCCTTTACACAGCATGCAGGCTGGGCTCCTCCCTTGCCTTTGGAGTTGAGCTTAAGATATTTCCTATAGTTCATCTATACAAAGAAAAGGACTTGTCAAATAAAAGACAGCTTGTAATCTCCAAATCCCCTGCTTTGTGAGGCTGGTCCTACAAGGTGCAGTCATGGTTCGGCTGCCCACACCAGCCCAGACAGAGGAGGAGAAAGGGATCTGAGCACCGTCGCCCAAGCACGCTAGAATCTCTGTATCTTAAACATACAAGTGAAAGGGAATGTATCTAGAACTGTTCTGAATGTTTCACCAGTGTAACATATCACTAGAGCTAAAAGAAAGTGTTTTGTATCTGTACATCTTATTATTTGGGGGATTTTTCTGTAACTATTTGGAATAATATATTTGGTACAGGGTCTCACTACCTGTACCATCTCAGACTCATAGTGATCTTCCTGTTTTCAGCCTCCCCAGTGCTGGGATTACAAGCATGATCCACCATGCCCAGACTCTGTCACCAGCTCATCACACCACAGGGACTGGGACAGCAGGGCATGTGGGACCAAGGATCAAACACTGGTCCCTGCACTTGCCAAAGCAGGCACTTAGTCCAATGAGCTATCTCGCTGGCTCTTTGTTTTGAATATTTTAACAAGCGGACTCTGGCTAAAAGATCCTTAGGAAAGTCTCAATAATATGCCCAGATCATGTCTTCCCCCAAGACTTGAATATGTAGTATTCTATAAAAAATTAAAGTATGCTTCCTGCCTGCCCGCTGGCACAGTGGATGCCTCGCCCCTCCACTCCACAGTGGTAAGGACCATGGCATCACTTTTGGAAGTCTTGGTATGTATGTGACACTTTGGGGGCAGGAAGCTGCCCTTGGAGTGTTCATTTCACAAATCCTGAAATCAAACAGGCACTTTTAGGTGTTCTGCCCTTCGGCAGATCCCAAAGGTGTTGTCTCTGTTACTTCTCTCTTGTTGCTGAGATAAAATACCTGACACCCCAAAATAAGGAAGGAAAGGTTTGTTTAGCTCACAGTCCATGGAGGTTTCAGTCAGTAATCAGCTGGCTCCAAGGCAGGGTGATGTGGCAGAGGGGCTACAGTTCAAGGTGGCAGAAGACAGCAAGACCGGCAAGAGCAAAAGGAGGTCTGAACAAGTCTTTTCCTCCCTTATATCCTGTGCAGGCTAGCCCTCACCCACTTCCCACAGGTGTAACACCTACACCATCTCCTTGCCCTCCTCTTGTACAGGATGAGGATGTTTACAAAGTGAGGACCCTGGCCCCCCGATGAGTCAGTTAAACTTCTAAACTTCTCAAGTTCACGCAAGGTATGAACTGTTACAATCCACCCCTTGTCAACTTGGCAACCAGGCACATTTCTTTGTTGTTCTTGAGATAGGTTCTCACTGTGCAGTTTGGGCTGGCCTTGTGCTCAGTTATGTAGCACCCAGGCTGGACTCCAACTGCCAGTGATCCTCCTGTCTCATCCTCCCAAGTGCTGGGATTATAGGTGTGCACCACCACACCTGGTTCAGACACATCTCTTAAAACCAGTTTCTAGGTACAAAGACATGTAAAAGTTTTATTCTAAAAGTTTTGCACCTTGAACATTATAACACAGGTTTAACAATTCTTAAGAACCAGTGTTAAGTCTACATCTGCATTATATTACATTGGAACCATGCCATTCTGCCTCTGGCCACAAAGATTCATGCACATTCCTTTATGCATTAAAAGAGTTAACAAAGTCTTATCAGTTTCAGCATTGCTGAAAAGTCCAGGTCCCAAGTCTCCTCTGAGATTTAAGGTAAACTCTTAGTTCTAAGCCCTGCACAAATGAAAACAAAGTGAAACACTTCCAACATTCAATGGCACAAGATAAACATCTTCATTTCAAAAGTTAACAACAAGGCATACAAAGAGTTCAGAGCAAAGCAAGTCCAAGACCCAGCAGGGCAAACATGAAGTCCTGTAGTTCCACATGCACCATCTGAGGTAATCAGTGGCAAGTTGGGAACTCCAGAGGGCTTGGAAGGCTCAGCCCTGCAGCACTTCGGGGGGTTGCAGTTCCTACAGCTTCTCTCTTAGGCCCACTTTTTTCCCTCCTTGCAGCTTCCCTTAGATGATCCACATTCAAGACTTCTCTGAATGCTGGGGTCTCCACTGTAACTTTGGCTTCACCCTCACAGCTTCATACTCTGTCTGCTGGGGGGCACACTGCCTAGCCTCCCAGGCCTTCTGAAATCGAGGTGGAGCAGAAGCCTTTTTAACCCCATGACTCTTGCATTCTGCATGCACCTAAAACCAGCGCCACATGGCTGATGCCAGGGTCTGCTGTGAGCTGGAGCAGTAGACAGACTTTCCTCTCTCTTGGCTGTAAGGGTTGAGTGCCTGGATCTCTAGGCACTCTGAATCTAATTCTGAGCAACAATTTTTCTATGCTCCTGCTAAGGTGTCCCAGCTCTCCTCTTTCAGGCAACATCTCTGAACCTTTCCAAACTCTTCCCACAAGCCATCTCCAGAGGCACTTGAACTGCATGGCCAGTCACAGCGATGACGCCCCCTCTCTGGTACCAAGTTCTGTCTTGAGCAGGAGAGAGAAGTAATCGAGACATGCACCTATCACCCTCTAGGTGACAAAAAGCCCTCCTTTCTCACTCCAGCTAAAGTGTGTGAGGAAGGGGTGTTCACTTAGCTCCGGTCTCTCCTTTATAGCGAGATCTGCAGTGTGGAATGCTTGAACATCAATCCCCAAACCCTCCAAATTGCGAGAAGTGTCTCTAACTATTAGTAGCAGCTCCACCTGCCTTTGTATCTCCGTGGTAGTTCATGTACATAATGAGTTCATGAAATGGTTTTCAAACTAAGATTAAGCTATATTTGTGTTTTCCTCTTGAGGATATGAGTGTGTTAGTCATAGGCCCTCCCCCACTCACAACAACTAGATAGCTTTAATCACCAACTGTGACCCATTATTCTTGCAGTTAGCAGGGAGCTGAGGAGTCACGATGTGTGTATTTCAGGCTTTAATTTTCAAGCAAGAATAAATAGATCATTATGTTCCCTTTGTTGAACTGAATGTAAGAAACTTTATGGACAAAAAAAAAATGCTGCTGATGTTTTTTTTTCTTTTTCTTTTCTCTTTTTTTTTTTTTTTGACACAAAGGAATGTTGAGCAAAGCATTGTTTCCAACCTCTTCCTGAGTCCAAGTGAGATTCCCATCTTTTGCATGTTTCTTGCATTACATTTTATTGTGTGCATGGAAATCAATATTCCAGATACATGCACAAGTGCACACATTAAAATGAACATGACTTCATTTATTTCCATGATTAGACATTCAAATAAAAGTGCTGGGGTGTCTGTTTTCATATTCATAGGTCGAGATCCGTACATCAGAGGTATTTGTATAAGTGACACTTTTATTACATTCATTTCATTTGCAATATGATAGTGGATCATAAATATGTTACTTTTATGCCACCAAATCTGATTTGTAGCACTTAGCCCCTCACAAGGAGAATACTTGATATTTTATGGAGCACCTTTAGTCCAAGAAATGCTTTGCAAACATCGGGCTGGGTTCTATCAGGTGTGTAAATCACATTCACGACCCTTTGGCTTCCTCCCTCCCCCGATACTCCATCAACCTCCTGGCCACTGCCGCAGGGGTGCGAAGTGGTTAGTGATTCCTCTGCAGACTCTGAGGTGAGAGTGAGAACTTTAATTTGTAGATGGGCGCAAGAGGCACAGGGGAGCTCCGTCCTGTGCCCCACAGGCCCTGACGGTGGGTGGAGCTCCACATTCATCGTGTGTCCTCCTTTTCATTCACAAAACAGGTGCTATAGGAAGCCCTGGGAACTGGCAGGCTTGTGCCCGCCTGACACAGCCTGTGAGGGGAGGAGCTGGGTAAGCAGCTGAGAGGCGAGCCCAGCAGCGCGTGCCCTCCAGCCTGTCTCCCCACTCAGCCCCGGGGCTGTGGGAAGCAGACCCCCAGGTCCGGCACAGATGTGTGGCTGCTGTTGCAGTGAATGAGGCAGAGGCCATCAGACTACACAGCTGTGTACCTGGGTCCCAGAGAAGGGTCGAGGGCTCCCTGCTCGTCTGCACTCTGCAGTCACCTCCCGCTTCCCTAGTGTCACCTTCCCCATCCAGGGCAGGGACCTGCACACACACACACACACACACACACACACACACACACACACAGAGTAAGATGTGTGCAGATTCCCTGTAATGTCCCTCATAGCATAACAGCACTGTGTGTCTGTGACACACACACTGCAGGGCACAGTAGCGACAAACAGGGGCCCTGTAGCTAGGTTTCCTGAGCCCAGAGCCTGCTGTATCACATATAGGATGCATGGCCTTGGGCAGGTCACCTGCCTTCCTGTTTCTCCACTTTCCCATCTGCACAGGGGACACAATGATAACACTACTCTTTCAAGCTTTTATGAGGAACAAATAGCTTTCTCTGAATAGAGGGCCCCAATAATTGCCTGATGCCTGTCACAGTGATTGTAATTTACACTTTCAGCATTGTAATAAATAACCCTCCAGTCTCCTGAGTCAAAGCACATGCAATAATGGCAATGTTGGTATGATTTTTCTGTCACTAATTTTCTGTGATCAGCGCCCATCTGCCACCGTACTTAAGCTCCGTGGCAGCAGTAACTATCTTGTGCTTTGGCACATCGTAGATACTCAGTAGACGTCAGGTACATAGGAGGACAAACAGCAGTGCAACGAAGGAGTCAGCCTGCTCAGTTACTGCCATAACCAGACAGACGCTCCAAAAGCATCACTTTTTAATGACAATGTCTTCTACCACTGGTGGCCACGGGTCTCATAGTGAGCCCCACACTTCCTGGGAATTTAGTTCACCTCTTTCTACAGGGAATGGAACCCCCAGAACTCACAGAAATCCTTGCAGTGGACTTCCCCCCCAAACCCGGCCTCCACCACACAGCTTGGGGAGCCTGCAGGAGAAGCGGCTCAGAGGCGCGGGCTCTTCTGCGCTTGGCTCCAGGTGCTAAGCAGGGGAGCAGGCTCTCAGCATAGGTCCTCTGGCTTCTCCTGCAGCCCCTGTGTCACCCACTGCCCACATTGTGGCCTCCAAAAGATAAGTCCCTGCCCAACCCCGGGAGCTGGCAGTCCTGAGACCACTGAGAGACAGCGGTTCCCAGAAGCCGGGCAGGGCCACCATTCTCAGGCCACTGTGGCTTTCTGTGCACACTTGAGGTGGAATGACTGCTTTCACTAAGGATATGTCTAAGTTACTAAGTACAAATAATCTTCTCAGGTACCTCCATGTTGTAACAGATACCCAAACATTATTCCTTTTGAGGACAAATCATTCCCAGAGCCTGTGGTGCTCACTCAAGCTTCGGGCCTCGCCCTCCCCTCATGCCCAACTCCATCCTTTGGACAGCTACAGGGTGGGCATCTCTGCTCCTTGGACTCTCCCTGCTGTGAGACTCCACACCCCTTTGCTGTGCGTCCTCTACCTCCTAGAAGGGGTCTGGCCGCAGAGGCCCTGATGGGCTACTCTGTGTGGGAAGAGTACGTGCACTCATTTGGCCAGTCACTAGAGTAGTGCCATTTAGGGGACCTGAGGGAAGGAAACTTCAGGGAGAGAGATTCTCAAATACGTCCTCTCCTTTGGAAAGATGTGGATACAAATGAGGAAAGAATGTGCATACACTTGGACATAGCGCTTAGCTGCACTGAGACTCAGTTCCTACATCTGTAAAATGGATCGATTAAAATTGCCTACTTGATTGGGGCTTAAATGAGATCCTATGAACACAGTTTCCAGTGTAATGTGCAGGATACCCACAAACATTTCCCTTGTCCCCAGCTGCTCCTCCTCTTGGGCCATGAGTGGGTTCTGCACTGTGCTTTCTCAGTGCATTCTCCTTCTGTCCCTGTCATCCTTTCT
>NW_004524635.1:5780639-5795553 GCF_000260255.1 Octodon degus
CCTCCCCTCTCCCCTCTCCTCTCCTCTCTTCTGCCTTTCTTTCAGCTGTCACTCAGCCCCTGTCCTGGACCCAGTCTAAAGAATCTCCTCCTAGTGAGGAGGACCCAGGGTGCTACTAGTTTTCAACCCGCTGGTGCGCCCTTGGGAGGCAGCACAGGCCAAATCCTCTTAGGGCAGATCAGATTACACCTGGGTCATCTTGTAGCACAGATTCCTGGGTATCAGCAGCAGCCTTCATAGCCAGGTAGGGTCCAGCCTGGCACCACCAGTTTGCCAGGAGCACGGACTGCCTGGAGGTGGGTCACACGGTCAGGTTTCACCTGTCCACCTCCTTGGGTTTCGGTTTCCTTCCCCAGGAGATCCTAGCCAGAGGCTTGAGCGTTGAGTTACACTGGGATTTGTGGTCACCTGAGATGCCAAGCCATGGGGACAGCCCTGGGCTTCCATGGCGGCTGTGTGAGACATGCTCCACACAGCAGCAAATGCCACACACTTGCTAAGGGGCAGCAGGCTGGATGGGACCTAGAATTGGGTGGCAGCGAGTAAACGCAGGGTGTTCCGAGCTGAGAGTTTTGTGCTGTTTTCAAATAACATTGTAAGTAACAAAAAAATGTGAATACAGAAAGTTTAGCAAGCAGAAAATCAGGAAGGGACAAAGCTATAATGCTGTCACCCCTAAGAGAAATCTCTTGCCAGTGCCCGGTAATTCAAGCACCAGCAGTGGAAAGAAGGAAAACGCTCAGCTATGAAGTGCTGTGACTGGTACGCAGGAGCAGGGGCTGTGCGTGAGGACCCTTCTCCTGGGCAAAGGGACTCCCCCGAAGAGGCCTTGGGACTTTCTCTCTAGAACTGGGAGTCATGCTCTTGGGAGAATCTCACCTCAAGGAATCCAGCCAGCCAGGGAGCCTGCTGACTGTGCCAGGCTCAGCCCCTGGTGCGCCTGAGGTCCCCCGAGAGCTGAGTGGCTCACCTGCCCTGTCCCTTCTTCCCAGGGGCGTCTGTCTAGCCACATTTCCTTGCTGTTCCTGTTCTGAGGAGCAAGTGATTCCAAGGCAGCCCTGAGACAGGGAAACTTCGGTAGCTAGCAGCCCAGGTCCAGAAATTAGTGCCCTCTGATTTGTCTTCTCTGTCACTTCCAGCTGTCAGGAATGACAGGAACAAGAAAAAGAAGGAGCCCTCAAAGCCCGAATGCACAGAGAGCTATGAGATGACAGCCGAGCTGGACGACCTGACCGAGAAGATCCGGAAAGCTCACCAGGAGACCTTCCCCTCGCTCTGCCAGCTGGGTAAATACACCACGGTAAGCGGCCCCGGCGTGCTGGCGCAGGCCCCTGCTCACGTATGCATGCGCGACACTGCACGCTGAACACGCACACATGCACACCCCCCCACCCACACATACTTTGCCCTGGGTCTTGCAGGGATGTCCCCCAAATTTAACCTAGGACATGTGTGTTGGCCATATGGGATGACAGTGGACCCTTCCTTCAGCGTGGTAGCCCTTGGACAGTCACCATGCCGGGCGTATTCTCCCTCGAAGTGGCTGCGCCTGCATGCTTTTGCATTTACCCAAGAGGCACCAACCGAGCACTTCCTTTATGCCATCGTATCTGCCAGGCACTGGCAACAGGAGACATTTGTTGTCACTCCCCGGGACTTTGGGCTGGTAGAGATAAATCAAGCCAAGGAAGTACTGCGTGATATGAGTGTGACAGACACCTGCCTGTACCCAGCCCAGACAGGACCCTGAAGGGGTCAGTCTTTAAAATGGCAATCTGGCCCCTGAATCCAGTCAAGACTATGGAAGGGGCCAAGTTCTGGCTTCACTTGCGTGTGTGTAAAACCCCCAGGCAGGGCCTGGAAGAACGCAGGGTCACCTGTCCCTCTGGGATGTGTGGTCCCCTCTGCTCCCCACTGTGGTGTAAAGAGTGTCTTTCACTTGGGCTAGAAACCCAGAGAGAAGAGGGAGGAAGAAGAGAGGCGGGATGGATGTGTGGCTGGGCTGCGATGTGTAGTGGGGCTGTCACTTCTACCCATGTAACCTTCGCTGATGACGTTCCTGGTTTGTGGCACAGAGTAGGCACTTAATAGATACTTGATAAAGGGGTGACTGGATGGAGCTATGGTACTGTTCGGGCCTCTTAAAAGGGCTTATAGCATACCTAAGATAGAAGTAAATGGACTATTAGAAAACTGCCAATATTGTAGCATTTGGTAGTTTGTAATAAATGTGTTAGGAAAATAATAGTACAAAAGGTCCTGAGGATAAATAAAGGAAATGATGAAGCTATTAAAAAAAAAAAAAAAAGGAACAGTGAAGCCACTTTGGAGGAGTGGTGCCACATCTCTGAAGTGGGCATGCAGGCTGGGCAGGCACAAAAGATCCTGCAGACTGCGGGGCTGGAACATGCACAGCAGCTCCCCAGGTTGCTGGACACGCAGGGCCGCAAGGCGGTCACGGGCAAGTCGCCTGACCAAACTGAAGACTTTTGCACCTCTGGGAGCAGAGGTGCTTCCGGGCAGCACTCCATGCATACCAGCAGGACACCTGCTGTCCTGCGCATGGGCAGGCTCTGCCTCAGTAGGTCTGGGCTGGTGTTTAACGCAGGCTTCCAGGGTGCTCATGTCACCACCAGTGAACCGAGAAGCCAAGGCTGTGACCCACACTTTGCGTAGGCAGGGCAGGGTGGCTCTGTGGGCCCCATGCAGGCTCCTGTCAGGGAGAAGCAGACATGGGAGTGCCTGACAGGCTGAGCAGGTGCTTGGCCCCAAACCAGCCCTGCCGAGCTTGGGTATCCTTTTTCTCGTCTTGAGTAGGACGCAGAGCAGGACGAGTGTGGATGCCATTGAGGGAGTCACCACCTGGACCTGGGAAGGCAGCAGGGACTGTGGGAGTGTTGCCTTGTATCCCAGCAAGGCCTGGAGCTGTCAGCGCTGTGGCCGTGACCACTTAGCTCCTGTCCCTTTTCCCACCTGTAAGTGGGAAAAGTACAAGGGTTGCGAAGGGTGCCATGTTGGACCCCCCCAGGAACTGCCCAGTGGTGATAGCATGCATCTGTCTTCTGCACGTGAGCAGACCCCACGGACCCAGCCTGTGCCAGGCACTCTGATGACCACAGCAGTGAAGTGACTTTAGTGAGTGCCTGTCATGGCACTGGGGCCTCTTGGCAATGCTGACCACCACCAGTCATGTTCTGGGCACTAGGTTGGGCTCAGTGTCCAGGTGAATCAAGGAGGTGGGAGACAGCTTGGACAGGGAAGGCGGGAAACATCTAAGGGAGCAGCAGACAGAAGCAGGTGCCTCTGAACAGCTTCTGTACTGAATCGAGAGTGGGAAGTGAGCATCTAAAAGAATTTTGAAAGCCAATGGAGGAGCCAGAGTTTCCATCTAAAAATAACAGAGAGAAATGGACAGTTTATGATGTCTTTATTATTGCTGTCAGGACTGCAGCCAGTATTTGTTAAGCATGACCCATGTACCAGGGACCATGCTGAGTACTCTTACTCATCCTGAGACCTCCATGAGGTAGGCATTATTACCCCACATGCAGAAGAGCCCACTGAGGCATGAAGGGCTAAGGAATTCTCCCTTTGCCTCCTGCTCAACAAGAGGTGGAAGGGGGCTTGAATAGTGGGATTCCAGGAGCAGATCTCTTAAACATTAGATCAAAGGACAGAGGATGAGGTGAAGTAGGAGCAGGCGCCATCCAAGCCATGAGTTGGAATCATCTGTTTTCCAGAAATAAGTTAAACATTTGCCTCCACAAAAGAAAAAGGGGTCAGAGTGGGGAATCTCCTGGCAGAGGCTTTTGAGATATGCATGAGGTGAGACACAGTGCATGACCATGGGCCTCTACTCCTTCCCCAGAAGAAGTCTTAGCTCTGCTTCCTCAGTACATCACCCTAACTCCCTTGGTAAACAGCAGGAGCAACCCTGTTCTGTTCTAATCTTCAGGGGAACAGGACAGCCTCAGCGTGGCATCTGCTTCATTCTGGAGCACACACCCGGATGTGGCCTGTGTCACGAGGAAGACCCCACACACTTGGGGCAGCTGCAGAGCGCACCACGCCTTCCTTGCCTCTCAGACAGGATGGTCTTCAGGGGTTCCCCAGGCCACCTCCCTGAATTCTCCACAAGTCACCCCCTGAGGCTCCGCACTGCCTGCCTTCCTCCCCTGGACTCCCTGTGGGCCCCTCCTAGATGAGCTACCTGCAGTCAGGTCCTACTTTGAGGATCTGCTTCTGGCTTCTACCCCTCAGCCCCAAAGGGCCTCTCCAGCCCTTCATCATCTAGCCTGCTGGGGGGTCACGGTCAACTAGGACCTGCCTTCCTAAGTGCTCTGTGGGGACCTTCCTGTTTGATCAAGCAGGGAAAATACAAAAGGAGGTGCAGCAGGCAGTCCCTCGGCACAGGACAGCACAGTCCTCAGCTGCACGCCCCCTCACAGCACCAAGATTTCTCTCCCGGCTCTTCATCACCTATTTCCACGGTCTGTACTCTGATCTGGCTTTGTTTTCATTGTAAGCTGCTTCCAATCCTTTCCGGAAGTAGGTGGGAATACAAATAGAGCAGCCGTAACACATTCTCTGCAAACTCTCCGTTCTGAGCTGAGCATTTTTTAAAGAGCTTTTTTTAGACAGGCAGTTGCTTCCATGGCAAGAAGCTTCCTGCCACCTTCCCCAGAGTGGCATCCCTGTCAGATGCCTTCAGAGTGAGTGGGCAGAGGGGGAAAAGGCAGGCAGCCAGCCGCCCACCTCCAGCTCTTTCAGAGAGTAGCTCCTTTCCTTCCCTAATTAGGGTCAGTTTAGGACAAATGGTCACGCTAAGTCTGGAGATGGCAGGAAAGGAAGGGGCTGAGAGAAACATATGACCCCACCCGTTCCCCCAGACTGGGCAGATTGCCCACCTACAGGCTTTGGAGCCAATGTCCGTGAGGCTTCTAACTGTGACCCCTCTGCACACCCGGAAAGGGCGGACTCCGAGTGGAAGGCAGACAGCAGGCGGTGCTAAGCAGAACAAGCAGGAAACCAGAGGAGACTCGGGAATGTGGGCTCCACTTCCTTAGCTGCTCTGAGCCACTCGGCCCCTGGGCTTTGGGACTCCTGCAGCCAGGTTCAAGCCTTGCCTGTACTACCTGGGTGCTGAGTGAGCCTGGAGGCGTAGCCCCTATTGGAGAGTCACCTCTGCAAGCTTACAGTGGGGATTTTACTGGTGGCTATTTTGTGGGGCTGCCCGAGAGAGGCCCAAGGGGAAAACTGTCAGCAGACCTCACTGTTTATGGCAGAGGGGTGGTGAGCAGAAGGGTTGTGCTTTGTCATCTTGTCATCTGAGCAGCCACAAGCTCAGGTGCTAGAAAAGTAAGATGAGTGTGACAAGGACAGTGTCCGGACAGCACAGCCCCAGCCCAGGCTGAGTGCTCCCCACACCCTGCCACTCTATGACCTCACAGGGTGTGGAGCGTCACAAGCTGCCCCCCAGGAGGCTCTTTAATATGAAGATTTAAGAAGCCTGTAACTACTTGGACAACGACCACAAACAGAATGAGTAACCCACCGAAAGACTTCCTAGGAGTCAGGCTTTAGGAAAGGAAGGAGATCCTGAGCGTTCCTAGCCGTTGGCAGGCTTATCTTTCGCTTTAGAACATTAACCTGTCATCGGCCAAATTAACAAAACCTGGGTTCTGGTTCCCACTCCTCGCCTCACAGCTCTCTCACCTGCAACCAGCCGTAACTTCCTTCCTTTGCCAGGAAACACACCTGCCCTGCCCACACTGCCTGGACTACCGGGAGTCTCCACCACACACTTGCTGCGCACCTACTACGTTCCTATCTTACGGCTGCTGTTGCCAAGGAACACAAACTCTGCCGTGAAAGCCAGACGAACTTATTCTCACACAGAGCTGTCAGGATCCCAGACTGTCAGGTTGCACAGAGGAGGTTTGGCCTCAACAAGGATGCTCTCAACCATCCTCTAGAACTGTAATTCTTACGCTTGTAAAGAAATCCTGCATTTCTTCCTTAGCCGGATCAGCCCTGAAGAAAATGCAATGCATGGTACCTAGAATCTGTCATGAGTGGGATTTTAGCAGCGTTGCTGGTTCGGCCTCCACAGACAGGTCTTGTTCTGACGGTAGCGCTAATCAGAAAAGCAGTGCGTGTTGCAGCACAAGACCATCCCAGAAAGGGATCCATTTGTGCGGTGGAAATTGCCATTTAATTGGATTTTATTGTGAGTTTGAGCTTTGCTGTGGTGTAAGGTGGCCCTGGGGGGCCATCGGGCACTTTCCTCCATATGGGCAGCCCACACAGCATTCTGGGAAGGGGCCCTGGAGCGCACGCACGCCCGAGGGCTCCGGTGCGCGGCCGGGCCAGCCCAGCGTTCCGCCTGCAGCACTGACGGGAGGGCTGCGTCCTGCTCAGCCTGTGTTCTTCCACCTCTGCTGAGGCTGTTCTCCCCGCCACGCAGGGCCTCGGCCCCCTACCTCGTCTCTTTCTCCAGCCCTATGTGCTGGTTTCCGCCCTGAAAATCCTGGCCTCCTCCGTGCTCCCCGAATACCTTCACTACCAGCCCAAACAGGCCACGGCTCTGCATTTGTCGCAGCGGGAAGCTAACATGTAAGCCGTTCTAACCCTCGCGCCTATGAATCCAGCAACCAGTATAATAAAACACCAGGTTATTTTGTCTTTTATTAACTGCCTCTTCCCTTCAGTTTGCATAATGGTGAGTTAGATTTACATGCTGTTACCACAGCTGTGCATTATTTTTAATAGAAGGTGCGACAGGCCTCTCTCTCTCTCTCTCTGCGCGGCACATGATGAAGGGACCTCATCCGCTGCTGATGAAGATTTCGTTCACACTTGCTGGGTCGAGCGATGTCTTTTTTTCCAGATGGATACTCCATTGTAAGATGATTTCCCATCTCTGTCCCTCTCTTCCATGTCATCTTCCTACGAACCAGATAAACTGCCTATTAAATTTAATTACAGCCTGAATAGCCGCACATCTTGATCTTCTGTTCCCCCGAGTGTGCTGTAGTCCACCAGGTCCTTGAGGACAGAATACAATAAATCCAGAGGATGCACGCTCACTGTCTGCAGCGAGTGTCGGGGAAGGTGGCGGCGGCGGCGGCGGAGGCGCTCTCCATTTTTTAGGGTGTCCGTGGCCTTCCGTATGTAAACTCTTCTTCTGAATTTTCTTGCAGACACTGAGAGCAATAGCTAGTTTAATTGACTCCTGTGGACTGACCTCAGAGGATGTGGAGAACTGCAGACATTACTTTGGGGTGCATAGTGCCCCCTATTGACTTGGCACTCTTCTCAGGAGGCCCAGCGCCAGCCCCTCGGAGCCCTGCCTTTTAGGGAAGGGTCCAGTTCTGTCTCACAAAGCTGCAGAGGTCAAGCCCTCGGGAGCAGGTGTAGGCCACTGCCTGGGAGGTGCAGAAGCTCCGAAGCCTGACCTCAAAACGAGTTATTCTGGGACATCACAAACAAGCAAGGACTGGTGGGAAATTCGCTCACTGAGTTATTCAGCTACTGAGTCTCTGCAGCATGCTCCCTGGATCACTGCTGTTGTGAAGATGAAGACAGACGGATTGTGTGCATCAGATGAGGGCTGTAAACATGGGCAAGAGGAGTGGGTAGCGCCCGGATGGCAGCGGCCTGTAGTCTTCCTAGAGGGGCCAGGGGAAAGCTTGAGGTCAGAGAGTGGAAGGAGTGAAGTGCACCTTCTGCAGCAACCTGGGGACAGCAGTCCAGGCATGGCTTTATCCCGCAGAAGCAGCCAGCGCCAGAACTCAGCGGGATTGCCTGGCGTCCACGTGTGGCCAGAAGGCCTGCGTGGCTGGCGCTGGGGGCACTGCGAGCGGTCAGTGGAGGCCCTGAAGGACTTCAGCTTTCAGCTTGCGTGAGATGAGAACCCACTGGAGCTTCTGAGCAGTGCTTTGGGTTTTTAAGGAGCCCCTTTTCATTTGGCTGACTGTAGATTTGCTTTGGTGGACCAGGGTAGGAAGAGGGAGAAGGGCCTGCAGCCTGCTGCACTGCCCAGGCAGGAGCGGGCGGGTGGGTGCTGCAGAGACGGCACCTCTTCCCTGGGAGCTGGCTGACCCCATGTGCTCTGGGCAGAGTTCTTGTTGCTGCAGGTGATGGCAACTTAAAATCTACTTGGATTTTAAAAAACAAAAATCCTCGTGTAAATCAGGCCTGGCTTTGTCCCGTAGCTCACTGTCTTCAGGATAAGCCCCTTTTTCTCCCTTTGATCTCAGCTTTCCTCTAAGTTGGCTTCAGTTTTATAGAAGCTTTCTCCCCCTTGCAGTCCCTGAAGCTCTTGGTAACACTGTTACTGACCAAAAGCTTCTAAGTTCTTCCCACCGAAGTCTCAGAATTGAGAGTCATTGGCCACTCTCAATCATAGATGCTTTTGGTTTTTTTTTTTTTAATTCTGTGGCCCAGGCTGGCCTCGAACTCAAAGCAATCCTCCTGCCTCAGCCTCCCGAGTGCTGGGATTACAGAAATACACCACTAGGACTGCTTCACATATGCTTTTCCTGACCAACTACAGTGTTCAAAAGATGGTAGTGCTGTCACTGACCAGACTAGAGTCCCTTCTGGAGGTTGTGTTCGAAATCAAAGTAACATCTGCAAAGAAGACGAGGCCATAGCTCCCCCCTTAAAATTAACATACCAAACACCATAAGCTCTCAGATCTCTACTGTTCCTCATGGGGGGCACGGTCTCTTTACACTTTGTTTGAATCAGAATCAAAATAAAGCTTCTAACTTACCTCAGCGGGTCTCTCTAAATAGTTTTTGAGTTCATTTTTAGAGCATAATGCATGCAATATAATTGTTTGTCTTCCTAAAAGATACAGTTTGATGAGTGTGATGGAAGCAGCAGCCATGTAACCATGACAGCAAGTGTGCAGCCTTTTGCAGCATGGCAGAAAAGATGCATTCCTCAGGCATCTTGTGGTCCACCCCTGTCAAGCCGTGCCACGGTTTCTGTCACCACAATGATTCGCCCTTTCCAGAACACCATGTGAATGGAGTCATTTCGTGTGTAGGCTTTTGTGTCTGGCTCCTTTCATTCAGCACAGGGCGTCTGAGGTGCGCTCGTGTTGTAGCATGTACCCCAGCCCCCCACCCCCGTTTCCTTCCTTGAGTGCCCCCTGCTGCTCCCTGCATAGCTGCAGTACTGGTGCATTTGATTTGATTCACTTTAAATCCTTTTCTTTGTTCCCCCTTGCAATACCTTTGTTGAAAATTCTATGCATTGGTTTTATAGGGTTCTCCGTATTCTGGGTGTTGATAATTTGTCAAAAGGAAAAAAAAAATGACTGAGGATGTAGTTCAATGCAGAGGCCCTGGATTCAGTTCCCAATACCAGCGCAAGGAGGGCAGGGTATTAGCCACTACTCGGGGCAAACGCCAGAGCTGTTAATTCATTATGGTTCTAAAATAGTAGCCTCCTTCTGATGCGAACAATTGCATATAAAGAAGGGTGTCCTCGTGTTATTAGTAGGGGTACACACATAAGGTCTTAAACACTTTAAAATGACAAATCCAGATGCACTTAGCTTCAAAGCTCCACCATCAAGGCTAAAGTGACGGCCTATTAACAGAAGACACCTTAGTGTTTCCGCCCTATTTTGGGCTTCCAAACCTAGCCCTGATGGTGTTTTCTCTGTCTCTCTCAGAATTCCAGCGCTGACCATCGAGTCCGACTGGACCTGGGCCTGTGGGACAAGTTCAGTGAACTGGCCACCAAG
The DNA here is from genome assembly GCF_000260255.1 of Octodon degus. Classification (NCBI taxonomy): domain Eukaryota; kingdom Metazoa; phylum Chordata; class Mammalia; order Rodentia; family Octodontidae; genus Octodon; species Octodon degus. The sequence goes on from NW_004524635.1 coordinate 5,790,403, forward strand.
TGCATTATTAAGATTGTGGAGTTTGCTAAACGTCTGCCAGGCTTCACCAGCTTGACCATCGCAGACCAGATCACCCTGCTGAAGGCCGCCTGCCTGGACATCCTGGTAGGAGCCTTTCTGAGCTCTTGGAGGAGTGGGGAGGGGGGATCACTGAGAGGCTTGAGAGCTCTCCAGAGGAGACTCATGTCCCGGCTCCTTCCTGTGGCTGCCTATACTCACAGAGACCAGCTCCTTATGTTCAAATCACCATCTGATCATGGGAAGACCCTGAGGTTGGGCACAACCTACCTGCTTTGTTTTTCCAGCTTGATACTGGGAGAGAGGCCTCTAGCACCTCTCAGTGATGACTGGTTCTGCCTCCCGAGGCGGCCTTTGCCCAGCGCAGGCCAGGCCTGTCATGAGAAAGACCACCTCGTCCTCCTGCTCATATGCCCCCACCCCGCCCTCAGTGCGTGTCTGGAGACCCTTCCACAGGGCAGCCATGGAGATGTGGGACGGACCACATGGATTCTCCAGGTGGCAGCAGTACTGTGGTGTGGCTGCCACCCCACCCCAATTTTGCACCACTTCTCTTTGTGGCCGTAAGGAAACCTCTTCCCTCCTGTGTTCCTTTAGGCTGCAAAATAAGAAAGCAGACAGCTTAAAGAGCGGTGTTTATTTCTCACATATCTGGAGGCTGAGAATCTGAGATTAGGGAGCCAATATGGCTGGGCTGGTGGAAGGGCTCTTGTCCCGGGTCACAGATGACTGGCTTCCTTCGAGGCAGGGGGAGAACCCTTCTCCTGCTACTAATCCCTTCCTGGGCCTGCACATGTGTGACCTCATTCAAATCTCATTGTTCCCAAAGGCCCCAACCTGCAATGTTATCATACGGGCAGTTAGGTCCTAACATACAAATTTGGAGGTGGAGACGCAAACAGTCTACAGCCCTCCGTGGGCCCATTTCCTCAAGTGTGCAAAAGAAGGTCCTGATGCCACTTGGTTCCCTGCCATTGTCATGCATAGAGAGGGAGTGGCCGCTGGCACACCTTCTCCCTTCTCCTCTGTGGTCTCTGGTGTCCTCTGCTGGCCGGATGTCTGCCCTCTCTCTGCCCACCAAAGGCTTAGGGGCCAGGGTTCCCAGTTCTGTTTCCTTGGGCACAGGAATAGCTTCCACCAAAGCAGCAATGACTGTCCTGGCTGGGGGTGGGGCGATACAGAGAGGCCTGTGGAGCAAGTCAAAGGATTGCGTTGGAAAACAGGGAAAGGAAAATTCACTGTGAATGTCCAGATTTTCCCTTTTATTCTGTCTTTCATGACTTGGGTTTAAGTTATTCTGAAAGCTGATACCATTTGTCACCATAATTAAACACACGTATGTCCTCCTCTAGAGGATAGAGGGCCCTGGATGGGGGTTATGTTTTTCGTTACTATAACAAAATTACAGTTCTTCAGACAGGATAATTGTATGCAATTGGCATTTATCTGTCTCGTGGCTCTGGAGGCTGCAAAGTCCAGGAGCACAGTGTTGGCATCTGCGCTGGATCTGGTGAGGCCCTCGCTGCACACCACATGGGCAGAACGTGGTGAGACAGTGAGCGCCAGCTCGGGCCGCCCTACCTCTCCTAGGAGAGCCCAGTAGTCCCACTATGTGGCCACAAAGGTCCCACTTCAGGTGGTGACTGCACCACCTGAACAGGAATAAATGACACCCAGGGGCCACGTCCAATCCACAGCAAGTGGTTGTGGAGCAAGCCTGAAGATTCGCTCATGCTTCAGTTGACTGATTAGTGCTGCAGAGGAAGGGACAGCGCCTCAGAAACAAGGGGGTGCCAGGAGCCTGAGAGCGCCTGGTCTCTTCTCATGAAATCAGAGAGTTTGGGGTGATCCTGGAACAGTTCAGAAAAACCAGCCCCGTAGAGTATCAGCCTGCAGTTTCCGGCCTCAGCTCCACAAGATTGAGATCTTACCTTAAAGGTCCTCTTCCAGCTGCCAGCTGGCATCTCCCCTTGCCACACTTATTTATCCCTGGGACACTTAAGTGAGAAAAGGAAAGGGAAACTGTGTGGTGACAGGGCTGCGTGCAACAGCATGCCTCCGGCTTGCCTGTGGGCCCAAGGCAGCCCCTCCCTGTCTCAGTGAGTCAGGTAGAACCCTTCCAACCCCACCTTAGTATGTGCAGAATAGAAATATGAAGAAGTACAGCATTAACTAGAATTATTTAATGCCATTAGCTAGGCAGTGGGGACTTAGTATGTAGCAGAAGCTCACCAATGATATGGAAGGCAAAGGGCAATGCTAGCCAAGCCTGTGTGGCAGTTTCAGCCCCTATGGTGTGATCCACTAACCCTCAGCCATTCATTCCTGGCCTCGGTGGGGTGGAGAGTTGGTTGAGGTGTGGCTGGAAATAGAGGAACAAACCCTGATAGGGAATTGTGGAGCCTCCGGTTGGATACCATGGATCAGAAGGCATGCCACTCAGCCCTGGACAAGAGTTCATCTCCAAGGATTTACAGAAATGGCAAGTAATCACAAGATCCTAAAACATGCACAACTTCAAAGAGCATCTTTTGGATGCTGGCTTAGCTAGCTGAGCCATTTAGAGGACTCTTACTTGAGCCCTTGGTGTAGGGAGAAAGTGAGGTTAGAGACCAGGCGGCTGGACAGATTCGGGCTGAGGTCATTCTCAACACCAAGGAGGAGAGTGCAGGTCATCCCTAGGGTCATCAGGCCTGAATGAGCACTGCCACTGAGGACGAGCCAGCTCAAGTCGTGTGAGGTCTCCTGTCTCGGTCACACGGCTGCCAGGCAGGCGCTCTGAGAGGAAGAGTTCATTGCCACATCCACATGGCCCCCGGGAAGAGCTGATTTGTCATTGTAAGTGGGAGTTGCTGGGAAACAGGGAGAAGGGGAAGGAAGCCTCAGCTGTCTGCCAAGCCCCCACCCCTCCAGGCCATGCCACCTCCAGTGGCCAGGACCATTGACCTGGAGTCCCTAGCCAGGCTTCTGCCCCAAGGATGAGGCAGGAGATAGAGGCTCAGCTTTGAAAGCCACGATTTCCCACCAGGGCCCACCAGCCAAAATTACTGTTGAGATGGAAAAACTCTTCATAACCCCTGCAGACAGAATTTTCCTTCACCTAAATCTTCAGCAACTCTGGGTGGTGTTCAGTGACATGTCCGAGTGTCCCTCACCTGAGCTCTGCCAGTGTTTCCTTCTGAACCTCCTGCGTCTTCATGAGCCCTTCTGCTGCTCTTTCCTCCTCCGCAGGTAAATTAGGATGACATCCCTCTCAACAGAAAGTAAAAATCATAGAAACAAAAGCCATTTGAGGCCTCTGACTCTCTGCTTCCTCTTCCTCTGTGTTCCTTCTTCTCTTCCATTGTCCTTTCATCCTTTCCTTCCACAGTGACTGAGGGCCTGCTTGTGTGTGTCAGGCATGGTTCCCAGCTCTGTGGATGCAGTTGGATACCAAGCCGACTGAAATCCCAGCCCTCGTGGAGCTGCCCTTCCACCGGACAGCAGGGGTGACAGTAAGCAAGCACATGACCAAATTAAGCAGTGACTTAGGTGCTACAACAAAAGTAGAACCTGGCTCAGTAGAATAAGCTCTTGCCTGGCAAGTGAATGGGCCTGAGTTCAATCCCCATTTCTGGGGAAAAAAAAAAAAGTAGAAGCAAAAGGGACAGTATGACTGTGTGGTAGGGGCTGGTTTCTCTAGCACATTAAGGAACAGGTACCTCGGGGGAAACCTGAATGGACAGTGCCCACTAGAACCAGGGAACACCGCTGATCAGCATGGGGCAACCAGAAAGGGTCAACATTCAGGGGCCCTGAGGTGGGAGCCACCCTGAAAGTATGGGAGTAGCAGCGGTTATCTTACTTTCTCTTCTTTGGACCTAATACCCAGCACTTACAGGAGGAAAGGTTTATTTTAGCTCGCAGTCTGTAGGTGTTTCAGTCCCTTGTCAGCGGGCCAAGACAGGGCATTGCAGCTTGGCACTGGGGCAGAGTGTGAGAGGAGAGAGAAAAGATGAAGCCTTCTAAGCCACACCCCCGGTGACCCTCTCTCCTGACCGAACCCACCTCCTAACAAGAAGTCAGCTGTGCACTCCTCTGTGGAGTAACCCCTGGGCACTCCCCCGCCCAAGCCACACCTATGAGTGTCTGAGGCTTGGGGAGAGATCCAGATGGGAGCCAGAAGAGCAAGCCTTGAGTGTGCCTGGAGGGGAAGGCGTGGGGGCAAGAGGACCTGGGGTCAAGAGTGCGTGTGTGATCCCAAGCAGAGTGGCAGAAAATCCCTGGATTTGGAGCAAAGACATGGTCTGGTCTGATGTATGTTGTACACGTTCATTCTGTATTAGCATATAGTAGGGAACACGTGTTACAGTAATGATTCTTATGTGTGTTTGCTAAGCACCATGTGCCGGACATGGGGGATACCATGGTGCAGAGAAGAGTGCGTGCCCACTGGAGTGTGGTGCTAGCCCCCCACCCCAAGCTTGCCTCCAGAGGGAGGTTCTGCTGCCAACTAGCTGTGCCACTTGGAGTCAGTTACTTCCCCTCTTGGGGCCTGCTTCAGCCTATTAGAAAGGGCGATCTGAGAAGCTTCCCTTAGGGCCTGGGGAAGATGAAATGAGGGTTTGAGCACTGCTCAGCCCATTCCAGGCCTCACTCGTCCTACACAGTGTTGTTACTAAATCTCACTGCATCCTCGTAGGTTCTATTATGATCTAGGTTTTCCTGGTAAAGCAGTAGAGAGGCCTGAGTGGAAGCCCGTAGGTCCTCCGAAGGTGGAGGACAGCCTCTGGCTAAAGGGAGGTGAAAATCGCTCTCATGAAGGCAGAAACTTGAGCAGTTTTGCCATAGTGGAGACTTAGGTTCTGTAATTAGCTCTCTGTTTTACACTAAAATTAAACTGTGTAGCAATACAGTGAGAGGCAAAGATTCACTTGTAACTCAAAAGACAGTTCAAGTCGCAGTGCCCCTGGCCACCCCCAAGTGTGGCTGAGTCTCACCTCCCTGGACCAGGATTCCACGCTAGCTGTCTTGGCTGGGGCTGACCCATGTCCGGACAAGCCAGGGCCCACATTTCTCAGCTGGCTGCTTCTCTTTGCCCACATACAAGCTGTCCTCTGTCCTGTCCTATTCAGGCACCTTGTGCAGTCTATG
>NW_004524635.1:5799203-5822624 GCF_000260255.1 Octodon degus
GGCGGCGGCGGAGGCGCTCTCCATTTTTTAGGGTGTCCGTGGCCTTCCGTATGTAAACTCTTCTTCTGAATTTTCTTGCAGACACTGAGAGCAATAGCTAGTTTAATTGACTCCTGTGGACTGACCTCAGAGGATGTGGAGAACTGCAGACATTACTTTGGGGTGCATAGTGCCCCCTATTGACTTGGCACTCTTCTCAGGAGGCCCAGCGCCAGCCCCTCGGAGCCCTGCCTTTTAGGGAAGGGTCCAGTTCTGTCTCACAAAGCTGCAGAGGTCAAGCCCTCGGGAGCAGGTGTAGGCCACTGCCTGGGAGGTGCAGAAGCTCCGAAGCCTGACCTCAAAACGAGTTATTCTGGGACATCACAAACAAGCAAGGACTGGTGGGAAATTCGCTCACTGAGTTATTCAGCTACTGAGTCTCTGCAGCATGCTCCCTGGATCACTGCTGTTGTGAAGATGAAGACAGACGGATTGTGTGCATCAGATGAGGGCTGTAAACATGGGCAAGAGGAGTGGGTAGCGCCCGGATGGCAGCGGCCTGTAGTCTTCCTAGAGGGGCCAGGGGAAAGCTTGAGGTCAGAGAGTGGAAGGAGTGAAGTGCACCTTCTGCAGCAACCTGGGGACAGCAGTCCAGGCATGGCTTTATCCCGCAGAAGCAGCCAGCGCCAGAACTCAGCGGGATTGCCTGGCGTCCACGTGTGGCCAGAAGGCCTGCGTGGCTGGCGCTGGGGGCACTGCGAGCGGTCAGTGGAGGCCCTGAAGGACTTCAGCTTTCAGCTTGCGTGAGATGAGAACCCACTGGAGCTTCTGAGCAGTGCTTTGGGTTTTTAAGGAGCCCCTTTTCATTTGGCTGACTGTAGATTTGCTTTGGTGGACCAGGGTAGGAAGAGGGAGAAGGGCCTGCAGCCTGCTGCACTGCCCAGGCAGGAGCGGGCGGGTGGGTGCTGCAGAGACGGCACCTCTTCCCTGGGAGCTGGCTGACCCCATGTGCTCTGGGCAGAGTTCTTGTTGCTGCAGGTGATGGCAACTTAAAATCTACTTGGATTTTAAAAAACAAAAATCCTCATGTAAATCAGGCCTGGCTTTGTCCCGTAGCTCACTGTCTTCAGGATAAGCCCCTTTTTCTCCCTTTGATCTCAGCTTTCCTCTAAGTTGGCTTCAGTTTTATAGAAGCTTTCTCCCCCTTGCAGTCCCTGAAGCTCTTGGTAACACTGTTACTGACCAAAAGCTTCTAAGTTCTTCCCACCGAAGTCTCAGAATTGGGAGTCATTGGCCACTCTCAATCATAGATGCTTTTGGTTTTTTTTTTAATTCTGTGGCCCAGGCTGGCCTCGAACTCAAAGCAATCCTCCTGCCTCAGCCTCCCGAGTGCTGGGATTACAGAAATACACCACTAGGACTGCTTCACATATGCTTTTCCTGACCAACTACAGTGTTCAAAAGATGGTAGTGCTGTCACTGACCAGACTAGAGTCCCTTCTGGAGGTTGTGTTCGAAATCAAAGTAACATCTGCAAAGAAGACGAGGCCATAGCTCCCCCCTTAAAATTAACATACCAAACACCATAAGCTCTCAGATCTCTACTGTTCCTCATGGGGGGCACGGTCTCTTTACACTTTGTTTGAATCAGAATCAAAATAAAGCTTCTAACTTACCTCAGCGGGTCTCTCTAAATAGTTTTTGAGTTCATTTTTAGAGCATAATGCATGCAATATAATTGTTTGTCTTCCTAAAAGATACAGTTTGATGAGTGTGATGGAAGCAGCAGCCATGTAACCATGACAGCAAGTGTGCAGCCTTTTGCAGCATGGCAGAAAAGATGCATTCCTCAGGCATCTTGTGGTCCACCCCTGTCAAGCCGTGCCACGGTTTCTGTCACCACAATGATTCGCCCTTTCCAGAACACCATGTGAATGGAGTCATTTCGTGTGTAGGCTTTTGTGTCTGGCTCCTTTCATTCAGCACAGGGCGTCTGAGGTGCGCTCGTGTTGTAGCATGTACCCCAGCCCCCCACCCCCGTTTCCTTCCTTGAGTGCCCCCTGCTGCTCCCTGCATAGCTGCAGTACTGGTGCATTTGATTTGATTCACTTTAAATCCTTTTCTTTGTTCCCCCTTGCAATACCTTTGTTGAAAATTCTATGCATTGGTTTTATAGGGTTCTCCGTATTCTGGGTGTTGATAATTTGTCAAAAGGAAAAAAAAAATGACTGAGGATGTAGTTCAATGCAGAGGCCCTGGATTCAGTTCCCAATACCAGCGCAAGGAGGGCAGGGTATTAGCCACTACTCGGGGCAAACGCCAGAGCTGTTAATTCATTATGGTTCTAAAATAGTAGCCTCCTTCTGATGCGAACAATTGCATATAAAGAAGGGTGTCCTCGTGTTATTAGTAGGGGTACACACATAAGGTCTTAAACACTTTAAAATGACAAATCCAGATGCACTTAGCTTCAAAGCTCCACCATCAAGGCTAAAGTGACGGCCTATTAACAGAAGACACCTTAGTGTTTCCGCCCTATTTTGGGCTTCCAAACCTAGCCCTGATGGTGTTTTCTCTGTCTCTCTCAGAATTCCAGCGCTGACCATCGAGTCCGACTGGACCTGGGCCTGTGGGACAAGTTCAGTGAACTGGCCACCAAGTGCATTATTAAGATTGTGGAGTTTGCTAAACGTCTGCCAGGCTTCACCAGCTTGACCATCGCAGACCAGATCACCCTGCTGAAGGCCGCCTGCCTGGACATCCTGGTAGGAGCCTTTCTGAGCTCTTGGAGGAGTGGGGAGGGGGGATCACTGAGAGGCTTGAGAGCTCTCCAGAGGAGACTCATGTCCCGGCTCCTTCCTGTGGCTGCCTATACTCACAGAGACCAGCTCCTTATGTTCAAATCACCATCTGATCATGGGAAGACCCTGAGGTTGGGCACAACCTACCTGCTTTGTTTTTCCAGCTTGATACTGGGAGAGAGGCCTCTAGCACCTCTCAGTGATGACTGGTTCTGCCTCCCGAGGCGGCCTTTGCCCAGCGCAGGCCAGGCCTGTCATGAGAAAGACCACCTCGTCCTCCTGCTCATATGCCCCCACCCCGCCCTCAGTGCGTGTCTGGAGACCCTTCCACAGGGCAGCCATGGAGATGTGGGACGGACCACATGGATTCTCCAGGTGGCAGCAGTACTGTGGTGTGGCTGCCACCCCACCCCAATTTTGCACCACTTCTCTTTGTGGCCGTAAGGAAACCTCTTCCCTCCTGTGTTCCTTTAGGCTGCAAAATAAGAAAGCAGACAGCTTAAAGAGCGGTGTTTATTTCTCACATATCTGGAGGCTGAGAATCTGAGATTAGGGAGCCAATATGGCTGGGCTGGTGGAAGGGCTCTTGTCCCGGGTCACAGATGACTGGCTTCCTTCGAGGCAGGGGGAGAACCCTTCTCCTGCTACTAATCCCTTCCTGGGCCTGCACATGTGTGACCTCATTCAAATCTCATTGTTCCCAAAGGCCCCAACCTGCAATGTTATCATACGGGCAGTTAGGTCCTAACATACAAATTTGGAGGTGGAGACGCAAACAGTCTACAGCCCTCCGTGGGCCCATTTCCTCAAGTGTGCAAAAGAAGGTCCTGATGCCACTTGGTTCCCTGCCATTGTCATGCATAGAGAGGGAGTGGCCGCTGGCACACCTTCTCCCTTCTCCTCTGTGGTCTCTGGTGTCCTCTGCTGGCCGGATGTCTGCCCTCTCTCTGCCCACCAAAGGCTTAGGGGCCAGGGTTCCCAGTTCTGTTTCCTTGGGCACAGGAATAGCTTCCACCAAAGCAGCAATGACTGTCCTGGCTGGGGGTGGGGCGATACAGAGAGGCCTGTGGAGCAAGTCAAAGGATTGCGTTGGAAAACAGGGAAAGGAAAATTCACTGTGAATGTCCAGATTTTCCCTTTTATTCTGTCTTTCATGACTTGGGTTTAAGTTATTCTGAAAGCTGATACCATTTGTCACCATAATTAAACACACGTATGTCCTCCTCTAGAGGATAGAGGGCCCTGGATGGGGGTTATGTTTTTCGTTACTATAACAAAATTACAGTTCTTCAGACAGGATAATTGTATGCAATTGGCATTTATCTGTCTCGTGGCTCTGGAGGCTGCAAAGTCCAGGAGCACAGTGTTGGCATCTGCGCTGGATCTGGTGAGGCCCTCGCTGCACACCACATGGGCAGAACGTGGTGAGACAGTGAGCGCCAGCTCGGGCCGCCCTACCTCTCCTAGGAGAGCCCAGTAGTCCCACTATGTGGCCACAAAGGTCCCACTTCAGGTGGTGACTGCACCACCTGAACAGGAATAAATGACACCCAGGGGCCACGTCCAATCCACAGCAAGTGGTTGTGGAGCAAGCCTGAAGATTCGCTCATGCTTCAGTTGACTGATTAGTGCTGCAGAGGAAGGGACAGCGCCTCAGAAACAAGGGGGTGCCAGGAGCCTGAGAGCGCCTGGTCTCTTCTCATGAAATCAGAGAGTTTGGGGTGATCCTGGAACAGTTCAGAAAAACCAGCCCCGTAGAGTATCAGCCTGCAGTTTCCGGCCTCAGCTCCACAAGATTGAGATCTTACCTTAAAGGTCCTCTTCCAGCTGCCAGCTGGCATCTCCCCTTGCCACACTTATTTATCCCTGGGACACTTAAGTGAGAAAAGGAAAGGGAAACTGTGTGGTGACAGGGCTGCGTGCAACAGCATGCCTCCGGCTTGCCTGTGGGCCCAAGGCAGCCCCTCCCTGTCTCAGTGAGTCAGGTAGAACCCTTCCAACCCCACCTTAGTATGTGCAGAATAGAAATATGAAGAAGTACAGCATTAACTAGAATTATTTAATGCCATTAGCTAGGCAGTGGGGACTTAGTATGTAGCAGAAGCTCACCAATGATATGGAAGGCAAAGGGCAATGCTAGCCAAGCCTGTGTGGCAGTTTCAGCCCCTATGGTGTGATCCACTAACCCTCAGCCATTCCTTCCTGGCCTCGGTGGGGTGGAGAGTTGGTTGAGGTGTGGCTGGAAATGGAGGAACAAACCCTGATAGGGAATTGTGGAGCCTCCGGTTGGATACCATGGATCAGAAGGCATGCCACTCAGCCCTGGACAAGAGTTCATCTCCAAGGATTTACAGAAATGGCAAGTAATCACAAGATCCTAAAACATGCACAACTTCAAAGAGCATCTTTTGGATGCTGGCTTAGCTAGCTGAGCCATTTAGAGGACTCTTACTTGAGCCCTTGGTGTAGGGAGAAAGTGAGGTTAGAGACCAGGCGGCTGGACAGATTCGGGCTGAGGTCATTCTCAACACCAAGGAGGAGAGTGCAGGTCATCCCTAGGGTCATCAGGCCTGAATGAGCCCTGCCACTGAGGACGAGCCAGCTCAAGTCGTGTGAGGTCTCCTGTCTCGGTCACACGGCTGCCAGGCAGGCGCTCTGAGAGGAAGAGTTCATTGCCACATCCACATGGCCCCCGGGAAGAGCTGATTTGTCATTGTAAGTGGGAGTTGCTGGGAAACAGGGAGAAGGGGAAGGAAGCCTCAGCTGTTTGCCAAGCCCCCACCCCTCCAGGCCATGCCACCTCCAGTGGCCAGGACCATTGACCTGGAGTCCCTAGCCAGGCTTCTGCCCCAAGGATGAGGCAGGAGATAGAGGCTCAGCTTTGAAAGCCATGATTTCCCACCAGGGCCCACCAGCCAAAATTACTGTTGAGATGGAAAAACTCTTCATAACCCCTGCAGACAGAATTTTCCTTCACCTAAATCTTCAGCAACTCTGGGTGGTGTTCAGTGACATGTCCGAGTGTCCCTCACCTGAGCTCTGCCGGTGTTTCCTTCTGAACCTCCTGCGTCTTCATGAGCCCTTCTGCTGCTCTTTCCTCCTCCGCAGGTAAATTAGGATGACGTCCCTCTCAACAGAAAGTAAAAATCATAGAAACAAAAGCCATTTGAGGCCTCTGACTCTCTGCTTCCTCTTCCTCTGTGTTCCTTCTTCTTTTCCATTGTCCTTTCATCCTTTCCTTCCACAGTGACTGAGGGCCTGCTTGTGTGTGTCAGGCATGGTTCCCAGCTCTGTGGATGCAGTTGGATACCAAGCCGACTGAAATCCCAGCCCTCGTGGAGCTGCCCTTCCACCGGACAGCAGGGGTGACAGTAAGCAAGCACATGACTAAATTAAGCAGTGACTTAGGTGCTACAACAAAAGTAGAACCTGGCTCAGTAGAATAAGCTCTTGCCTGGCAAGTGAATGGGCCTGAGTTCAATCCCCATTTCTGGGGAAAAAAAAAAAAGTAGAAGCAAAAGGGACAGTATGACTGTGTGGTAGGGGCTGGTTTCTCTAGCACATTAAGGAACAGGTACCTCGGGGGAAACCTGAATGGACAGTGCCCACTAGAACCAGGGAACACCGCTGATCAGCATGGGGCAACCAGAAAGGGTCAACATTCAGGGGCCCTGAGGTGGGAGCCACCCTGAAAGTATGGGAGTAGCAGCGGTTATCTTACTTTCTCTTCTTTGGACCTAATACCCAGCACTTACAGGAGGAAAGGTTTATTTTAGCTCGCAGTCTGTAGGTGTTTCAGTCCCTTGTCAGCGGGCCAAGACAGGGCATTGCAGCTTGGCACTGGGGCAGAGTGTGAGAGGAGGAGAGAGAAAAGATGAAGCCTTCTAAGCCACACCCCCGGTGACCCTCTCTCCTGACCGAACCCCACCTCCTAACAAGAAGTAGCTGTGCACTCTGTGGAGTAACCCCTGGGCACTCCCCCGCCCAAGCCACACCTATGAGTGTCTGAGGCTTGGGGAGAGATCCAGATGGGAGCCAGAAGAGCAAGCCTTGAGTGTGCCTGGAGGGGAAGGCATGGGGGCAAGAGGACCTGGGGTCAAGAGTGCGTGTGTGATCCCAAGCAGAGTGGCAGAAAATCCCTGGATTTGGAGCAAAGACATGGTCTGGTCTGATGTATGTTGTACACGTTCATTCTGTATTAGCATATAGTAGGGAACACGTGTTACAGTAATGATTCTTATGTGTGTTTGCTAAGCACCATGTGCCGGACATGGGGGATACCATGGTGCAGAGAAGAGTGCGTGCCCACTGGAGTGTGGTGCTAGCCCCCCACCCCAAGCTTGCCTCCAGAGGGAGGTTCTGCTGCCAACTAGCTGTGCCACTTGGAGTCAGTTACTTCCCCTCTTGGGGCCTGCTTCAGCCTATTAGAAAGGGCGATCTGAGAAGCTTCCCTTAGGGCCTGGGGAAGATGAAATGAGGGTTTGAGCACTGCTCAGCCCATTCCAGGCCTCACTCGTCCTACACAGTGTTGTTACTAAATCTCACTGCATCCTCGTAGGTTCTATTATGATCTAGGTTTTCCTGGTAAAGCAGTAGAGAGGCCTGAGTGGAAGCCCGTAGGTCCTCCGAAGGTGGAGGACAGCCTCTGGCTAAAGGGAGGTGAAAATCGCTCTCATGAAGGCAGAAACTTGAGCAGTTTTGCCATAGTGGAGACTTAGGTTCTGTAATTAGCTCTCTGTTTTACACTAAAATTAAACTGTGTAGCAATACAGTGAGAGGCAAAGATTCACTTGTAACTCAAAAGACAGTTCAAGTCGCAGTGCCCCTGGCCACCCCCAAGTGTGGCTGAGTCTCACCTCCCTGGACCAGGATTCCACGCTAGCTGTCTTGGCTGGGGCTGACCCATGTCCGGACAAGCCAGGGCCCACATTTCTCAGCTGGCTGCTTCTCTTTGCCCACATACAAGCTGTCCTCTGTCCTGTCCTATTCAGGCACCTTGTGCAGTCTATGCGCCTCTGGTTCCTTCCTCAAATCTGTGCCAAGTTCTTCCTGGCCAGAGACTTTCATGCCTTGTGCTAGAGCCTCCAGGTGGTATGCGCCTGCTCTTGGCCAGCTGCTTCAGTGCCACACCTGCAGCACGGCTCCCCCGGACCAGTGTTCGGCTCCTACCCTCACACTGCACTGGTAGTTGCTGTGCTGAAGACATGATGTATGTGGAAGCCCATTCACCAGCATCCTCTACCCTTGTGGCCAAAAAAGAGGCAAGCTTTGAATATTTGTGGATGAACAGATGAGTGAGTTGGGGTAAAAATTCCCACTTCAGCATATGTGCCACTTTCCAAGTATCTCATGTGGGCAAGCTTCCGGTGCGGGGCCTTACCCTGTGGGACGCATGGCTTCCCGAGGCCTGGCCCCACTGCCCTTGTCCCCCGAGGACATGGGCCCATACCACTCCCAGCAGCACCTCGCCTCAGATGACACTGAAGTCACTGTCCGCCTGACTTTAGAACATTTGTGATTCCTGTGGTCCTCGGGACCATGTGGCTCTGCACCCTGAGGGCTGTTCCTGTGTGGATCGGGGCCTCTCCTTCCCTCCCAGAGACCCCAAAGATACAGGAACCCAGGATGTCTAAAGCACTGCTTAGCACTGCACTACCAGGAAACAGCATCTGGAGCCATGCTGTCCAGGTTGGCAGCACGGTGAGCACCATGAACTGGTCCTGGTCTGAAGTGTTGCAGCTGCAGACTGAATTTAGTATTTAGAAATGTAACACATCTCCTTTGTGGTTTTCATTTAATTGATGCAGTTTTTTCATATGTTAAATGAAAACTATGGCACTGAAATAATTCCACCTATTTCTCCAACATTTTTAGCAAGTGGCCACTAGTGCCAGTCTGCAGAGGAAAGGGTAGCAAGGGTCCTGCTGCACGCAGGTCCTTTCCTCCTCCCAGGCTTTGCCCATTCTCTTGCCAGGCAGTCAGCTGCTCTGGGCAGCCCCCCTGGGAGGAAGTCCTGCTCCCACTAGCTCCTCCCATCACAGCAAGTGCTATGTGCTCGTATGTCACTGTTGTTATGATCCTACTTAAATCTTTTCCACAAGCACTTGGAAAGTCAAATTGGATCAGAACCTGCCCACTTGACACACATGATCAGAGTCGAAACCAAGATGAGTAATTCGAGCTTCTCCTTTGCCAAAACTCTGAACAGTGCTTTGAAGACTGACCCTTCAGGGATGTAGAAGATGGGCAAGACTGAAAGGAATCTACTGTGTGGCTAGATACTGTCTTAAATGCTACAGGCACAGCAAAGCGCAAGAGCAAGGCCTGTGAAGCACAGTTGCATTCTCAGAGCGCATACCTGGGAAGGAAGACAGGCCAACAGGCCAGACAGCGACCACTACAATGAAGAAAGTAAAATGGGGTGGCATCCTGCAGTGCAGGATACTACACAGCAAAGGGGCTGCATGTGCAAGGTGTGAGCAGAAAACAGAACAAAGATTTAAAGTTTGAAAAGGTATCACAGGCTGGAGAGATAGCTCAGTGGTCTACACCTGCCTGGAAAATGCAAGGACCCGGGTTTGATCCGGCACCCTGTGCTGAGCCTCCCACTGAGACCCGGCGTGGTGGCGCACGCCTGTAATCCCAGCTCTGGGGAGGCTAAAATAGGAGGATTACTATAAATCTGAGCTGCATGGCAAGCCCAAATACATAAAACTAAAAGAATAAATGTTAAAAGTACTATAGTAGAAAACATTCTTGTTACTCTCGCTCAGAAATACTTCCCCTCCCTTCAAATACACTTGCCCCATCAGATTTGGCACTATCTGAAGCAGCTCTGAAAGGCTTTTTTCATGAGTCTTTAGCTGTGGTGCTGCGGCTGCTTCAGAGTCCCGAGTTAAACAAACACACTTAGTTTTTATGATTATTTTGACTTTGGGGAAGCCCCAGAAGTTGCAGCGCCAGATTCAGGTGATGAGAACACACAGAGATGTTTCCATCTGAACGAAATTACTGTCAACATTTTGAACCAATTCAGGACACCGACTAGCACAACAGTGCAACTGAAGACACTCACAAAGGATGGACTTCCGGAACCGCTGCAGAAAATGACGATGGGACGGAACGAGTGGAAGGATTTTCAGAGGATCAATGAGTGTCTCTTACTGTAGTAATCTCTTAGGCATCTACTATACTTTGTCATCACCCATTGGATTAAACATGAAGGACTCTCACAGAAATAACAGCAAGTGAATAAAAGACAAAAGATAGAATATACTGCAGGATTCCATTTGTCTCAGTTCAACGAGAAAAACCGACGACGTCTCAAAACAAAGAGCAAAATAATGGCTACATTGTAAGGTTTGTTCAGGAGGTACTAAGGGACCCTCATACATGCTAGAAATATTTGCATCTTGATATAGGTGACAGTAACACAGGCATATACTAAGGCAAATGTGTTAAGCTTTACTCTGCATGTTTTTCTGCACCTCAAGTTGTGTATGCCATTATCTATTATTGGGTAATATATGACCACAAAACTTGAGCAGTTTTGAAAAATGAACCTTGTTATCTCACAGTCCCGGTGAGCCAGGAAGATGGTGCCAAGTTAACTGGGCAAGGGTGCTTCATGAAGCCACAGTCAGAACACCAGCCAAGGCCACCGTCCTCGGAAGGGCTGACCAGGATGGACAGTGTGGGCCACGGTGGCTTGTCACACTCGCCTTGTGGGTCCATGCAGGGTACTGACCTGTCCATGGAGTGCTTATGACAGCGTCTCCATCGTTTCCAGGGAGATTATCAAAGAATTTGTGGGCATATTTTAAAACTAACACACAGATTACAACTTATATTTTTAAACCTTTACTTTTTATTGTATGGGTATATTTTAGCTGTACCATCATAGGGAGTTTGCACCTGTTACGACTCAATTTTTAAGCAGTTTTATTTCATATTCTGAAGTGAGAGTGATGCTAGAGAATTGTGGGCTTGCAGCAGCATGTTCACTGTGCCTTGTAAGGTCACTTTGAGCTGACTTTTGCACATAAAGACCAAGGGACAAGCACTGAAGGCAGAGAGAGCTGCAGGTCCTGCAGCAGCAGTGACTTCCTGGAGATTCCCAGAGAAGACAAATCTGGTCCAAAGTCTATGAGCAGGAGAAAATGGGAGAAGCTGACAGTGGTGAGCTGGGGGAGGCCAGAGTAAGTTTAGATTTTATTTTTAAAATGACCAGCAGTCCTTGGAGGGGAGGCAAGTTGAGTTTTCCTCTGAAGAACATTTTGAATAGTGTGCTCTGGCTGCTAGGGACTGACCACATAGTATCCTAGCCTGAATGGAAAGATGGGATAAGAGAGGTGCTCCCCGGGGGGGAGGCTGGTAGAAAAGTCCCAGTTTCTGCCGCTGGGCTCCCAAACACATTCTTTTCAGGCTCTTGCCTCAAACAGGTTGCTCATAGGACAGGCACAGAACACACTCTCACATCAAAAGCAGCGGGGAGACACACAGTTGTCTGGTGAAGGCTGGAAGAGAGGCTTCTTTTTGCTCCAACAGGATCAATTTTGACCATTAACTTGCAACCTTTTGTCATCCCATGTGGTCCTCCTATGGTGAGCCAGCCTTGCCTGGAGCCAGGACATAAAGATCAAGGGACAACCACTGAAAGAAAGCAGAGACTTGTTGCAGACTGACAGAAGACAAATCTAGCCCCAAGTCAGTGTTTCATGAGACCCACATGCTGTCCTTTCCGGAGAAGATCCTCACCTTTCAAACAAAGAGTGGTTTTATCTTAGAGAAGAACTTGTGATTGCCACTGGCATTTGACTTGTGTGTGACAAAGTGAAAGTACAGTATGTGGTTTCACTTGAGGCAGGGCTGGCCAGTTGTGAGGATGCCTGTACTCACTAGGCCCACCCCATCTCAGGACAGAGCCTCCTCAGATAAAAGCAGAGTAGTCTGCTCTCTTGGGCCCCCTACATCCCTCTCTGGATATACCACTGGGACTTGACTTAGAATTTTGTAGGGAGAAAGGTAATGGGACATAATCTAAATGCTCCATTAGAGCCCAAGTGTTTTTCTGACTTTTGTGGAGGAAAAACTCTTTAGAGCATTTTGTTTTATTTTTCTGTGAAACCGGGGATTGAACTCAGGCCCTTGCACTTGCCAGGGAAGCGCTTATTCTACTGAGCCATCTCCCTGGCAACCCTTTAGAATAGAAAAGTCTGTGTGCTGCAGTTTGAATTTCAGTTTCCAAGTGAGCTGTTGATAACTTGCAGACACCTCAGTCCTGGGCTTTTTTTCCTTTCCATCAAATCCTGATTCTCGTTCTTCAGGGAACAGATCCATGTATTTGTATTGTGGCAGCATGTGAAAGGCACAAAGTTATTTACTGTCTGTTTGATCTAAGACTAGAAACATGCCTGGAAATTTTGAGCCCGCAAATCATACTGAACGTACTAACTTTGACCATCGCATGACAACTCCCTAGCTAACAGCCATGCCTAACATTTCTCCAGGCAGCTGAAGAAACTATAGGCTGGGGGTTGAGACCTATGATCTAGGCTCTGGGACCATTCCTGTGTGACCCTGGACACCCCACTTCCCCTCCTAGAACTTTGAGAGAAATGTAAAATATATACCCTGTGAGGTCTTGGTCTCCTTGCTGCTCTAATGGAAATGGTTGGGAACCCATCAGCTACCAAAAAGAAGTGAAACAGGTCAGCCAGTTAGGGACCCAGAGGAAGTGGCTGGGCTGTCTCAGAAGTCCTGGACAGGTGAGATGTAAAAATCACCATCCACCCAATGAAGAGAAATCACTGTGCCATTTTGATAACCATTCCCATTCATGATTTCGTATTCAGGTACCTTCCAGGACACTATGCTAGTTGATCATATAACAGGAACGTGAAGGAATTTATCCCGACTCAGATATTTCAACATCTTTCTCCATATAAAGTGAAGTTCTTACTTCCAGGCCACAGGCTCTGTGATACTGTATGCTGGGTGGGTCACCAGGAAGAATTATGCAGGCGTGTGCCACACAAGCGCCCCAAGGCAGGGACAACTGTGGTGGATATGCACATCAATCCTGGGCAGAGGCCATCGTCCGTGTAGACACTGGCATGAGGAGAGGGGAGGCAGGTATGAAGCAAGCGTCAGGCCCTGGAAATGGCCTAAATCAAGCCATGCTGCCTGACAGCTATGTGACCTAGGAGAGGCTATTCAGGTTTGTCTACTTCTCTGTAAAGTGAGGTAACAGAACCACTTCAGTCACAGACTTTTAGGAGAAACAGTTCGTTGAAGTGCTTGGCACAGGACATGGTGCAGAAAAAGACGGCTCTAGATGGTTCAGTGCTCTGTAACACACAGAGCTCCTTACCAGCTACAGGGTTTTCACAGGAACATGAGACAAGATGACCTTGCAGGAAAACAAGGCATTTTTGAGCTTACCATGCTTTGAGCGAGCCCTAGAGGCACAGTGAGTGAGCAGAAGTCTTCTGACAGCAAGTGCCTGTCCATAGCCAGGGAGATGACGTTTCGAGGGCCCATGAGGTAAAACTGGCTCACTGTGTGGGGACTGAGGCTTCCTGCCGACATTTCAGGTCAGGACTGAAGCGCCACCTGCTCTTCGTGGACCTGTCCTTTTCTGCTTAGCTATACTTACCGAGCTTTCCTTCTGAACTGTCTGGCACGCATCTGGTTCTACTTCTCTGTCTTACACTGTGTGTAACCCTATGTGTTATCCATGTAACTGTGACTAAAGGTATCATGGAGGAGGGGTCCCACCTTGGCTTTGCGTGAGGTTCAATTACATGTTAACTGTGTGACACCAGCACAGCATGTAGCCTTTCTAGACTGAGCTCCCTCATCTGTAAAATATAACTTTGCCCAGTTGTTTGAAAGACTGAATATAGATATAGTGTGCACAATACTTGTGATTGTTCTAGGCACTTGATACACTGCCATTTTGTAGGTATTTACTTTTTTATTAAAAAAAAAACTGTGAGCTCTTAAATGAAGTATTTATTACGAAGTTATCTTTCAAAATTTCCTACAGCCTATTTACTAAATAATTGCAGCCCTATAGTTGGCTTTTATAGTCTTAATAAAAGAGCTAGAGAAGAATTCTACATTCCCAAAACAGCACAAACTATCCATGGGATATCTGAGCTGCTTGGAAATCTTCATATTACTTTCTGCTTGCTTAAAATTGATGCTGTCAGGTAGGCTAGTACAGATGATTTATTAAATAAACATTTTTCTTCCAGATTCTTAGAATTTGCACCAGATATACCCCAGAACAAGACACCATGACCTTTTCAGATGGCCTTACCCTAAATCGAACTCAGATGCACAATGCTGGATTTGGTCCTCTGACTGACCTTGTATTCACCTTTGCCAACCAGCTCCTGCCTTTGGAAATGGATGACACAGAAACAGGCCTTCTCAGTGCCATCTGCTTAATCTGTGGAGGTACAGTACACAGACCTTCATGTGACCCCATGAAGAACAACTTTCAATTTATGGGAAATTCCTGATCTTCATTTTGGAGTTGTTTTACATAGGGAAAGGCATGTGAGTAAAGTATACGTGCCTGGGTTTCTCTACACTGTCATAGTAAGTAGTGATATTTGGAATCCTTTTGCTCTGAAAGAAATGCCAGGATGCTATTTTTCCAAGTGCCATAGGTCTTTCTTTTTTTTTTTTTTTAAACTGGTGTATCAATCTATTGTCAAAGAAACTGCCCAGGGACGTATTAACAATGACCCAAGGGACTTGTATGCTCTGTTAGCTAAAACAGTGGCTGGGAGAACAAGTTGCTGCCTGGCCACCCTCACTCATCCTTGGAGGACTGGGATAAAACGTGCTTTCTTCTTCTGTGTAGTGCCCCTGCTGGCTCACACAAGGCTCAATCTCAAGCGGTTAAAAAGTAATGGTTTTAATTAAGGGGCAGATTTACCTTTCATAACCATTTGCTTTTCATTCAACTCAGCACTGACATCTCCTGGTCACAAGTGGTAACTTGTTCCTTGGGGCAAAACGAAGCAGACATCCAATGTCCCACAGTCTGACACAGGAGACAGTTATGTTTAAATAAGATGAGATTAAATCAACAAAAAGTCATAATATAGATAGTAATAGGAAACAAGGAAGTGGGGAAGTGTACAAAAATCCACAGCCTGGAAAACATACAACCCTTTCTGTCCTGATATTTAATATTTTACTGTTATCTAGACCGTCAGGACCTTGAGGAACCAACGAAAGTAGATAAGCTACAAGAACCATTGCTGGAAGCATTAAAAATTTATATCAGAAAAAGGCGGCCCAGCAAGCCTCACATGTTCCCAAAGATCTTAATGAAAATCACGGATCTCCGCAGCATCAGTGCGAAAGGTGGGTCTACAGTCACAGCATAAGGGGGAAGGCCTTTCCAGCTATGTCTTGTAAAACCTTTTGTTTCAATTCAGCATCGTTACTTAGCTGCTTTTTCTTTTAAGTTTTAGAACTTTTCTCTCACTAGAATTAAAGGGATTAAGTAGTAGTCCCGCTTTAAAAAAAAAAAAAAGAAAGAAAAACCCAGATCTTAAGCTCCTTTTTAGAGACGTCTTGTAGGACACATCTCAAGTGTGTCTCTAGCACTTCATTAGAACAGAAACAAAAACCAGACACCAGTACCCAGTAACATTAGGAAGTTACAGAGAATTTTAAATTTCGTATGTTTAATTAGGAAAAAAAAATACTGCTTTCAAATAAGGTACTATGACATTTTTATTTTCTGGGCTCATATTTTCACTCCAGATTTCCTGACGCCTGTTTATATAAATTTGACTTCAGTTTTTCCTTAACATCTAAACCACAAGGGAAAAAAAAAACACAGTACTTAGGGGTTAAATTTCTCTCTCAATCTGTGCCCACTGCTCTCTTGAGTATAGGTAAATTCTTTTCCACATTCCACACTAAGGAATTTTTGCTTTCCTGAGAGAAGTAAATTTCTTTGCCTGGTGATTTTCAGTTTATGTGGCACCTCAAGCAATTACAGAAGTGCCTGGAGCCATATCACAACTGTGTTAGGAAAAACCCTACTCTATGTAGACCAGCTATTCCTCCTACCAAACGTACTGTTATTTGTCACTTTCCTTCCCCATTAGTGAACTCTGTATCTGAAGAACTTGGCAAGTCAAGGAAGAAACCAGATTTGTATAAGTACCATGCGCTAACTGAATGCGCCACTGGAGCACAGAAACCAGATTTTGGAAAGTGCTTATAAGCACAGTGAACTTGTCTGACACTGACTGTATTCATTTTAAGAGGATTCTTCAGTGAAAAATATAAGTTCATCCCTACCCAGGATTAGAAGAAAAAAAATAGTACCCACTCCTTGACCAGTGTAATTATGAATATGATACCTTAAATTTTAAAAAGTTAACTTAATACTATCATTCTCTATAGCTGGTCTAGCAATAGCTGACAATTTACTGTGATTATGAAACTATTCAATTTGCCCTACTACAGCAGCCACCACTCACATGGTTCTCAACTACTTAAAGTTTGGTTAATACAATTGAGACAATTTTTCTAACTGTATTTAACAAATTTAAATGTAACCACATATGGTTAGTGATTACTGTATGGGACAGTACAATGCTAAGTCAGGGTGTCGAAAATCACTGTCCATGAATTAGTGCTTCTACTTGTGGGTAACTGGCATACTCTTGATTGTTGCATTTTTAAGATTTTTTTTTTTTGTTGTTCTTTTACGATGAAGCTGTCTTTGTAAATTATGTTGACTAAGACATTGGAACTATACACATGTCATCATATTTTTGCTTTTACTATACAGCAGAGGTCTTTCAATCACTTAGTCTTTCCCCTCCCGAGCATAAACTAATACATGTATTGGAAATTTTATACTCTGCTGATTATTGGAAAACCATCTGTCACCGACTGAGGCACAGTATAACAAAAAGCACCAAGTTTTCTTAAAGGAGTCCCTGCTCTAATCGTCTTGTATTTAGACATCTAAACAAAAACTTGTTGCAGTTTTGTAGAGTAGCTACTTAGTGAAGTTCAGTTCTATCCTGACTGTGCCAGTAGTAAAAATTCCGTAATGAATTTTATCAGACCATAATAATAGATGTTTAGCAAATGTTTGAATTGCTCGGGGCAAGCAGAATAGCGTGCTGGGGTCTTGAGACGCAGATTGTGCTGATGTATAGGCCCGTGTTATAGAGAGCCTGAAGGCTGATGCAAAGAGCTGCCTGTCTTTGTTCACGCTAGATTGCACGCAGGCTGTAATTTTACTTGTCTGAAGAGAAAAGTACTGTGGAGAGGTGACAAGGACCTCTGAACCAGCTACTGTCACTCAGGGATGATGTCCTTGTGAAGCCAAAGCCCTGTGGCCCCCTATGAAGTGTCCTAGCTTGTTTTCACTTATATAAAATGTGAATATGAATGTTTTCAGATCAAAGTTCAGCTCAGGAGTACATTTTATAGTTTAGTCTTGTCTATATTTTTATAACCCTGCTTTGTACCCCTATATTGGGAAGCCCATATTTACCCACTTTTCTTGCAGCTTTGTTTCCTTATAATAATGTCAGCTGGACAGAATGGCAATTGATATGTTTTTCTGATATAGTTACTTTCACTGCAGTAACAATACTTGGTATTGGCTACAGGCAGATAGAGTAATGCTACCATAATGTGAAAGGATTTTATGTAAACTTTTCAATAAAACAGATTCATCAGAAAAAAAAAATCACTTAGTCTAATTATTTAAATGCAGGATAACAAAAACTTGCATATCTTATTTATTTATTGGTTTTCTTTTTTTGGTCCCAGGAATTAAATTCATGACTTTGTGCTCGCCAGGCAGGCACTTTGCCATGAGCCATATCTCCTTCCCTTTCACTAATTTTTATAACAGGAAATATTAAAAAGATAATTTTATCAAACTCATGCACTCTAAGAATGGACTAGTTGAAATGATACCTGCTCAAGTGATGTCTGGGTTAGTCAGAACATAAACCAACACCCTGCCCAAGTCACACCTGGGCTAAACTGTTAAATGGTTGATGTAAAATTAGGGTAGCTTCTAAGGGGAATTGCTTGCAAAATTTTTATTTCAAGAGGAAAAATGGTATCAACTATTGCTTTCATGAAAGATCGAATGTTTTTCCAATAGCAAAGAAATCCTCTATCAGCACACTGTTGTCCTAAACTGGGTGAGTGCCTAGGCCGACTTCACACTGTCATCCTGAACTGGTTAAGAGCCTACTCTGACTTTACAATCCACTGTGGGTTTCTGATGGCTGCAGTTCCCACTCTAAATATTGTGTTCTGTCTGTGTTTATGACAGCTACAGTAATAAATGGATCCTTTTCAGCAAACACAAAAGCCACTTGATTTCTATACAGTATTTGATAATTCATTCTGAAGTCTAAAGAAATGCTATAAAAGTATATGAAAGTTGGTCCCTTTTTATTTAGCTTAAGTTCTAAGGTTTCGACTATTCTTTTTAAAAGGTGCGGAACGAGTAATTACCTTGAAAATGGAAATTCCTGGATCAATGCCACCTCTCATTCAGGAAATGCTGGAAAATTCTGAAGGACATGAACCTTTGACACCAAGTTCAAGTGGGAACACAGCAGAGCACAGTCCCAGCATCTCACCTAGCTCAGTGGAAAACAGCGGAGTCAGTCAGTCACCACTGGTGCAATGAGACACTTTCCAGCTACTTCAAACATTCCCCAGTACCTTCAGTCTCTGGATTTAAAATGCAAGGAAAAACATTTTTACTGCTGCTTAGTTTTTGGACTGAAAATACATTAAAACTCAAGAAGGACCAAGAAGTTTTCGTATGTATCAATATGTATACTCCTCACTGTGTAACTTGCCTAGAAATACAAACTTTGCGAATTCTAAAAATCAGCCATTTCATGCAAACAAACTAGTTAAAAGCTTCTATTTTCCTCTTTGAACAGTCAAGAATGCATGGCAAAGACCCAGTCAAAATAATTTACCCCTGGTTAAGTTTCTGAAGACTTTGTATATACCGAAGTATGGCTCTGTTCTTTCTCTACTGTATGTTTGGTGCTTTCCTTTTGTCTTGCATACTCAATAACCAAGACACCAAGGTTATGAAATAGACTACTGTACATGTCCACCTAAGAAAGCTTCAAACACTGTCTGGCTTTTATGGAATAATCAAGACCTCAAGGTAAGGAAATAGAACTATTGTACAGTATGACAAGACTAAAGATATTCTAATTTAGTTAGTATGGAAGCTTGTCCTTGCTCTTTTTGATGCTTTCAAATTGCATCTTTTATTTCATATTGCCCTGTAAAAGTATACAAATACACTGTACTAGCAGAAGAGAATTCTGTATCAGTGTAACTGCCAGTTCAGTTAATCAAATGTCATTTGTTCAATTGTTAATGTCACTTTAAATTAAAAGTGGTTATTACTTGTTTAATGACATAACTACACAATTTTTTACAAATGCTACATTTTTACAGTAATGATAGCCTCCAAGGCAAAAACACTTTTCAGTGTTAACAAGTTTTGTTTACCTGTTCATGGGATAATTAGCAGACTGGTCTACCACCAATGTATCTCTAGTGTCTCTCCTGATTCATGCCTGACACTGGGATTTGCTTTTCCCCAGTATTCTTGATTCAAAGGGCAAACATGAACTCCCTGAGTCATGGGCATAGAATCTGCCTCCTTTGACCTTGTTCAATCACTATGAAGCAGAGTGAAAGCTGTGGTAGAGTGGTTAACAGATACAAGTGTCAGTTTCTTAGTTCTCATTTAAGCACTAGTGGATTTTTTTTTTTTATATTAGCAAGTCTGTGATGTACTTTTCACTGGCTCTGTTTGTACATTGAGATTGTTTAACAATGCTTTCTATGTTCATATACTGTTTACCTTTTTCCATGGAGTCTCCTGGCAAAGAATAAAATATATTTATTTTAAAGGTGTGTGAGACCTTCAACTACTTTCATAAAGAGACAGAACACAGTTCCATTTTTTAATGTTTAAATTTCATTTCAAAAAGCAGGTCTGTAGTCTGCAAACATGACAATTAAAATCTGTGCTAGTGCACGGAAGTCTATTACAATTCTACAAGCCAATCAGAGACAGTACATGACATTTCAATGAGTAAAAAAGAGCATAAAACTGTATGTGTAAGAACAAAATGTTAAAAGGCCTACCACAATAATAAAAAACCATCAATTACATTGTCACATTAAAATAAGCCAGATGTACAAAAGTCTGGGACAGAAAAGACAAAAAGACAACACAGGTATTTGTTAAAATGTTTGTGCTCTTGGGGCACTTAATTAAACATTGCAAAATCAACATCTTCTTCTTCATCAGACTCTGCAAAATATTTTACTTCTTTCCTAGCCCGACCGGTCCGTGGCAGAGAAGGTGGGTCAGAAGTGAAGTCTGAGGGAAAGATGTCCACATCTGAATCCTGATCAAAAGATGTTTTCTTCAGTTTCTAGATATTAAAAATACACACAAACACAGTTAAAAAATAAAAAGACTGGTATTAAGAACTCTTATTGCTTATACTATATGTAAGTATTACAAATAACTGTAAAAGCACAATTTTCAGGATAAAAACATCAAGACACTGAATATTTTCTGTATACCAATAATGAACTAGCTGAGAAAGAAAGAAGAAAAGTCCATTCATAATAGCATAACACATACCTAAGGATCAACCTAACCAAAGAGATGAAAGACCTATGCAATGAAAATTAAAGAACACTGGGGGGGGGGGGAAGACACTAGAAGATATCAAAGTCCCCCATGTTCATGGACAGGCAGAACTAATATTGTTAAAATGGTCACATTACTAAAACCAATCTACAAATTTGATGATACTCTACAGAAGTAAAAGAAAAACATCCTAGAATTCATGTGAAAACACAGAAGAGCCAGGATAGGCAAACCAACAAGAGCAAAGCTAAAGGAACCACAATATAGTACCTAATTTCAAATTATACTACAAGGTCATAGTAATAAGAACCAGCAGAAAAGACAACATAGGCCAATGAGATAGAAGAGCAGATACAGAAACAAACCCACACACCTGTAGCCATCTGGTTCTTGACAAAGGAACCAAAAGCATACATTGAAGAAACAAAAAGCTTAATAAATGGTGCTGAGAAAACAGGGTATCCAGATACAAAAGACTGAACTATTATCCCTCTCTCTTACCCTACACAAGAACCAGTTCAAAAGGAATCAAAATCCAAGACCTAAAACTTTGAAAGTACTAAAATATAACATAGGGGAAATATCTGAAGACATAGGCACAAAGACTTCTTCCAACAGCACAGAAAGTAATATGAAGAATCCACTGAAGCACGTCAATTTAAAAATTTCTGCACAGTAGGAAAACAATAAAAAGACAGTCTACAAAATCAGAGAAAATATTTTTGCCAGCTATTATTCTGACAGAGAATACTAAAATATATAAAGAACTCAAAAAGCTAAACAGTAAAAAAAAAAAAAAAAAAAAACAAAAACAAAAACCCACACCAACAAATGAGGAATTTAACAGCTACTTCTCAAAATACGCATAAATGACCAATAAATGTATGAAAAAAATGTTCATCTCTAGCCAATAGGGAAATACAAATTATACTGAAATTCCACCTCAACCCAGACAAAAAGTTATCACTGAGAATATGAAAAAAGTGCTGGATGCAGGGCAGGGAGGCTTCTAACAGGGTTGACAGGAATATAAGTTAGTATAGCTTCTATGGAATCAGTTTGGAGGTGCCTCAAAAAACTAAAAGAGCTACACTGTTGGACCCAGCTATACTACACCTTGGTATAAACCCAGAGGAATTAAAGTCTGTATACTATAGGGATAACTGCATACTCATGTTACTGTGCCATAATTCACACTAGTCAAAATATGGAACCTGCCCGGGAAACCAACAGATGAATAGATAAAGAAAATGTATATTTACAATGGAATATTATTCAGCCATAAAGAGCAAAATTACATTCTTTTTTTTTTTTCCCTTTTTAATTTTTTGAATTTAGTACAGGGTCTCACTACACAGATCAGACTCATAGTGATCCTCCTGTTTTCAGCCTCCCAAGCTCTGGGTTTACAGGTGTGCACCACCACACCCAGTCTCAGTTGCTATCTCGCGCACACTGGGGGCGGGGCCGCACTTTGGGGATTAATCCTGGTCCCTGAGTCTGCCTAAGCAGGTGCTTTAACCTGCTGAGCAATCTGGCTTGTCCCCCATTATTTTCAATAAAATGAATAGAACTGCAATTCATGTACAGCAAAACAAACCTTATTTAAGTACCGTGTGTTCTCCCTAATATATGTATTCAAAAAAAGATGACATGAAAAGAGACTTATTATACAACAGGAAGAGAATAAAAACAGAGGCTATAAAGGAGTGTAATGGGGATGGATAAAATCAAAATACACATACTGAAACTCAGTGTTTTGTAAAAGTAATATGCACTAATATAAAATACAGCTTAAAAATTCAGAACAAGTGTAGAACCAATTTTTGAAGGAAAAATAGGATTAATTTGTTCCTTTGGTGGTCCTCATGTTTACTAAGTTGTAGCCTTAAGAAAGCAATACCATGATTCTAAATTACATTATCCAATAGGTATGCAAAAGGTCCAGATTAGTAAAAATTCATTCTGTCCTATTCGTAAGTACATACCAATAATTAATGGGAAGGAAACAGGGTCATGCACGGTGTAAGACTTAAAAGTGTAGAGAAGAATCATCAAGGTAGGTCAGAGGCACAGATGATCACTGAATGGAAGTAATCAAATGTGGAAAATAGCAAAGCTCTAATCACCTTAAAAAAAAAAAAATTCAAAGAGAATAGGGATGGAGGCATCTGCTGTCATTCATTTACCTAAAAGAGTATTTTGTGGAAAAAGTCAAACTGGGAAAAACTAGCCAGAGTCAAATGAATTTAAAAAGAAACAGTCTAATATTCAGGTAGCATATTACTACTATAGCTCAACAGATAGAAATGTAGATTCTGAGTAGATTAGTCTATGCACACTGTTATCAAGGAACTGACCTTATATAAATTGTAAGTTATATGAATTTGTATTTTATTATTTTGTAACCCTATGCAAGTTCTCTATTGATGAGATATTTAGAACTGTTACATTACAATAATAAATCAACTAGGTCAGATATACAGTGTCTTAAGTAAAACCATGCCCTAAAAAGATGCTCTTAATTACCTTGCTTGGTGTTTTGGATGTTTTCCTGCCAGGGTTATAATCGCCTTCATTTTCAGAGCCAGATGCTTTCCTTTTCTTTGCCCCTCGGCCTTTACCTTAATAATATAAAAATGTTTTTCCTCTGAATGACAAGTACAACATAAGATAAATTCAGAACCATTATTTGCTTCTTTGGCATGTCCAACCTGTGGGGCACTGCAATCTTGCTCTCTTACTAGGATATACAAATGACTCAGCAGGATGTTTCATCTCTGCTCTGGGGTTAACATGACTAAAGAGTATTTCACAAATACATTTAAACTAGTAGGTAAATGGAAAAACTGGCATTTTGCATATGTGGTCCTTGGGCCTGCTAAGGAAATTTATTAGAGTGCTTAACATGTGATG
>NW_004524635.1:5824208-5869303 GCF_000260255.1 Octodon degus
GAATTACATAGCTTTAAATGCTTGTTCTCAATTAATTGATTACAGAATTGTGATAAGTAAATTTGTGGATCTCACTTAATACTCAGAATAAATCATCTAGTAGTAATAATCTGTCAAATCCCTATTCCTTGTCAAACCTAGACTCACTACATACAACAATTTTGCTTTGTTCCATTTTATTTTACCTACTAGCCTCTTATTCTCTTCATTGGAGGAAGAAAAGAAAAAGATAATAAGTGCTCATCAATGTTCTCCATCCCATAATGATGGCAAGAACATAAAATGAAACTAAATTGCAATTCTACCTTGAAAGATATGACCTAGTACTACTTGTAAGAAAGGATAGCCTAAAAGATATTGGAATATCACAATTTACCAAATGAATTGATGAAATTGCATTTTTAACATCACAAAGGTTCCAATCCAGGCACACCTTAAGCACAGACCTCCACCATCTTTCTACTCTCTCATTCCCCATTTTCTTTACGTCTATAGCTCTTATCCCAACCATGCCTTTAAGGTGTAAAACAAACACATGGGGGTCTGGGGAGATAGCTTAGTAGAATAAACATTTGCCTGGGAAGTGCAAGGTCCTGGGTTCAATCCCCAGTACCGCCCAAAAAAAAAAAAAAAAAATGGACAAAATATCCCTCAGTTGTATAAAGACATTTACTCTCAGTGTTATCCTGCTCTACATAGATGTTTTTCAAAGAATCTAAGAGCTTTACAGATTTAGTGCTAGGAAGAACCTTCTTGTGTAGCCCTGAGTACTTTATTTCCTACGTGAGGAAAAAGTTATGGCCTTAAGTGTCCTAGTTCTAGCCAACTCCAATAAGTGTCACACTTTATGTCAAGTTCTATCTGCTTTTTTAATAACAACTTTCAATGAGTTGGCTTTAGAGTCTTTAAACCATTCGTATTTAAACCAGTTGGATCACAATGTATTGAAAGGTAAAACAGTGATGGGACTAAATAGCTCTTATTTCCATTGGACTCTAACCCAGCACTGATTTTTAGACATTAAAATAAATACCCAGTCTTTGAATTCAGTGACACAGAAAAAACAATCTTTTCTCCACAGCACATGTTAAAAGGTTATACAAAAATAATCCTCACCTTTTGGTGTCGCAGTCTTCTTTGGAATGCCAAATTCTGAATCCGAGTCAGAGTTTACAGTCTCCACTACTTTCTTCTGCTTAGGGGCTCTCTTGGGTTTAGAAGCTACATCCGAAGGTAGTTTTCCTAGTAAGCAAATATCCATTTCATAAGTCAATACAATATACTTACCAAAAAACCAAGCTGAAGTGAGTTCTATAAGAATGGAATTTCTTAAAGCTGATAAGAATTTAACCTTAAGTCATGAAATGATTCCTCTCTGCCTGGTGTCAGTAGAAAGGTGAATAATTTTTCAAAGATAACAAAATGAATTTTATTTAATTCTGTATGATTTGCTTTTAGATAATTCCATTAAGATATTTTAGGCTAAGACCACTAAAAATGAATAAAAGAGTGACTGTAAATAAAGTCATGACAAAAAAGTAACATGTGACATTAATTATAATCCAAATACAGCCACATGTTAAAAGGTCTAAGAGAGAATGCACTTTATGGGATTCTCAAATGTAATGAGTAGAAACCAATTCATTTCCATTCAAAGTGGAAATCCAGACTTAAAATCTTTATATGAAAAAAATATGAAAATTCTATATAGTAGATCACAAATATGAAGTCTTCACTTCGTTGTTCAGTATTTTGTTTTTTTAAAGTGGACCTTTCTTCCAGGTTCATCTGTATTTCATTGTGAAAGCTGAGCCATGTATAATTGGGAACATAAAACAATTTAGAAAAAGTTTTGAATGGGTCCAAATCAACTGCAAAATTTTCCGTTAAAAAATTAAAAGCCAATGTTGATTCTATGGAAAATGTATTCCCAGTATCAACCTGAGATGCTAGCACTAGAAAGGTCCTCCCTAGCCAAGAGCAGGAGGAATCTAGCTCCTCATAGAGGTAACAGCCAAAGACCTTGTGGGCTCTGTAAGTCTCCATGACTAAACCTTCCACAGGAGTCACAGGGCAGCTCCCCAGCAACAACACATATTTGTCAGAGCTGAATGAAAGTGACTACATTCTTTTTCTTTGGCAAAGTTTCTAAACTTCCAGTTTTAGGTTGACACTTTCACCAGCTGAACACCGGTCAGATAACTAAGTACTACAGTCTTCCTTTTTTGTTGTCAACTATTAGAACTATACAATATAATCTATAAAATGACTTACGTAACTTGGGTAACAAACCTAGAGGGACATGATGTGTCCTCAAACTATTTTATAGGAATTATATTTGGGAAGGAAGCTGGAGAACTGGGGATGGTTTGCTGACATCCCTGAAGTCATACTACCTAGTCTCCGGCCCAATGAATCGAAAGCAGCACAGCTACTCAAAACAACCAAACAGGACAACCAAACATTTCTAGCTTTTCTAGTTAACGGTAAATTCTAAGTGATTAGGGTAAACAGCTTGATTAAAGAAACAGGACCACAAGTCTCAAGAAGAGCTACTTATAAGATACTTATATGAAGATGATTTTAAGAAAAAGATACAGAATTATAAGGTCTGTTTTAGTTTGAGTTCCCTAGAAGTAAGACCTGTCAGGCTTCAAAGCAGACTAAAGAGTAAGTGTTGATCTGGGAGGTACCAGCACACTACCAAAACACAACAATGCAGAGGGTGGTTGGTAGTGGAGGAGGCATCAGCCATGCATCATTTTAGAAGCTTAGTCCCATTGGGGATTTCTGGGAACTAGTTAAAACACATCTCAGAGTTAGCTCACTTGAAAGGAAAGGCAAGAGCTGATGAGCTGTTTATAGATCAGCTTTCTTTAATCTGGCAACTGAGGGATAAGAAAACTGTAATATTCTAGCACAGCTGCAAAGAGAAAGTCCTTTGGCAAGAAAAATGTAGACACTGGTCCACTTGTAGCGAAGGAAAAAAGACAACTGAATACAGGTGGGTCACCCAATGTGTTGGTTATAGCTATCTCACCACATCCTAGTGCATTCAGAATACTTGGAGAATTTTATTATTGTTGTTGTGTTGCATTTAATACTCATGTGTCTATAATTGTGTTTTATGTTGTAGGTTTTTAAGATTTTTGCAGGAACAGCCTAAAGAGTTTATTTATTGCCTTATGCAGTATCTCTGTAAGAATTTTTTTTTTTTTTTTTTTTTTTTGAGACGGCATACGAGATGTTTTGGCGGGACTGGGGATCAAACTCAGGACCTTGCACTTGCCAGGCAAGTGCTTATTCTACTGAGCTATCTCCCCAGCCCCTCAATTAGATTTTTTTTTAGCAACCAAACCTTTATTTCTAGAGCAAAAGTAAACCATTACCTTATATACACTACCAGTACAACTCTTTTAAGCTTACATTACTGGATAATGGATATTTATTAAACAAATCAGATGTATTAATAACTTCCTTTTCTGTTCATTTTTTTAAGTGCAAAAAATTGTACTTTTTCAAATACAGAGCACTGATACTTACCTCCTTTCAAAAGAACAAAGTGTTATGTCTTAGTACAGCAACAGATTCCTAAACTGACTCAGTGTTTCTTGGACAACTGCTTTTAAACTGAAAATACAAAACAAAAACTCCAAGGCTCATATAAAGAGCATCCAAACTCAACGACCAGTCTCTGCACTACGGGAATGGAGGCAGCACTGACACATATAACAGAGCTTTACAAAAAGTTATCTATGTAGGAATGCATGAAAGTTTATAATCACAACTACTTTAAAATACAGTTCTAGAGAGCTTTAAATCATTTCCTCACATAATTAAAGCAAGAGGATTCTAATACACACTTTTTTAACAGTTTTATAGTGAAGTCCAAGGGCAAAGTTCAAGTTGTATCAAATTTCCTTTACATCAAGTATGTCTACGTGGTTTATGCACTGCTTAACATAATAAATGTAAGCACATACCCTTTTTAGCAGCTACTGTTTTACTTGGAACTTTATCTGTTTGCTTCAGACCAAATGATGGTGAAAAAACAGAAGCAGTATCTTCTTCATTACTGTCAAATTTAGCTGAATCTAAAAATTTCAAAGCTTTTTTTAGTAAAGAGATTCTATAAAGACCTCTGAGTAAACTTTGACTTGTTTAACTGATGACTTCTCTTTAGCTAGATAATTGATCTTGTAAGTTTCTATTGTGTGATCATATAATCCACAATATACAAACAGCTGAAAATAAAAAATATATCAATGTTATACCTCAAAAATGTTAACTGTGTTGTGAAACAATATAGAAATACACAGAGTAGTGAAAATTAATAGTACCAGTTGCTAACCATTTAAAATGCATTTGACTAGTTCAAAAATATATACTGAAGATTTACTTTAAAAGATATAAAACAAGCTTCACTGTGATTAATTTAGTAGCCAAACCATACTACTAAACTTCCAGGAATATCAATAATAATGTTCAAATCTAAAAAAGTAGTGAATATTCATATTTCTAAATTAATAAATAATTAAAGAATAATTAAAAGTGCATGTAGACTTAATTCAGTTTACTTTTGTACACAGGTTATTAAGACAATCACTTCTTTCCTCCCTCCCTTAAACTATAGCAAGTGCTTTTACTTGGACTTAAGTATTTTTACATAATTATTTTAATATGCTGTCAAAATGAATATATATATATATGTGTATATATACACACATATATATCATATATCAAATCTAGGTCTGTATGTACATATATATTTAGAAATACAAGACAATGGGACATTAACAATTCCACACACAAAAATACATGGAATAAAAAACATACACCCTAATAAAATTTGTTTGAAAACAGTCTCTCAGCTGTCATAATTTATCCAAATAAGTTCAACCTTCTATAATTTTTCTTCATATTTTACTCATTATTTAAACACTGTAACACATGCTCTATACAAACTGGTTAATACCTGCTTGTCCACCTAAATGCTTCCAAATGCCTATTCTGACCAATCAGTTAGGAATTATCACAGAAAAAGTAAATAAATTCCAATACATTGAACAAAGTGCGAAGAAAGTCTGCTATTCTATTGAAAAATTCTAACTTAAATCCTGATCTAATGATTTATTCTTTCTCTCCACCAAACAACAACTAACAAATGAAAAGATTAAAAACATACCATCTTCTGACTTCTGAGAGTATGAAGGAAATGAAAAGAGATTCCCAAACTCCTGACTTTTTTTGTCATGGGAAGATTTTCTATAAGAAAATAACACAAAAAAGACATAATTAAATATCTTATTTAAACCCTAGATTATATATAAAATGTACTTTACAATCATAAACACAAGGCAAATAAAACCTTAGTTTTCATTTCTTTTTCAATTAAAAGCAGAGCAAAACACCTTTGCATATGTAAGCACGTACACATACAATAAACCATTTGTGCACATGTGCATACAGACCCCAGATAAATCAGTAACAAGAATAAAAACTAGACAACAGTTTAAAGTTAGTCAAAATACCAAAAAAATAAATTTTATACTTGACAGAAATAATCATTCCAGAAATTAACATCAAAAAATTATTAGCACAGCTGCAAGGAGAAAGGCAAAACCCTTTTTTCTCAGAATGCTTTTCATAGCAGGCAACAATCACATTTCCGATCCTAGACCACAGGTTGGCACTTATTTTGTGATCTGGTTAAGGCCAATTATACTAAGTAGGAAAATACTGTTTTTAAATCCTGAAATAGTTCACAATCCTCTTATTTCACAGGTTAAACTGGCATTCACCAAAAGCAAGAAAAACCAATCAGGGCCAAATCTCGGAAAGAAATATAAATTTCCTAATTAAAAAGATTTTGTAACTTTTCCCAAAACCACAAGTTGTCCAACGATAATCACATGAGCCTACTGCTGATTTTTGTAAATAATGCTTTATTGGAATCTAGTCACACTTATTCACATATTGTATATGACAGACACTGTATGACCCACAAAACCTAAAATCTTTATGAAAAAGTTTGCCAATCCTTTCTCCACACAGGGAGAGCTTCTGTGCTCCCATGTGCCCACTGGACCCCTCCGGACCCAGGCCAGGCCTCGTGTGTGAGCGAGAACTTGCACCATGCTCTTGGGACCCCTACAGACCCAGCCTAAGCCCAGGTTCAGCGAGTGTGTGGAAGAGCTTCTACGCTCCCCTTTGCCTGTTGGATCCCTCCAGACCCAGCCCAGGCCTACTTGTGAGTCCTTCTATCCTGCTCTCTGGACCCCTCCAGATCCAACCCAGGCCTGGCATACAGGCCTGGGGTGAAACTCTGCAGGTGAAGTCCCTGCAGAGGCTAAGGGCCAGAACCGCCCAGCTAATCCAGGAGTAGAACATCTTGCCAGAGGAGCACAACAGGTTCACTTCCAAGGGCTGCAACAGGAAGGAGCTGAGCACAGCAGTCAGACCCAAGCCAGGCACAAGAGGATGAATTCAAACCTTTCTCCACACATAGTACAGCCATGTGGTAGATCTATGGCATGCATGCTGTAGCAGTTTGTTATCACTGAAAGCTCTAAAAGGTTTGCCATCAGTGTAATATAGCATCAGCTTCTGTACTAACAATATTTACTCCTTCATGAAGAAAACTACCTAGAATAATTTCTTGAAACACAAGATCCTTGCCAAATACCTAGAACAACTAACTATACATATTACTGAGTAGCAGGTGTTTCATTACTTACTCTGGAGTAGCTTTAGATTTGCTGGGAGAAAATGTGTACTCATCTTTATCTAAACCATCTGAATGAATGAACTCATCTTCCCCGTCATTTGCTATGGGAGATGCTTTAACTTTCAGCTCCTCTAAATCATTATTGTCCTCATCATCCTCAGCATCATCATCCTCTTCTTCTGAGAAATCAAATGTATACTTAGGTCTTTCAGCTAGAAGGAAGAAAAATGACACGTTAGCCAGGCACTGCAGCATGTGCTCATAGATGTACATGCACATCTCATACCACCACCACCACCACCACCACCACAAAAAGTTAAACTCAAATCCTACCTTTATCCACATGAACTATTTCAAATTATATAAGGACCAATATCTAGAAACTAAAATCTACCAACTCTGACCTCAAAGTGTTAACATCTGTCTCAAACTTTCTAGGAGGTGTGGAAAATGCTGTACATATCTGGAGAACATAGTGATGTGATTGAATGAGTAGAATGATTACTCAGAAACCCTTAGGAAATTATTCAATATGGCTTTGTCCTAAAGGCTACTAATATAAGATTATAAAAACAACCACTAGTATAAGGCTTTCCACTTCTGCAACTACTAATGACAAATTTTACTATTCTATAAAAAATACCAGCCAAGCATGTTGGTACACTCCTGTCATCCCAGCACTCAAGAGGCTGAGGTAGGAGGACCAATGTGAGTTCAAAGCCAGCCTGGGCCACATAGCAAGTTCAAGGAGAGCCTGAAAGGGCATAGTGAGACCCTGTCTCAATTCCTCCCCCTAAAGTGATGTTACTTTCTCTTAACCTCTTGGATAAAAATGTTTATCTTCCCTTCAGGTTTAGACTCAGTAGGAAATAAAGACAGTAAGTTTTCAAGTGAATGAGAAGAGACATAAAACTTCAATATATCAGCAACATAATTAAGTTCATATAATGCCTAAAAATATAGGTACCAATTTAGGGGAAAAGGTTATCAGCATAGTGCAGATAAATTTCCATTATATTCTGGAATAGGTATTATGGAATAAATTTCTAAAATCACTTGGATGCTATATAATTTATTACCTATTTATAAAATAGCCTAAACATAATTTTCAATCACTTAATTAATTTATTTTTGGGGGGTAACAATCACTTAATAAATTAGTTTTTATGTAATTTAAATTACCCACATTAAAGATTAATAGCAGTGGTGGTGAGAAGTGTGTTGCAACTGGCTGTTTGTATCATTGAAAGTTCTAAAAGGTTTGCCATCACTGAACTATATTATACCTATGTACACTGGAAACAAGCTCCAATCATGATAGAGAAGCAAAGAATGTAAGGCTTGACATATATTTAAAAATGTATGCAGTTAAATAACCATAGTTACATCTTACATCTTAATAAATGAGGACAACAAAATTTGAGAACATACAAAACAAGAAACCCATCCATTTTCCATTACTGAGTATTCAGAAAGTAGCAGTACATCACAGCAAAATGGGATTCTGCAGCTTCAGCATATCACTGTAACTAAGAGAACTATGTGTATAGAATCAGATTCCTAAAGCAGGAAAAAATTTTATTGTAAAAGCTAGATGTGTTTAATACAAAAACACAAGGTACTTCTAACAGATTCATCATTGGTGGTATACCAAGCTACAGTCTTTTTTGTATAGGGTCTCATGCACAGCTTGGACTCACAGTGATCCTCATTTTCAGCTCCCTAGTGCTGGGATTATAGGTGTGTGCCACCACACCAGGACTCCATCACTAGCTCACAGGCCTGGGGGTCAGGGCTGGTGCAGCATGCTGTGGCAGGGATCAAACCCTGGCCTCTGAGCTTGCCTAAGCAAGCTCTCAGTCTGCTGAGCTATCTCGCCAGCCCTATAGTCTTTTTAACCAAGTATCTTAAAGATACACAGAGAATATAAGCCAAAGTTTATAATAAAATTCACTAAAAATACATGATTCTCTTTAGAGAAGTTTATATCCAACTTTGCTAGAAAAGCTATGTGAAGAAATTTATTTTCTCTTTATTACTATAATTTTTGAACTAAATACTTTTTTTTTTTTTTTGGTGGAAACAGGGATTGAACTCAGGCCCTTATGCTTTATTCCATTGAGCCATCTCCTTGGCCCCTGAATTACGTACTTTATTAACACTGATAATACCAACTTATAAGTCAAGCTAATATACAACAAATATAAAGTGTATCACAATACCAGCTGCTCTCCTAAGCAA
Source organism: Octodon degus (assembly GCF_000260255.1). NCBI lineage: Eukaryota > Metazoa > Chordata > Mammalia > Rodentia > Octodontidae > Octodon > Octodon degus. The sequence goes on from NW_004524635.1 coordinate 5,833,177, forward strand.
AGAATCTCTTGGAATAACCACAGGCTCTGTTTCTTCCAAATCACTTTCTGACTTGGACTCGTCATCTGACCAAGGATTTCGTTTCTTCACTTTTTTTGCACTAGGTTTACCAGATGCTGTAGGTGTTTTTCTAATCCTGGTACCTAAAAATAAAGCAACAGTAATTAGATATGCATAAATACCATTAGTAAAAATAAAACTCTTGTTCTGCAGAAGCTTATTATAAAATAACTAATGTTCTTGAAAAGATTTTATTTCAATGACAAGATAAAAGTATTTCAAGACTCTAATAATGGTCTTTACACATAGTTCTACACACACACACAGTAGAGAAAGACAGATGCTCGGACAGAGAGACAGACAGACAGACATGCAGAGATGCAACTAGAGAAACAAAGAGAAATTCTTCACCAGGTTCCTTTCTCTCCCTTTTGGGCTTGGGTCCTTTATTTATAGGAGCTGATGGGACCAATGCTTCTTCTCCTGTACTTTCTACTGGTGTTCCACTGAATTCTTCATCAAATTCCACTTTCACTACTGTAGTATCAAGGTCACCCTACATATTAAAAAGAAAACCATTAAAAGGAAACCATGAATAAAAATAAAAACACCACACATTTTAAAGATGCACTTGTCAATAGATAGCTTCATATCAGGTGAACTGTTCTAAAAATGTGATCCTATTTAGGTCCTAACAGATGACTACAATCAGGCCACATTTTACTTTAATTTATTTATCTGCAGGAAATGATATTGCTTATAACTGCAATTTGCTGGGGTACTCAACAAGATGACAGCTGTGAAGAAACGCTAGAAATAAGACAGCAGCTTTTGATTATCAAAGGAACTTTCAGACCAATAGCTAAGCATACTAAAAGATATATGCAAAATAATTTCCTATAAGTGAAGCTTCCAATATACTAGAAAAAATCAAATTACTGAAGGAAAATAAACAGCATATGTCATACACTGTAAGATAATATAAGACAAAGTCCCTGACACTAAGAATATTGAGGGAAAGGGGAGGAAGAGAAGAGAGAGAAAAAGAGAAATCATTAAAACACAAATAGCAAATGCAAAGAAAGATAAAGGAATGGCTGAAGTGGGAAACAGACAACTCTGCTTGAGACAGGGCCAGGGAGTGCTCCATAGAGATGCAGCTTTTCTGACTGAGTTCTGAAGGAACGTAGAGGAGGGAAGAACACTGCAGGCAGATGGCACAGAGGCATAAGGTACCCCGTATGTTTAAAGAACTAGGTCTTTAAACACAATATACAGTACACAACCTGCTAGGATTGAAGAAAAGGTGTGAGAGAATAACCAGGAAGCAGTGCACATACACTAAACCACCGTATACCACTGGAGTGTGTCTAATCAGTGGGAGCCACTGAAAGAGTCTAGGCATTTGTGTGGAAATCAGCCTCACACTTCAGAAATATTCTAGTAGTAAGAGATCAGTCTAAAAGAAATGAAGCAGAGAAAAGCAGAAACCACAGTTACATAGCAGGGCGGGAAATGGAGGGCAACTGTTAAGTGAGAACTATGATATGAAGACATATCAGGGCTGGGGAGATAGCTCGGAGGTACAAGCACCAGCCGGGCAAGCACAAGGACCAGGATTCTAGCCCCAGCACCACGTGCCATGCCAACCCTGCCCTGGGCGCTCCGTGCCAGGCTACCAAAACCGGTTGTGACAACACATGCCTATAATCCCCAGTGTTGGGGAGGCTGAGACAGAAGGATCACTATGAGTCCGATCTGTCCAGCAAGACCTCTTACCAAAAAATCTTACAAAATTACAAGGTAGTATTAAATGGGCACCAAAAGTGGATTTTTGAATCATTTTGTAAGCAGTTGATAGGATTTACTGATTAAATGGGGGAAAAAACCCTCTTGCATTCCTGTCAGTGATAGCTGAGTGTTTATATTAAGTGAAACAAGACACAGAGCAAGTTCCAAAATTGATCCAGCTTCAGAGATACCATGTCAGAGGGGCTCTGAACATGTGGGTGGCTATATGAGTCTGACAGGCCAGAAACATTGCAACTGAGGGATACAAATTTAGGATTCATCATTTTAAACTGAAAAAAGTTTTGGACATAGATGAAATCACTTCAGGTAACTGACTAAAGAGAAAAAAGTGCTGAGAACTAAACCTGACAGACACTAACTAGAAAGGAGGGAACCCATTTTCTGAAGAGAAAGATAAGCATGCAGGTATATGGTAAGGAGAAAGGGAAGAGGAAAATAGTACAAACTTCACTTTACCAGAACAGCAGGGAGTGGCTATGTAGTGCCAAAATGTTCCTGTTTTATATATTAATTTGTTCAGAGAGTTCTCCAATTTGTAACTCCAGCTCCTAGGCTTATTTCCCAAGCTCTTACTAAACTAAGTCTATAGTGTAGCTCCAAATACCTGTGGGACTTATCTACACATACATTTCTTAGATTTTTAAAATCAACCTGTCCAGAAATTTTAACATTTCTCTTTCAAAGCCATCACACATCCTGTTTTCTCAGCTCTGAACCATCTTTCCTTCAGGCTAACCATGGTCAGTCTTTGTGAAGGACAAGTAAACATCATATTTTTAAAAATCCTTAATGGTAGCCATCAGTCCCCATAATGCAAGATGTACTTAAATCATTTAATTAAGGGTGAAACAAACAGTAAAAATAAGAGCTTACTTTTAAAAACAAACTCTGTTCTGCTCTGAAACTTCCCTAATTGGTCATGACACAGAAATAAAGTCATACTTTAATCTCTCTCTTTTTTTTTTTTAAGTTGGTACAGGGTCTTGCTACCAACTTAGACTCAGAGTGATCTTGTCTCAGCCTCCCCACTGCTGGGATTACAGGTGTGAGCCACTACACTCATTTTCAGTGGCCAGCTCAGTGCAGGGCCAGCATGGCATGCGGTACCAGGGATCGAACCCAGGTCCTTACACTTGCCAGACAGGTGCTTAAACTGCTGAGGTATCTTCCCAGCCTTCTAAAATCATACTTTAAAGTAGATACATTCACAGTTGTGGAGGAAAGAGGATTACCTAAGATTAATTTAGAATTACATAATTTAGAAAGTTACTAGCATATTCCTGTAGTCTCACCTACTTGGGAGGCTGAAGCAGAACTGTTTAAGTCCAAGAGCTCAGGTCAGATAGGGCAATAAAGAAAATGAAACCCATCTCAAAACAAAAAACACACACACAAAAATTAAGCAAATAGCTCTTCATATATAAGTGATCCTTGGCCAGTATGTTGTTATTTTATGAATTAAGTGATCTCACAGAGTAAGATTTATCACAATTAAAACATACATATATTAGAAAAAGCATGATTAATCAGAGTAAAATTAAGATAGATATTACATACACACATAACGCACACACTGCACACACACACACACACACACACACACACACACACACAGGATAGGAGAGCCTACCAATGAGTAAAGTATGCATCATACCTTCTTCTTCTTCAACAACTTTTTGCTGGCATCTGCCTTCATAGCAGTAATTTCAGGAATTATTCTTCTCCCATAAGGTGAAGGCATTGTCTCTTCCAATTGAAGTTTCTTCACCTTAGGCTTGCCAACTTTACCTTTTATTGCTTTCCCAGTCATGCCTGCTAGAATATCTTCCCTTTCTTGTGCTTCTACTTTCTGTAGTACAACCATAAGGGGGGAAGGGTGCTTAAACAACTTCTTAGAAAAGACAATCACTACAGTATAAGAAATTAAAACAAATTTGATTTCATCACTAAGGATGACCTGATATCATCCCAGCAAGTCACACATAAAAGCAGTTCTGTTAAGAAGTATGATGCTGTTTTTTACTGCCTTAGCTATAACAATGGCTCATAAATGTAAAGTCAAAAAAGAATGAAAATTTAAAAGTCCTAATATACTTAGATTCAATGTAAGAGATTCTGTATAACAATGAATGAGGGCAAAATAATTATTAATATCACAGATTGTACATTTTATAAAAATTATCCTTTCAAATAATAAACATGTTCTTCAAATATATTTAGAGAAATAATATAAGGTTTGAAATCAGACAGCTTGGATTTAACTCTAGGCATTTCCACTTATTAGTTATGTATTATTAAGAAATAAAAGATAATTCATAGAACACCTACCATGTCCCAGGCATAAAGCAATCCTGTGACCTCTGCCCCCCATTTTATGGCTAAGAAAACTGGGGCTCTGAGAAGACGAGTGACCATCTCAAGAATAATGATGTAATTCCTTTTTAATCAAGTTACTTTACTGTGCTCTAGATCCTTATCCATGTAATAGGTTACAACCTCTTTTAACTGCAGGGAGAGTCATTTTGAGGACTACACAGACCGCAGTTCCAGCACACAATAGCTAGTAGTACCAGTAGACTTTATATGACATGAAATATGAAATGATATGACATGAAACTTAAGTCGAAATTATTTTAGACATTAGAAAAATACCACATCTGAAATTGAAATAAATCGTTTGGACCAACTTTGTTAATAATCAAACTTTTTGTGCTTTTTAATGAGCTTGCTTTGAATGATGACTTCATAATGAGGAGATAGGCATAACCACAAGGTTTCTTATTTCATTGCATTAATGATTAAATTTAAAGCAAAATCAGAACATTAATAGTAGAAGCAAATCTTCCTTTTAATGTATGCTTTTTTTATTTTCATATGTTCACCTCTTTGACATTGGTGATCAAATTCAGGCCCTCACACACACTTAATCTACTCCTGAGTTATACCTTCAGCTCAGGGTTAATTTTTAACATATAGAGCAGTAGGAAAAAAAATCACCTAATTAAAAAAAAAATCTAACTAGCAGTATTTTTAAAAGCATAAATCATATGAGGTATACTTTTATGACTGACTTGAAAAGTCATTAGAAGAACTGACTACAATAGCACTAAAATCTAACAGAAATTGTATCAGATAAATAATGTATCACACTTGTTCTTAAAGAGTTTTAATTCAGACTTAAGCCATGAAAATAAAACTGAACCATGTAGACAATGAAACAATTAAAAAGTAAAAGAATAACATGAGTAATGACAAATGGTAATTATTACTCAAAATCAGATATTTATACTTCTGTCATTCATTTAATTCTACTATTTGAAGTATGCAATTTTATAAAAGCTTATTGCTTATATTTTTTTCCTCTAAATTTTTATTTCTTAAATTATAATTTTACTTGGAGAAAACTCTGCTACAATATAAAAACTTTGAAATTTCTTTGTTGTAAACCTAAAGAACTATCACTCTATGCCTAAAGTCAAGGTACCTGTATTGAATTACATAGATATATCAGTCTTACCTCTTTCCAGGAAAACATTAAGAAATTTTAACAGGAAATATTGAATTTACACTAAATTTCAGTCCTAAGTATTATACTACATCCATCCATACTAGAAATAATTTTCCTTTAAAGCTTCAAGGAGTTATAGCTAGCTTAATCACAATTTACAAATATACTAATAGCTAAAGAAATAACAAATTTAGAGAGATTTTCCTATCTCAGATATCAGTTTTCTATGTATATTTTAATAGACTTAACATACATCCAGTTCTTCAACAAAGGCTGCTAAATCTTCTTTCCAAAGATCTGAAGGTGATTTTCTTTTAAGATCATTGACCTCTCGACCCTATAATAAAAAGCAATTCAGTTTAACATTTAGTAATTTTAATGTATAAAGGATAATCAAAATATTTATTTTTGGAAAAACAAAAACAAAAATATGGATGATACTAAAATAATTTCAAATTATTTAACCCACAAAAGTTCATACTTTTGCATCTCTCTGTTTAATCAGTTCTTCAACTTTTTCTTTAGTAAGAGACCACAGAGACATATTTAAAATATAATTAAAATCAGGGCCTGAAGGAGTTCCTGAATCAGAGGAACTATCATCATGTTGGTTTTGTGTTTCTTCCTCTTCTGCTGCCTGTAAAAAATAATAACTTCATATTAAAGTCCTGTATAACATCAAATCAATAATTTTATTGTCAAGTTAAAATTCTATATATGATACACTGTTAATGCTATACCTTGAGGGTTGAGGGGTCGGATTATCTATAAATTAATCATAAACATATCTTATTAAAAAAAAGCTTAAGATTTTTTTCTTTTTTTTTTTTTTTTGTACCAGGGATCGAACTCAGGCCCTTGTGCTTGCCCGGCAGGCACTTATGCTATTTCCCTGGCCCTAAGATTAAGATTTTCTAAAGATGTACAATAAAATCTTCAGGAAAAACATTATATTTAATCTCTATTTACAGAGGAACTTGATGAAAAATTAACTGTTTTCCTCAGCATGACTTTCACTAAGTCATGAAATAAGACTCTATATGTGAAAATTAATAGAACTGATGTCATGCATGTTAATCTGATTTTTATACTAGTGAGTGAACAATTTGAAAATTTGAAACCCAAGGTAAATATCATTTATGACAATGTTACAGTCATAATACATATGCTGAAGTACATTCACTGAGGATGAATTCTTAATCAAAATTCTCTAAGTAACAATACTCATGTGAAGACCCAGTGAATAGGTTTATGAAAGAATTTCAGAGTTGGTAAATGAAAGTAAGAAGTGTCAAGCATTGTCTGAAACTTTATTCATAGGATTTTTAACAAAAACTCATAATAAATCTTCTGCTAGTATTAAATTTCAAAATATAATAAATGTGGTAAGTTATTTTAGGTGATATCTTCTAAAGTTAATAAAAAGACATTAAAATTGCACCTAAATTGTTCATGGTGCTGAGATAATTAAAAATGACTGTGTTATGACTATGATACTCCAAGCAAAAATTTATTTTTGATAACAAAAAGTTAAGATTTATAACTTAAAAATGTCATATATGAGATATGCATACATATGTATATACAAAGAAAAATGTAGGTGTACTTTAGAAATAAAAAGTTAAAATTGCAAAGCAAGATGCTTCATTAAAACTATAAACTCAATGTCAAGTAACAGGCAAAAAAGGAATATTGTTACTGCATGGATAACAAGTAGATAATTTATGGCAAGTTACTCTAAAGCTTTAAAAAAAAAATCATGAAATAGTATGTTTAGATCATCAGACTGATATATTAGCATGCCACAAAATCCTGGTTACACTTGTAATTTAGAAGTCCATTTGATCTAAGTTTTGATAATACCTACAATATGGTTAATAAGCACCCTATATGTATATGTCACTGCTAACAAGAATATGACAAAGGACACACTGAGAAATCAATAAAAAGGGACTAAGTTCTAGTGATAAAATTCTGTTAAGTTTTAAGCAAAAAAAAATCCTCTTCTAATGAGCTGCTTCATAATTCTAAATCCCTTCTCATACTGTATATAATAGGGCACGCTTGTAAGACTAGTTCCTTTTGTTACCCAAACCCCCTCAAGTGGTCAAACTGCCAGACAAATCTGGATGGTGATAATGCAACTCCTGACATCACGCTAGCCTTTACCCTCCATTTCCACTTCAGCCAGAAGGGCATTCTCAAACCATGGGTACCTGCGTCTGTCAAACCGGGCATTACATGCAGCAGCATACTTTATTGTCTGTTTTTCACAACAGTGAGGACTAAGCACACGTTGAGCTGCATTCCCAGCTCCCTCCAACCCTTTTTAAGTTTTTACTGTGAAATTGGGACTATACTAGGTTGTCCAGGCTCACTCGAATTTGTGATTCCTCCTGCCTCTGCCTCCTACATAGCTGGATTATAGGTGTCACCACACCCAGCTAGCTTTTGTTGTTAATACAGCTTAAACCAACAGTAATACAGAAGAGCAAGTAGCGAATAAACTATAATCTGGAGTTTAACTGTACAAAGCATAGCAAAGGAAAACAAAGCACTCTTAGTCATCTTAATTGTCAATGCTGCCCATCTTGTCCTACTCATTTTCATCAAGTGAGGAATAAGCCCATTATCTGAATATGTAATTGATATATTATTTTTTCTAATTTTACTTGTTTTAATGTATACCATTTATTGACCTCAAAATTGAAAAACGCTTAATATGAACAAAATAAGCACTCAATGTAAATGGATGGAAAATATGAAAACATTACAACTGAGAACTTGTAAGTGTAGGAAAGTTTAAACTTTCACTTTAAATTACTGTGTCATGTAATCATAACCATTTTTAGGCATGTTAACATTACTGAAGTACAGAAATAATCTACTTAAATATATTTTAAAAATCACTCATTTCAAAATTTCCTTTTCTACATTGGTGTTCTCAATCACAATGTTCTATTCCCTTTTTAAATTTTCCTTTTAATTATACAACAAAAAACTACATCAGGTAGTCTCAAAAATCTCAATATTCTATTCCCTGAATGCTTATTATTTTATGATATGAAATGAACAACTTAATATCAGACTTGAATCTGAACTTCCAGAGTTTAAAACTTAAAAAAAAAAAAAAAAAAAAAAAAAACCTTTGACCAAAATGTAAGTAACATGAGCAGAGCACGTATTTGGAACTTAAATACTACCATAATTAACATTTTGATTTAGCCTTAACCAAAGTCAGATCAAGTCTACAGCCAGACCAAGTACGTGGTGACTGGACTCCACATTGTGAACACAGACTGAATTATGTGAAATCATTTTCAGTGTTCCCGTCTGGTCCCCAGACAGTGTACACACACCTCACAGAAAAACACCACCACAAATGACACCCTTTTAGTGGCAAGCTCAGAGGGGGAAAACAAAAGGCCACAGATACTGAGCTACCTTCTCACTCCTGGAGTCATTTCTCCAGGCCCTGCTTGAGTCACACTGGCAAAGTGCTGTGTGGTGGGTGTGCACAGCAAGTTCCTGCACTGTATCTGCTCTGTGGATAAACAGAAGACTTCAGTCTCCAGACAGACAGCTCAGCACTTTCACCAACACTTTATTTACAACTTAGGGGGTTAGGTTTTTTGTCTTGGAAGTTGCTTTAAAAGCTTCTCTAAGTGTCTTTTTCTGCAAATGATTACCTTTTCTTGTGCTTCTTTCCAGGCTTTCACTGGGTCAGATTCATAACCTCTCTGGACTAACATTTGAATCAAATCTTTCTTTGACCTATTCTCTATGTGAGGGAAAAATAAAGTTAGGATCAAGAAAAGAGATTCAATTTGTATTTGTTTATATTCTATTGATAAAAATGTCTTCTATTAACAAAGATTTTTCCATTTTAACTAATGTTCAAATTTTTAAAGATTGTATCTTACCTATAGTAATTTTCCCTTGTATCTTCTCTAAAATGAAACGGGCTTGATTGTTAAGTTTTGCAGATTCTGCTCCCAGCATTCCTACAAGCCATTCCTTACGTAAACCATAATAACTTAATCGTAAATCAAAGAATTCTTTCAGAATGTCTTGTACAGTTTCATACTTCTTCAGACATCCCATATGATCAAAAAGTACCTAAGCAAACAAGCGGTTTTTTTAGACTACATAATCTTTACTGTAATTTATAGAACATTTATGATATTTAACCATAATATACTTGTCTGAACACACAATACTCCTAAAAGCCATTAGACAGAACCCAAACCATTAAGTACATTTCTGTATTTCTTTGGTGACAAGAAACCAATTCATTTCTCAAAACCATGAGAATATTTAAATAGTAAAAATTGAGATACAACAAATTCTTTTAAAATGACATTCTTACATTTATAAGGAAAAACTTTTTCCTCGAAACTAAAAACACACATAGTCTAAGCAATGTTAGATGTTACGTTCTTTCTCCCTCACAAGTTTAGAGGATGTACGCTTGCCATTGCCTTTATTACTTGTGCTGTAACTATTCAAAACTTTTACCCTTTTTCTGTAAGACTTTCTTATATTATGAAACTTTCTCAGTCACCATGCTACTGCTAATTTTTTTCTTTTAATCTATTTTAAAACTAAAAGCTAATGTGGAACAAAACTTGGGTAATCATACACATTAACTTTCTACTTTCCTATATATATTTATGTAAAAACAAGCAGGTTGGAGTTATGAGGAGATAAGTACTCTATAGTTAAACTGCAACTAAAAGTGAGTATAAAGGTACATCTAAACCCTGCAACATTCACTTTTGTAACTCATCAGTGCAGCGGACGAGGGAGGGATGTGTGTTAAGTCCAGATGCATAAACACAGACTTGAAAGCAAGGGTAGCGGACAACAGACGAGGAAAGAAAGGCATCATTAGATTCTTCAGCAATTACACAGTGAAGAAAAGCACTCAGGCCTGCTGGCGCTACTCTTGCCATAAGCCTAGTTGTGACCATCTAATGGCATTACAGGAAGACGAACAGATCTTAGCGCGTTACCATGGAGTTACAGGTGAGAGTGGTTTGGAGCTTAAACACTTTATGCAGTCCAGCCGCTTCTGCTTGCGCTAGTTTCTCTTCTGTCATTTTCACCACGAATTTCACAGTTGTATCAGTATGATACTCTTTATAGTCAGAAATCAGTGCTGGTGTTTTATCTGTTCCATTCAGCATGGGTTCTAGGACCTGTTCCTTGTACACCTATAAAAGATGTTAAAATACATCTTTACTACACACTCTTATATTCTCCTATTATAGTCACACAGTCATTGAGAAAGTCTCAACACCTTTGGGGAAAGAAGGAAAACTTTCACCTCTAGTGCCTCCCATTCAATCATCACAGAAGAGAATATACTAGAATAATCTCAAAGTTAAAAAGCTCACATAAAGTAGTAAGTCAGAAAGCCAATCTTTCTGATCTACTTTTATCCCAAAAGGCAAGACAAAGTCTGAGGACATGAAGAGGATGACATCAAGTAGACCCAACAGAAAATAAGCAACTGATCCTGTCATGAATTTACTGAACAAATTTGTTAAGGACTCCAAATATTATTTCTTATTCCATTTCTTTCATCTTAAGGTAAAAACAAAGATATAGTCTCTGAAGAAAGCACTTACCTAATATAAGTTAAACTATGTTGTTTAGGTAAGACTAAAACTTTTAAATTAGCATATTAAAATACAAATTCAACTGAATGGGAATATAAGGAATTTCTAAACAGTATTCAGATTTTGAAAAATGATGGATTATTTTTATCAGAAAAAGACAGCTTAATGAAATGCAATTCTTACAAACTACATTTATACTAACCTGTGTCCAAGTTCTAACTGGAAGCTCTGTAATTTCTACTGTGTTCCTATCCACCACAAATATTTCACCACTGACTGCATACTGGTTCTGACCAAGTTCCTGGATTGTGCCTTTAAAATTTTTGTAATTTGGAAGCTGAAGAGAAAAATGGAAACAACAAAGCCTTATTTTCTTTTAAGCAGGAAAGATTTATTTTGTCTATTTTTGTTTTTTATTCATATACATATTACATTCTTTGTGTGGAACTGGTACGTATTCATAATTATCTCATGCCCATGTCTCCACTCCACGCTCCACACTATTTAGTCACAGTCACTATTTTAGTACATGAATGCCTCTGAAGTCAGCAGTCTGCTTTTACTGGTAGGTTAACATGATTGAAACTAAATCCTCATCTTTAATTGTCCCCTTTAGATGGTCATCAGTTTTCAAAGCCTTTATTAATATAATCTGAATATCTGCCAATATAATCTGAACATCTATTCTCAATATTCTCAGCATCACCTTTCCCAGTCTTACTAAAACAGTACATTTTTCATCTTTTGACCCCATAACGCTTCCTCCCTTACTACTATTAATAACCTTTAAATTCAAAGTCCTTTTACCTCAAACTGAAAGTCACCTAGTCTGGAACCAATCTTTCTAACTTCTGTCTAATGATTTCCTCTAGAAAATTACTACTCTTCTTATACTTTGCTTCAATATTTTGAACACTGTGAAACCACTTGCATTCTATGCTATGGTTTTGAAAGGGTTTCCATGTCCCCAGAGGCTTCATATGTTGAAATTTAAGCCCCACTGTGGTGCATTTTGAGACTGCAAACTTAATCTGAGATGCTTCGAGGTGGGATCTTTAGGAGATGACTGGCACTAGAAGAGATCACTAGGGTAAATGAACCATGGCAGCGACATAAGGAGAGGTCAGACAGACACCGGCACACGTGCACACACTGTCTCTTGCCATACAATGTTCTACAGCACCTCCTGACCCTGCCAGCCAGAACGCCATTGCTAGATGAGGCCACAGACATTGCACCTCCAGAATGAGGTAAAATAAGCCTCTTTTTCAGAAGTAGGCTGGCGCAGGTATTTTATTAATGTAGTAACAAGAAACAGACTAAGACCCCATCCATCAGCACTGACATGTATATATTCACTCCCTTCATCCCATTTTTCTATATCTTACTTATCCTTCCCAACCAAATTACAAGAAGTCAATCCCTCTTCTAAAATTTGTATTTATTATTAGCAGTAAGAAACTAGGTATATAGCACAGGCTATTTTTCCTAACATGCTGAGCCACTATTAATATCTTCTGTCATTATAAATTTCAAACGTTAAGATCTTTTTTTTCTTTTATGTATTTAGTACAGGGCCTACAGGGTCTCTCACTACACAGACTGGACTCCTAGTGATCCTTCCCATTTTCCAGCCTCCCAGGTTCTGGGATTACAGGCTGGCACCACCATGCCCAGTCTCAATCCGCACCCAATCTCAATGCCTAGTCTCAATTGCCATCTCAGAGCCCCAGAGAGGGAGGGCCATTAGTAGGACAAGATGGAACTGGCCCCTGGTCTGCCTGAGTAGGCACTTTAATCTGCTGAGTTATCTGGCAGGCCCTTCATATGCTAAAATCTTATCTCAACAAAAGATTAACTTTTGGAAAACAAAGGTCACCTTTTATCTCGTAATTCAATGCAGTGTCATATGTGTGACAGGCATACAAAAAGCAAGTACTGATACTCTAGTTTGAAAGCATTTATTTATTTTTATTTTTTATTTCTTTATTTGTGCGTGTGTGTGGCCAGCTCAGCCCACCAGGGGGCGGGGCTGGCTGGCATGTGGTGCTGGGGGATTGAACCGCAGTCCCTGTGCTTTGCTAAGCTTGTTCTAAGTAGGTGCTTTAGACCACTGAGCCATCTCACCAGTCCTTAAAAGCATTTATTTAAAACACTTAAAATACTATTCTCATAAAAAGTCTGCACCTCTAGAAATAAAGGACTTTAAAGTAGTTAAGGAAAAATGTAAATCATACATAGTAATATAATTTTTATTTTAAAATACAAAAATGAAACAAGACTTCATAAAAATGCATCAAAATATTAACAGCTTGCTTATATAGTATAGGTTTATGAATTTTTTTATTTGTATTCTCCACAATGATTATTTTTTATTAAACAGATAAAGTGTACTAAGATAAGGAAAATTTCTAAGACTTTATGGTTTGAGGAAAAAAATTAATTTACATATGATTTTATTACAAAAGCATTATTCTCTATGTTTTAGAGATTTGAAAGCCAAGAATACAAGGTATTTTTAAATTTCAATGGACATTTTCTTCCCCTAAAACTTACCCCCAGATTCATTCCTTTATATCTTTCTCTGTAATCATAAATCAAATTATACCTAGTAATCTTTTTTGTCAATAATAAATCTAAAATGGAAAATATCCATTATTTTTGTACTGAATTCTGTCATCTGTACATTATTATTTGCTAAGTAAAGAATGTAAGTCTAAATTCCAAAAGCTTACCATAGGATGAGGATCCAACCCTTCCAGCATTCGTCTGACATTGTTGACAATTTCCCTAGCATCATAGTTGGGTAGTTTACAAGCCCATCCAGTACCAATGCCCTCAGCACCATTTATTAAAACCATGGGAATTATAGGAATGTACCACTCAGGTTCAACACGCTGATTATCATCATAAAGGAACTTAAGCAGGTTGTCATCCACAGCAGGAAAAAGTAGTCTTGCTAAAGAGCTAAAGACAGGAAAAAGAAAATGGAAAAATGATATGGCTCTGCAAAAATAAAATTTTATAAGACTTCAGTCTTTATATTTTCACAAAATCTAGACAGAATGTATTTTTACAATCATGACTTAATGTGTTTAACAATAAAATTTACCAAATATTAGCACTAAATTCATATTTCTCTAAGGCACAAGTTCAAAATAAGATAGTCCTGTTATGCAACTAATTTCCTACCTAAATTTTTAACACTGTTCACCACTTAGTAAGAATTTCCAATTATTCTGAAGAAGGCATACAACCTATTTTCATAACCCACAATAAAATTGGGCCAGAAAAAAATCCACATATTAGGAATGACTTGACCAAGAAGTTATATAAAAAAAAAAAAAAAAAAGAACACAGACTTCATTTGATTTGTAATCAAATAATTTGGGATATTCACCCTTAAAACAATCTCAGAAAATCATATTCTATATAGCTGAAATTCTATTAAGCATTTAGTTGACTATAACAAACTGCATGTTGAACTTCCTACCATTAAACCAGCCAGGGCCCAGCAAGATAGCTCAGCAGTCTAAAGCTCCTGCTTAGGCAAGCATGCAGGGACCACGGTTCAATCCCTAGCACCACAGGCCATGCCAGCCCCACTCCTAGGGTGGGCTGAGCCAGCCAATAAAAAAATAAGTAAATAAATAAATAAATAAATACTTAAAAAATAAATAACGCAGCTAATACCTTAACATCGTGAAAATGTAACGAGGGCTTGCCGCATCTTTGCCACCGTGAAGCCGAGTTCCAAACTGACCAATGGGCTGAAGCAAGTTAATATTATTACTTCCCACAAAGTTCTGGGCCAAATTCACAATAGTCATCATCAACGCTTGCTAGAGTGGAAACAGATCATGACATTAACATTTTAACTTTTTTATAACTTTTCAATTTATATTAAAATATCAATTCTATTACATTGCTATCTTCATGAAAACTACTTTATTATGCATAATTATTCTTCATGCCAGTAATTGCCAATGGATTCCAATCTTGATACTTACTTCTCCATGATGATAAGCAGACATTTCAGCAACAGATCCAGCCAACTGAGCAACTTTAACTTCTCGTTTATCATTCCTCTTGAAACAGGTAAATAAAACTTTACGTTGTCCTGGTTTAAAACCTAGTTTTAAAAAGAATAACCCTCTTTAAAAAGTATTATTTCATGACATAATTTAAACAATTCTTTAGTGCCAACAATGCTCTATCTATTTAGGAAAAAAAAAAAAAAGAGTAAAGATACACTTTGATTTTGAAGAACAGGCTAAAATCGTTAATTGAGGTTCTATAGTAAGATGAATACATACCTGTGTTTTTTTATCCCAAAAGCACAATACTTGTTGAAAGACAACCTTCTAGAGGGGCCAGGGAGATGGCTCAGTAAAATAAGTGCTTCCCTGGCAACAAGTGCAAGGGACTGAGTTCAATCACCAGTTTCACAGAAAGAGAGAGAGAGAGAGAGAGAGATGGCAACAAGCGCAAGGGATTGAGTTCAATCACCATTTTCACAGAGAGAGAGAGAGAGAAAGAGAGAGAGAGAGACAGACAGACAGACAACCTTCCTTCTGTTTTTTTAATTTATTTGGTACAGGGTCTCACTATATAGTTCAGATTCATAGTGATACTCCTGTTTCAGCCTCCCCAGCATTGGGATTACAGGTGGGCCCACATGGTGAGCCCAGTGTTCCAGGGCCAGCACAGGATGCAGTACCAGGGACTGAACCTGGTTCTACCACCAAATTATCTCCCCAGCCCATCTTTTTTTTTTTTTTTTTTTTTTTTTTTTGCAGAACCAGTGATTGAACTTAGGCCCTTGAGCTTACCAGGCAAGCGCTTATTCTACTGAGCTATCTCCCCAGCCCTTTTCTTTCTTTTTCTGACACAAGTCAATATGCAGTCCAGGCTGGCTTTGAACTCATTTTGTTAGCCTAGGTTAGTCTGGAACTCACAATGATCCTCCTGCCTCAGCCTCCCAAATGCTAGGATTACAGGTATGTACCAACTACCTGCTATTGTCAAAAGAACAGACCAATGGCACCAAACTCCTCCCATATGAGTTTCCAACACTGTCACAATCAAAATGGCATTGTAACTAAAGCAACAGTATTATGCTGAGCTGTAGGGGACTCAGGTCAACAATTTCTGACATTGCCAGTCAAGCGGAAGACCCAATACTATTATGAACTGCTGAACTCTTTTAGATTATTTTGCTGAATTAACACACCTATAATATTCAAATAACAGAACTTAACAAAAAAAGGGGATACAGATGAATGTCCATTTTGTATCTGTGTATTCAAAGTGGTTAGGATAGATATATAGTTACGTTATCTTAATGAATAGAGGGATTTGTTCTAATGGTGTTTGTAGATAGGATATCATGTCTGCATCTTGTACAGCAATTAACCACTGCGAGGAATATATGCAATGTGTTAATTATTGAAACTGTCCTACCAATTTGATTTGAAACTGTCTCATTGCTATTTGTTGGGGGCCTGCCCCTTAGCTCAGTTCTTTAAGTGGCTGCTTCAACAAAGCAGTCAGGCTCAGGTTGCTGTGGTTCAATCCCCACAACACAAGCCAGCCAGTCATGCCTTGAAGGCATTCGGAGCAAAAAAAAACAAAAAACACTCATTGCTATTTGTTTATCAATAAAATTATGGGAAAAAAATTTAAAAAAGCAATAGTAAACCATCAATCGACTGACAAATATCACCTTATGTCAAAACAGGAAAACTCTCATAAAGATTTACAGTGATAGTTAAGACTACATGCAAGGCTTGTATCTTACTAATTTGCGCACTCTTCTCAATGTGGTTACTTACCCTATGAGGAAATTACTAAATCAGTAAGTGTCAGTAAGCTCAGAGTAACAGAAATAATATGTGGCAACTATTATCATCATCGTGGGCCCAGAATATTATAAAACCAAGATGATACAACACATATGGCTATTTCTTTGAAAATTTTATAACCTGAGAACATTTATCATAGATGATACAAGAGACACACAAAAACTGATATAGAAGTATCGCTTCTGAAACCAATTCAGATTGAAAGTGTTAGGTAAGACTTCATATAGAGAGGTAACTTCAGGCTAAAACATAATGGATGGATAGCATTATCTTTAGCTGAAAAACCAACAAATGCAAAGATCAACGATTTGCTAAAAGTTCTAAAATGAAAATAAAGTGCTAGATGGGAGACGAAAAAGTACTCTAGTGGGAAAAAGCTTCTAAATTTTGCTCAGTCACATAACTTAAAGCATTAGATTTGAATAACTGCATGAAAGTGTACTATAAACATTTCTCATAAAATTTTAAGTTACTAAAGCTCCATTTTATTTTTTATTTTAGAAATTGTGAATTAACTCAGGCAAAAGGTGCATCCTAAAGATCATTTTCTGAAAAATTTAAGAGAAGTTTAAAAGTTTCAAATAAAAAATGAAAACCTTAGCCCTACACCAAAACATATTCGAAAGCAACAAAAAAGTTTTAGGTTTCTCTGAATCAGTTCTTAACGTGTTTTTATACAATTTCAAATAATAATTTTAAAATGTATCAAATAAGTCCACAAAAATTCATAATGAATAACATAAAAAATTAGAGAGATGTTTTAATCAAAGTTTACTCACCATCAACAAGGGATGGTATAGATCTTTCATTATCTGAGTTTGAGAACAGGATCAATTCCTTGTTGATGAAATCATTATAAGTCAAATGCTTTGTTGCTGTACCATATAAAAATTGCTAAAAGAAAAGTTAACAATTTGTCATTATTACATGAATTTTGGTTTCTGCTTCTCCAAGATCATTGTTCTTTATGACTAACCTCTGGTAAGCCATGTAACCTACGCTGTCTCCGATCTTCCATGAAATTTGTTAACCATTCTTTTCTGTCATCAATCTTCTTCTTACTGAATGCCTGAAAAATTGCATAAAAACTGATTTCACACATGAAAAATAAAATACATCAGAAAATTTAAATTTACAAATGGAAGACAACTAATTATAAACTTCTGGGGAGTTAAAGGTTTTTTTCCAATCTTTGTATCAAAAATATATCTGTACTATGTTTTTCAATTGAAGAAGACAGGTATAAAAAAAACTACTACTTATAAGCAGGAGAATTTCTAGACTTGCCACAGGAAGTGAGGGCTGGGAGCAAAAATACAGTAGGTAAAAAAAAAAAAAAAGAAGGCTACTGAAAGATTCTTTTTTTTTAAATGTATTTGGTTGTTACAGGGTCTCACTATGCAACTTGGACTCTAGGTGATCCTCCTGCTTTCAGCCTCCCCAGCACTAGGATACAGATGTGCACTACTATGCCTAGACTAGGCTCAGCCTGCCCTGAGGGTAGGGCTGGCAAGACATGTGGTGCCTGGGATCGAACCAAGGTCCCTGCACTTGCCTAAGCTTTCCTAAGCAGGTGAGCTATCTCACCAGCCCCGAAAAGATTTTTCTTAAGTATATTTAATTACCAAAGTAATGGCAGCATCATCTTCAGGACCAGCATATCTAAACAAAATGCGGTGCCTTTCCATATCAGCAAAATATTCCTTTGCTTCTTTAGCTGTACTGGTACCCAACCCTGTACAATTTTAGGAATAAAAGTGAGTAACAAACATCAGTGTCTATTCAAAACTATCAAGCAAGGAACAGGTAGAGAAAGTTTTAAGAAATCCACCAAGCTAATAATAATTACACTAACTGATTATAAATGACAAACCAGATCTTACATGCCTCCTGACATAACTATGCAATATTTCCCAGTAAATGTTTTGCCAATCAAATCTGATCACATCTCTCATTTAACAGTTAATCAAAAATAAGGGGAAAAGAAAGAATGTGCTGCATACTAAATGAAATGATAGGAATACAACAGGCAAAATCCACAACATGGGAAATTATTAGGGACAAGAGCTCAACTTTCCTAGTGAAGGAAAAAAATATGAAAAGTGAAACAGCAATTAAGAGATTTAAGAGACCTATCGATCAATGTAATGTGGAACACGACTAAAAATATGCATTATATACGATAATATGTTTTTCTTGTGGTTTTATGTAAAGCTTTATATTTTTGTAATGCTGTTTACATATTAACTTAATCATGAGGAATTTTAACACTGGCAGGATTTTTCCATGTTAAACTATAATTCGTTCAGAGTTATATACTAAAGCAGTTGTAGATGAAACCATGTAACACCAGGATGTTATTTCAAGCTAGGAGAATGGTGACAAAGAGAAGTTCAGATGAAAGAAGATTGGCCACTGAAGTAGTAACCATAAAGAACATTAGGAATCCATTCTATAGAATTTTCTATGATAAATTTTTAAAAGTTAAAACAGCTGTTTTTGAATTTCAAAAGAAACAAACTTTCAAAATATACTTATGTTGCTTTCATAAAAGTAAATTTGTTAGAAATCACTTTACAAAACTTCAATATTTTTTAAAATACAAACCTTTGTAGTATTTTATTTTCCAGGCTTTCTGGTTTTCTATATGTTTTTTCCACTCATCAAATTCAGGAATACTGTAGAAGGAAAGTTCCTGCTTATTTTTGCTTGCCTTAAATTAATTAAAGAACAAATTAGTATTTCTGCTTCTCATAAGACAACAGTATGCACCATAATAATATAAAAATAGTACCTTTACAATTGGGGTAATAAATTCTTCAAGAAAACCATGTTTCAGAAGTGATGGCCAATTGTGATGGATGAAATTAATAAGCAGGCCTTTTATGTGAGAACCATCTTGATCCTAAATAAATATTAGTAAAGAAAACATACTAATTTTGTAAAATATAACTGCTTATATAACAAAAAAATTTTTTAAACTCAGGAAAGAAAAACTTGCATTTGAATTTTAGAACTCTATGATAGTTTAAATAACAACTATTTCTTAAAATGCAAATAAAGAATATAGCTAGTCATATATTTATAATGGGTTTCATTATGAGAATAACTTAAGGATGGAAAACGTAAAACATGGTTATAATACCATTTTACTGGGCACGGCAAGAAAAAACTCTTCAGTCTGCTGACTTAAAACTGGAAAAGTGCTGCTTAACATTATATTGAATTGTATTTTTTCTACAAATGCTTTTATTTAGAATATAAGAAAAACAGAAGGTTATGAAATTTCTCATTTCCAATTTTCAAGTTTTCTTAATTATTGCCTTTTTATAATTCAGCTCCTTTTGATTTTTGTGCACCCCAACTTATGCTATCATATACCAACATTAACCATCTATTTATCAGTCATCCCCACTTGCAAATTCCATCATTTCATTTGCACTGACTTGTACGGTTAGTTGCTACTGTACAACACTGTGTTCTGTCCTCATATGTATTGTACTTTTTAAAACTTTATTCCATACAAGGTCTCACTACGCAACTAGGACTCGTAGTGATCCTCCTGTTTCAGTGTTCCCAGTGCTGGGATTACAGGCATGTGCTACCACACCTCATGTCAAGGCCAGCACAACACACCTGATTTTCCAGGGTCATCATGGTATGTGGTACCAGAGACTGAACTTGGGTCTTTGTGCTTCCCAAGTTCTCTCCTCAGCCCCTACTGCATTTTAAAATATTTTAAATAATAAAACTGCTTGCAGCCTGTTTTTTGGTACTGGGAATTGAACTCAAGGTCTCATGCTCTCCAGGCAGGTCCTCTGCTGACGAGCTACATCCCAGGTAATAACCAATAAAATAGATACTCAAATATTAAATAATTTAAAATGTGTTTCACATGTTTCCATTCAGCAGTGTTTTTTTTGTTTTGTTTTGTTTTTTTTAAGCAGTGTTTTTGCCTTCAATGTAGACTCAACTTTCACTCAAGTTATCTTGGAACAACTTTCATCAAACAAATTTATCAAAGAGACAACTGAAGATAATGAATTTTAAATGTCATAATTTTCAGACCAACCTGATCAGTCATAATCATAATCTTTCCATAACGCAATGTTTTTAGAGATTCTGCATCATCATAACTTTTCTTGTATTGTAGACCAACTATCTTGATAATATTGTTTATTTCTGCATTTTCCATGATCTGTATAAAAGGAATGGCATTGAAAGTATTTTGAGTGTTGGAATCTATGAAAAATAAAACTCCATTTTAAAATTTAAAAATCTTTGTAAAATAGTAAAAACATTAAAAATGTGTAAGAATAGATATATAGATATATACCTGCTTATGAGAAGCTTCTCTTACATTAAGAATTTTACCCCTTAGAGGGAAGACTCCATATCTGTCTCGCCCAATTACACCTAATCCAGACACAGCCAGTGATTTGGCAGAGTCTCCTTCTGTTAATATCAGTGTACACTCCAGGGAATGTTTGCCACCTGAGAAAAATTAAAAATTACATATATTCTAATTCCTCATTTAGAAAAATAAAGCCAGAAATATTAATGATCAGACAGCAGTGAAAGACTGTAACAGTAATCGTATATTATGCTGCTTAAATATTGAATATATTTTATTGAGTTTCTATCTGCTGAAAACTAGTAGTATGTGGTATATATGGTAGTTTTAATGAAGTAAAATACTCTGAACAAAAAAATCACACAGTCTGAATGAAAAACTTCAGTAACCAAATACAATGTTTAATAATCTGAATCTTACCAGCATCATTAGCATCATCCAACTTGGGAATACCTTTGATTTTACTATATTTTACTGATGAACATTTCTTATTCAGCTGAGTCTGAGCTTTAAATTTCACCCAGTTCAGAATACTTTCTACAATGCCACAATTAGAGGCCTAAAAGAACAAAAAAAAAAGGAAAAGAAAAATGGAAGTATAACAGTAAACAATATACAAATAAGTCAAAAGTTTCATACATTTCATTACTGTGATGGCTGGACTCTGGAAAATTTGAAGGTGTTCTAATGCAAAACAATAATGAAGAAACATAGTAGTAAATTTTACTCAACTAGTACAACTAATTCAGACAGCTCTATACACAAAGACCTATTGTACTAAAATATATGGAAAAAAAGACACTACTACCTGAGAAAAATTCTATTGTAATGAACTCCATAAAGAATACCGTTACTGGCAAATTATACTCATGAATTTATTAGCTTGCAAAAACTGGCATTTTAAATAACTTTCACTACAAAATATGTCTTAAATTTGCTATGACAAAAAAATTAACATGACGGGAAATATTAACATAAATAGGAACATATATATGAACCTTATTCTGAAACAGCTTAGCAATGAGGATTTCAACTTTACATACAGTCTATACTTTTTTTTACTTTATTTTTTATTATTAATTTTTTTGAGAAAGAGCAATGAGATAGTTTCAAAACAGGTTAAGTCTGTGCTTTGTAGTGAGTCAAGATCTTAACCCAAAATGAAAAGTTTAACCATTTCCAATTCCAATACAGCTATTCTAGTGATTCATTTTAGGTAAATGAAATCATTTTCTGGAACATTTAATACATAAAGAGGTGAACTATGTTGCCAAATCTAAATTGATTCCACCTAGAAAAAAATATAAAATCTGAAATCAAATCAATTCATCATCAAAACTGTTGTGAGGACAGAAATTTGGGGAAATATTAATATAGGGAAATTTGTGCTCAGAATTTATTATAGTTAGGTCCAAAAGTACTACTTCTATAGACCTTAAGCTAGAATATACAAATCAAATTTTGTTTTAAGTAACTTGGCAATGAGGGTTTCAACATTGTATATTTTTACTTTATAGTGAATCAAAGTATGATGATGTTAACCCAAAAAGAAGTCAAACTCCACCAAACTCTTCAAAGAGGAGGGACTAGAGTATATTCATCTTTGTA
The DNA here is from genome assembly GCF_000260255.1 of Octodon degus. Lineage (NCBI taxonomy): Eukaryota > Metazoa > Chordata > Mammalia > Rodentia > Octodontidae > Octodon > Octodon degus. Next base: position 5,855,947 of record NW_004524635.1, read on the forward strand.
TTTCCACTGCCAACTGTGCTTACAGGTGCTCTACAGATGTTACTGATAGTACTGCTGAACAAGAGAAATGAATCAAATCTTGCTTATATACAGGATTACAAGAAACTAATATTAGCTACCAAGCCCAGTTAAAAATGTAAAATTATTCGCTTGTAGCCTCATCTTACTTTAGAAAAGTTAAAATACCCTAAACATATATATATATACACATATGTGTATGTGTATATATATATAAATATGTATACATATATTAAAATGAAATTTTCAAGTATGCACAAAACAGTGTATCTTATATTGTATTTGTTACCACAATCAAAAAATACATATATATATATATATATATATATATATGTAAAATTCATCAGCTGAAGTTGAAATGAAAGTAGAAAAGATGAAAACGAGTTCTATAAAGACATATATTTGTTACCAAAAAATCTGAGCTTTACAATGGCCAATGCAAAGCTAAAACATGAGCAGCTACATAATCCCCACTTAATCCTTGTTATATCAATTAATGACTTTTATGAAACAGTAATATTATCAGACTTAAGGATATAATTTATATAGTAAACAACTCTATAGAGTTAACAAAGTTAACATAAATAGAAAAACAGAGTTAACATAAATAGAAAAACTAATCACAAATAGAATAATGAAGAAAAGTAATCAACTCTCAATAATACTGAAAAATCATACAAGTTTTACTCACTGCTTTAAAAAATTTTTCTGATAGTTGGCATTTGGACCCAAAACTTTTGGGCTGCAGGGTCATGTTCTCCTTAGTCTGAGAATCAAAAGTTGGATTTTCAATAAGACAATTAATAAAAACCCATATATGGTTTTTTACCTGTAGAAAATATATAAAAGAAAGGAAGGTCAACATCAAAATGTATTATTTAGTAAGCTGGCAAAATACATAAAGCACCACTTACTTGAAATGGTTTCACTGATACACCAGCTTTGTTCTTTTTCTTAACTACTTCAATCAGTTTACCAACAACTTGATCTACTACATAATCCACATGTCGTCCACCCTAAGGACAAAAAATTTTAAAAGTATAGAAAACAAAATTTTCTATAGTAGGAATGGTCAACAACTTGGTAAACTCAGCATTATTAATCCCATTTTCTGCAGAAGTAATATGAGTCTCAAGTGACACAGTTCAGATTTTTAAAATAAAGTGTTTTTGGCCATAGCACCAATAAAGCAAGCTCTATCATTTTTATCAACTCACTTCTGACACCAATTGAGGTGCTTTCCAACATCCACAACTAAGTCTCTCATTCTCTAAATATCAAGTGGATGATCAACAATGTGATTCAATTTTGGCACTAACTATCCAGAGTTAGCACAGACCACACAGATTAAAGGCTTGGTCAGACAGTAGAATAAAAAGATATATTTTATCATCCCTAATATTTAGGAAATTCCAAGAGTTGTGAGAACTCTAGCTCACAATTAGAGACAAAGACCAAATGTGTCTCTCTTTTAATGCCATAAAACTCCATATAGCAAATGTTATTATAGAAACAGCAAAATAAGAAAGGGCATGGAAATAAAAATGAAAGCAAGCCTGGATGGTGGTAACGAGACTCAGGATTTGAGCCTACCGACTGAGGCAACCGCTATTAGCTGGCCACCTAAAGTCCACCCTCCTTGTACTTCATTAACAAACACAAACTTTTAAACTGGCAACTTAACCAGCTGAAAAGATTCACATATAAGAGAAACCATGTGATCATTAAGCTTGTATGTCTAGCTTATTTTTTTTTAAATATGATGGGCTCAAGGATCATTTATATTCCTACAAAGGACTCAAATTTTAAATTTTTTTATAAAATTTTATAAAATCTTATAAATGTACATAATGATCACATTTATCATAGGGTACATGTACATCTTAATTTTTTTGTCCCTTCCCTCCTTGCTCCTTCTAGAATTAAGACATGAAATGTACATATATTAACTCCACATAAGGAATGTAAATATTATGTACTACAGACATGTTCAACAACAAAAAAAAAGGAAGTGGATCAAGAGATGGTGGGGGAGGAGGGCAGGGAAGGGAATGGGAAAGAAGAAATTAAAATATATTTTGTACATGTACCAACTCCCCACAAGAAATGTAAACATCATGTACTACAAGCATATACTAATTAAAAAATATTCTTTAAAAAAAAAATTTTTTAAATACCCACAAACCATGGTTCCAGTATAACTAAGGACAGCCATATGACTCAGTTCTAGCCAGTGTATTTTCTTTTTTTAACGTATTGTTACAGGGTCTCACTACGCAGCTCAGACTTGTAGTGATCCTCCTGCTTTCAACCTCCCCAGTGATGGGATTACAGGCATGCGCCACCATACCCAGACTTGGTGGCCAGCTCAGCCTGCCCTGAGGGCATGATCCCTGCATTTGCCTAAACTTGCCTAAGCAGGCACTTTAGTCCACTGACCTATCTTACCAGCCCTAGCCAGTGAGATTTTATCAAAGCTCTACCAAGGTGGACCTTCCAGGAAAACTATTATATTCCTGAATAAAAAATATTTATCTCAACAGAACATGAAAAGATGCATAAGGTTGCAGTAGGTATCTTGCAAGTATGAAAATGAAACCATATTTTAAGGCTGACAGAAAAGTAAGACAGAAAGACTTGTGGTGCTATGATAAGTCTAAAACTACTAATCCCCAGACCCATAAGAGGAAAACAATAAAACCTGTACATGTTTAAGTCACTTTAATTTTCAGTTACACATAAAAAAATGCAATCATAACTAATTTCAATTTCTGTCAACTAGTAAAAGTGTTAAGTTACAAGTATTAAGCATTTTAAAAGTTATAACTTGTGGGGTTGGAGAGATGGCTCAGTGGTCTAAAGCACCTACTTGGAACAAGCTTGGCAAAGCACAGCACAGGGACCGCGGTTCGATCCCCCAGCACCACATGCCAGCCGGCCGCGCCCCCTGGTGGGCTGAGCTGGCCACACACACACACACACACACTCTCTCTAAATAAATGTTACAAAACAAAAAATTTAAAAAAAATAAAAAGTTATAACTTGAACAAGAATGAAGAAACACTGCTTTAAGCTAGAGTATATGATTTTTATTGACCAACATTTTATCATGATCAGTAGATTTTTAAAAAAAATGCATTCACTGATTGATTACAATGCTGGAGACTGAACTAGGACTTTGAGCAGGCTAGGCAAGCTCCTGTACCACTGAGCAACTGTATCATCAGCCCAATAAACACTTTTAGATGAGAAGATGTCACTTAATTCTGAAATCTGAAAACCTATAGAAAAGATGGTTCAAAGCCTTAGAATGGCAGACCTCAAGAGACTCATTTCCTATTGCTCTGTATTACACTCTGAACCAGTATACAGAATAAGAAATGCTATTCTAAATTTCATAAAACATGTTCAATTATAAATGCTAAGCACATAAACTTATTTTTCAATGGATGTTTAAATTATAACACAACTACTGTGAAGAAAATAAGTTTTCATTCTCTTTAAATTTTATTTTATTGAGAAACAAATATCAATGAGACAGTTTCAAAGCTGATTAATAGGACATTTTCAACAATTAATACATTGTACATTGTTATCTTCTTAAAGTTTTCATTCTCATAATTGAATTTTCATTTAAAGACAGTTTAATTATTATGTTATTCCGTTATCTTTAATGAAGAATTCTTTTACCAATGACTTGAGAACAAGGACTCTGCATACTTACTTTTGTAGTTGCAATACTATTTACAAAGCTGATTTGCTGGAATCCTTTTTCACTCAATGTCAAACAAACATCCCATCTTTCATTTGCAAGTTCATGAATAACTTTCAGGGCTACCCCAGTTTCATCCAATTTGTCTTTCACATAAAGGTCAACATAACTGCGAAATCCATTTACCTATTAATTTAAACAACAAAACCAATAAATGATTAATTGTACATTGGCAGCACAAATAAACAAAAGCCATTAATGACTTCTCACACTTGCATCTTCTCCCATATTCAGCAGCTCTTATTCCACAGATTCACGACTTTCCCTATTCTGTATCTTTACTCAAGTTCTTTAAAAAAGAATTTCTATGTATATTTGAGAAAGAGGATAAAAAGAAACAGCGAGACCTGTAAAACACAAAACCTTTTATAATTTTGTTTTTAAAATGACAAAGTAGATCTCCAGTATGAGTTTAAACATGTAGAGTGCTTGAAATAAAAGTCATTTCTATCCTTTACAAGAAACAGCTGATCAAATAGTGATGATTTTTCATGAACTCAAAGAATTCAGTTCTTTGAGTTCTTAAGAACTATCATAAGATAGCTGGCTACTCTGAAATTTGAAAAGAGACATGGATCTATAGAAAATAGAACCTAAACAGTTGCTTACCTAAGGCAGAAATTAAATAAACCAATAGGAACTTTAAAATAGAAATTCTAACTCATCAATATAAAAGAGTATATAGAAAATGTGAGTGTGAGAAAGTCTTAGGGGTGGTAGTCATAAAGAAGTTATTCTTTTTCAGGTTTTTCCTCACAAAATCCCACCAACTCTTCATAGGAAAGGTCAGATACAATAGAAAGACCCTTTCCTCCCTGTAGCGCTGGCTATCGGAGAAGAGCAGTCCATGGGAAATCCACCCAGATGTATCTTCCTTCCTGAAATAGTGTATGTGTAGGCGTGTTTCTTTTACAGGTCAGAGGGCCTCGAGGCCACAGACTGATAACACCAATAAATATTTACTGCAGCTAGGGAAAAGAAGAGAAAAGAAGAAAAATCTCTGCCTACTGGCGAGCATAACTTTCCGTGACAGCCCATGCTGCATTTCCCAGATGCAGGATGTATTTGTCCTTTTTTTTCTTTTTTCTATTTGCCTGGTCCAAGCTCACTCTGTAGAGCCAGTTTCTCTCCTATTCTTCATTTTTGCTTTCTTTAAAAGTCTGCCACTGCTAAAAAAAAAAAGCCTCTACCTATTGAGGATGGGCATAAATACTTCTACAGCTGATTCCAAGAGACACAAGCTCACTGTGCCCTTCAATGACAGATTTAATCAGACTATACATCATCTCCCCTACCAGTTTAGCCCATGCAAACAACACTCCGATAACAGTGGGTTTTAGCTGGAAGAGCTATAAGAGACAGATCATCTTTGAAGAAAAACAAGGAAGAATTTAAAGATCTATATATAAATATAGAAGAAATGAACAAATCTTACAGTGCAAATCCTGGACAGATTATGCCCCATACTAAAACCTATTTGCTTCAGTATCTACTGCTCTATATTATATATCTAATTTTCAAAAAAACTTCCAAACATATCAAAATGTAAAAAAAAAAAGAGAGAGAAGCAGTCAAAATCAGATATATCACATGTTGAAGAATGTATCAGTCACAGCTCTTAACAATTTTTTTTTAATATTTTATTTATTTATTTGGTACAGGGTCTCGCTATGCAGCTCAAACTCATAGAGATCCTCCTGTCTAAGCCTCCCCAGCACTGGAATTACAGGCATGTGGCACCATGCCCAGTTTCAGTGGCCAGCAATGTGCAGGGCCACCACAGCATGTGGTACCAGGGATCAAACCTAAGTCCTTGCGCTTACAAGATAGGTGCTTAGACCCGCCAAGCGATCTCTGCAGCCCCAGTCCCAGCACTTAAAGTAATTATAATTATGTTATAGCTTCTAGGGGAAAGGGTAACAATATGTAACCTCAATAGAAATGGAAATTAAAAATCAAATGAAAATGTTAAAAATCAAAACAGAAGATACAAAGAATGTCTTCGAGCGGCGCGGTAGTAGACTTAAGGCAGTGAAGAAAATAAAAATTAATTATGTTCAAGACAAGCCAAGAAAAATTAAACTAAAACACAAACAAAACAGATTGAACAAACCAGACAAAGCATCCAAGAGCTCAGAACATCACTAAATGATAAAATTATACATATTTCAGAAGAAATATTTAAATATCTGAACTTTTTCAAAGTTAGTGACAGATACCAAACAACAGGTCCAAGAAGCTCAGAGCACACTAAGAAAGATAAATGAAAACAAAAGCAAGAAATTCCACATAAAAATGATATTCAAAGAGCGAAACAAAAAAGCAAGTAAACAAATAGAAAATAATTAAGACAGCCAGAGAAAAACCACTTACTAAGTGAGTTACAGTTAAAATCCCAACAGCCTTCTAATCATAAATCATGCAAACAAAAAGACATGCAGTTACTCAAATGCTGAAAGAGAGCCACTGCCAACCTGCAGTACATCTCCACCGAAAACATCCTTGATAAGGAAGGGAAAACAGACTTTGTAAGACAAAAGAAGAAATTCACGACCAGCTGTTCTATAAGAAATGTTAGGGAAAATGTTCATGCAAAAGGAAATATGGTTAAGATCAGAACCAGGTCCAGTGAGTGGTACATGTCTGTAGTTCCAGCTGCTCAGAGGCTGAAGCAGGACAACCGCTTTAACTGAAGAGTTCCATGAAAGAAAGACCCCCCCAAAAAGAAAACAATTGGAAATTCAGATATACACCAACAAATTAAGAGGACTGGAAATTGAATAAATAAATGTACACTATAATCTTTCACTTTATTTTCCAATTGTTCTAAGAGACCTGATTAAGGTAAGATGTCATCATTTTATAATTTTCTATCAATTAAAAAAATATTTCTTCTGCCTCATTCTTTTCACCTCATAGTCCTCATAGCCTATCTAAAAGTAAAACATGATGACAATGACACAGGAAGTTGAAGACTTTCAAGTATATTGTTATAAAAAATTATTTCACTACATGTGAAAGAACATCTTATTTAAAGTTTGACCCAGGCTGGGGAGATAGCTCAGTGGTCTAAGCACATTTCTGGCAAGCGCAAGGACCTGAATTGAATCCCTGGTACCACATGTTGTGCTGGCCTTGGAACTGGGCGTGGTGGCGCACACACACCTGTAATCCCAGCGCTGGAGAGGCTGAGACAGAGGATCACTACAAGTCTCAACTGCACAGCTAGACACTGTATCAAAGCCACTTAGAAAAGTACATTTATTATTTTTTTAATTATTTATTTATTTATTTTACATTTACTTATTGTGTGTGTGTGTGTGTGTGTGTGTGTGTGTGGCCAGCTCAGCCCACCAGGGGGCGGGGCTGGCTGGCATGTGGTGCTGGGGGATTGAACCGCGGTCCCTGTGCTTTGCCAAGCTTGTTCCAAGTAGGTGCTTTAGACCACTGAGCCATCTCTCCAGCCCCAGTGCATTTATTATTAACTTACAGAATTTGCTAAAAAAAGATTTTTGAAAGTAGTAAGTCAACAGAGAAGACAGGTTCATTTTTTTAAGTGCTCCATTAAACTCAGAAAAGACAGAATAAGAGAACCAAGAAACAAACAAAACAAATACAAGAAATACAGTATAAATCAGCTAGCAACAGCAGATCTAATACAAACAACCACTTTAAATGAGAATAATCTAAACACATAAATTCAAAGAGCGTATTAGATTATGTTCTGAAAGTAAAATCCAACTATATCCTGTCTACTTTAGAAAACACTTACTGGCAGTTTCTTTCCATTGAACATGACCTTGACCCCTTTACATGAGCCTGCCAAATCATACGCTCTTCTTGTCATGAGGGCCACGATATCCTTGTCAAGTTTTTCCATCTTAAATTTACACAGATCTGGTTGGAATGTTATGCATGTATAATCTTCTCCATCAAAATGTTTAATTTTGGCTTCAGAAGTCTTCATCATATTATTCATCCATGTCTTTAAAAAGAAAAAAATATTCACATATTTCTACTATGCTTCTACATTGCATAATACAACCCTGTAAGAACTCTTTCACTTACTAGTTACATACATATATTTTCCATTTTTACAATAAACCAAACAAACCATAAAAATTGAAAACATACATAAAAAATCTGTGGGTATTACCATTTTAAAAAAACATCATGTTGAAAATAAACTGTACTTTATATATTGGCAGTAAAATACCTTTTAGGTTCTTCAACATACAGGCTTTTTAAAAAATAAAAAGGAATGATGTTCTTTTTTTAAAAACTGATTTTATTTGTTTATTTTTATTTTTTGCTTTATTTGGAGACAGTCTCACTATGTAGTTCAGGCTAGCTTTAAACTATGTAGCTCAAGCTGGCCTTGAACTTGCGGCAATCCTCCTGCCGCAGCCTCCCAAGTGCTGGGATTACAGATGTGTGTCACCACATCTGTCTGTAAATCTATTTTAGCTTGTATAAAATTTCAAACCATTTTCAGAGACCTGCCAAATTTTGAAAAATAGGAATTTGATGATTTAATAAATTTTTGAAGCATGCAAAGTGATTGCATTTAAATCAATCTATGAGATATTGAATATTTTTACCATTACTTGACTAAAATAGTCAAATAAACCATTGTGCTTTAACGGAACGATGGAGAGTTAGATTTATGTAAACTCTTCCAAGTACCGTGATATTTCCTTACTCTTATAACTTAATTAATGCCTGAAACAAACAAAGTCATGGGAGTCACTACGAAGTATGTAAGATTCTATTATCTCAGCAAAACTAAACAAAAATCAGACATTCTCTCATACCTGTTTAAAACTATGTTTGTATTCTTTGCAAGCTGTTTCTACTGTAAACTTTGTACTGAAAATATTACAAAGTTTTGCACCATAACCATTTCGGCCACCTGTAAAACAAAACAACATGAAAGATTTAGTGAAAATGATTTTAAAGAAACTTCAATAACTTGTCTACCTCAGGGCAACTCTGTTTTAAAACAGTTCTTACTGTATTATTTTATCAATTTTTTGATTCGATATTTCTGAGTGTATTTAGATTTTTTTACATAAAGAAAGATAAAAGTAACATTTAGCATATATAGGTATAAATAAAACAGATTTTATAAATTCAGTACCTTTATCACAAAAAAATTGGTAGCTCTTACGACTCAGTAAGCCTACGGAGTATGAAATGTGAACTTTCTATCAAAGTCACTTCTCTGTATGATTTCCCAGAGCCTCAGTTTGTAAAGGAAACTACCAACCTATGTCAGCAACAAAATTAATTAGTAAAACATTTGACTCTGGTCAAAACACATTCAATTTTATAGAACCCAGATTCAATCTCGAAGAATTTAGAAGTAATTTTACCAAAGACATATGCTTATGTAATAACTTACATAATATAGTGTCACAGTAATCTTATGTAACTTAAAATTCAAACTATTAGCTACAATAGAGTTCTACCAGTTTCTGCATAAATATGTTATCAGACTTTAAAATGCTACTATAAGACTATATAAAGAAAACAATATTATTCACATATGACTGTTCTTTATAAATTCTGAAAAGGATTTTATTACAACAAAATTATCAAGTTTCCTTTATTGTAAGTTTACATAAAATAGAAAGGGATTTTATATTAAGAAAATTATTTTCAACCAAAATTCCACTCAGACTTTACCTGTAACTTTTTTCTCATCATCATCATAGTTACTGGATGTTAAAAGCTGTCCAAATATTAAAGCAGGAACATAAACTTTCTCTACTTTGTGTTCTACTACTGGAATGCCTTTTCCATTATTCCAAATGCTTATAATATTAGATTCACTGTAAATAAACAAGTAGAGGTTACAGTTTAAACTAATCTTTATGCTGAGGCTAGAAAAATGCCTGAAATATTTACAAGGGACCTCATGACAGAATTAGGTTTCCTTACAAGTAGATCAATGGTCTTTTAAGAATACACAACTCAACATTTAAATTCATAATAATTTCAAATTGTGTACTGAAATGTGCGCTCTAAGTCCAAAGGTAAAAACAGTGGACCTTAGATACAAAGATCCACTGTACTACTTTTTAGTCTTTCAAATAGAAGAGGAGGGGAGGGGAGAGAGGGGAGGGAAGGGGGGTTGGAGAGGGAGGGTGAGCAAGCTTGAGCGAGCTTGAGCGAGTACGCACGTGCCTGGGAGCGAGAGCGAGCCGGAGAGATAGCTCAGTTGAAAGAAAAGAAAAGAAAAGAAAAGAAAAGAAAAGAAAAGAAAAGAAAAGAAAAGAAAAGAAAAGAAAAGAAAGAAAAATAAGAATAGAAAAGAAAAAAGAACAGAACATTCTAGCAGGGAGTGGAGTTCAATCCCTGGTACCACAAGCCACACCGGTCCCGCCCCCAGGAATGCTAAGCCAGCCAATGAGACCAGGCGTGGTGGCACACGCCTGTAACTCCAGCACTGAGGAGGTTAAAGACAGGAAGATCACTATGAGTCCAATCTGCATAGTAAGGTCGTGTACCAAATACATTAAATAAATAAATACATTCTACTATAATCCAGAAAACAATTATCTCCATCACAGTTTCAAGTATATAAAGCCTAGGGCAGGTCAAATAGCTCAGTGGACTAAAGCACCTGCCAACAGGCGCAGGGGCCTGGAACCCCTGGGCCTGCCATGCCGTCCCCATCCCGGGGGCACGCTGAGATGGCAATTGAGACTGGGCGTGGTGGTACGTGCCTGTAATCCCAGTGCTTGGGAGGCTGTAAACAGGATAATCACTAGGAGTCCGAACTAGTTGTGAGACCCTGAACACCCTGTAGACTCTTCCCTAAAATATAGGGGGGGAGAAAGTATATCAAGCTTGACATCTCTGACTTTCAGTAAGTCTGTATGAATATAAAAAGGAAACTTTCTATTAGAGCCACTTCTGGCTCTAAAAAATTTCAATCTGTATCACTTCCCAGATCTAGCAGTTTTTTCTTTTCTGTAACCTCTATACTTGTATTCCATATTCTGTAACTATATTATTTGCTCCATTAATAATCTCCAAAGAAATAATCTTCACAGAAATAGGAAGAATACTGTTTTGAATAGGCTACAAAGTTTGAAAAATAAAAGTGAATAGGTTGTCATAATAATTTATTACCAACCCTGCTTCAAGGTTGTATATGGTGAGATTTTTGGACTGATGTGCAAACATGAGAAGTATAGAATTCTTTATCCTATTTTTAAAATATAATCTAATTTTTAAATGTTTTTTTATCATATTACGTAGGGACTTAAAGTTCAACATATCAATACTTGATGAAAAATACCTGTTCCTTATTATGCCTAAGATGTTTGAAATGCAGTGAGATAGTGAGGTTAAGATTGATAGCCCAAATCATTTGATAATAACAATAAGCTTGTCTTCTGGATGGTTAACAACCTAAGTTTGCAGACCAAAAGTAGAGAAAAAGGAGGGCTACAAGGAAAGCCAACATTTTGGCTCTAGCCTTCTAAGGTCAATTAAGACTCAGGACATATGAGAACTTGTACTGTAACGTCATGTACCTCGGTAGTGTCCCAAATTTTCTGATCAAGAAGATTATGGGACCAAAGAGGAAAGTGATCGATGACGTAGAATGTGCCTAAGGAGAGTCACATGGGGAGAGGACACTCTCTCAGGCTTTCACAGAGAGCACATTGGCCAAGCAATGGCCGTGACTCATCCACATGGCTGCACTGACAAAGGTTCTACAATCTGAGGTACAGGATCTCAGGATAAATCCTGAGGGCATCTCACTGACCTTCTCAGACCAAAAAGCTACAACTCTTGTTGCATAGGTCCTGCTTTACCTTGGTCTTAACCATCCAGTAGAAAAGTATGAAGACGAAATATAGGAAATAAAGCCATGCTGTTATGTTGAGCTGTGGGGGACTCAGGTCAATAATTTCTGACATTGCCAGTTAAACAGAAGACCCAATGCTATTATGGGCTACTGGACTCTTTTAGAATATTTTGCTGAGTTTACACACCTATAATATTCAATAACGGAACTTAGAAATGGGGTATACAGATGAATGTCCATTTTGTATCTGTGTATTCAAAGTGGTTGGGATAGATATATAGTTACATTCTGTTAATGAATAGAATGATTTGTTCTAATGGTGTTTGTAAATAGGATCACAAGTCCGCATCTTGTACAGCAATTAACCACAAAGAAGAATATATGCAGTGCATTATTTGTTGAAACTGTACTTCCGATTTGATTTGAAACTCTCATTGCTATCTGTTTATCAATAAAACTTTGAAAAATAAAAATAAAAAAAAATAATTTATTACCATCAATATATAAAATACTAGGAGATAGCTTAAAAAGAAGATACCCATAAATGAGGATCTATGTTAAGTGTTCATAATACAACAGAAATAAAAGTGTATATATTATGATTCTATCCATTTTAATAATGCATATTTATGGAGATATATGTATTTTTACTTGAAAGCTAGTCTCAAAGTATTAATCCCAAATAAATGAGAATACTTACACTAGTGAAACAGAACTCTGCTTAAATGTGCTTCCCATATATGTGTTCAGTTCTGGTGCTAAGGACTGAACCCAGGGCCCCAAGGCCACAAAGTACTCTCTTGGCCGTGGAGCTATACTCTAAGGCTTACTGGTTTTAATCAGATGCCAGCAAATGAACTGCTTCAATACCAACCATTACCTTATATTATTTCATGAGCTTTCAACACCCTGTAAAAGCTGCTCCGAATTCTAACCTCTTGAACGTTTATCAAAATTCTTCAAGGCATGCCTTGCTGATCTAATTCTATACATTTTGTAATGACTTTACTTCTATTTTACACCTATGTCAAAGAATACTATGGAATCAAACAAAGAAGAGCTAATCTGAACTGTATAGCTGTTAAAATTTAACCTCTTCTTCATACAAGATATTTATCTACACACATACACAAAGAAAAAAAACTGCTGTACAAAAATGTTGAATGAAAGTCAAAAGATAGTAGAGAAAAAATAGTAGAGAAAATAAGGATAACTGAATGAAGTACCTGAAAAAGCATTTTCCCATTTGAATTCTGCTTAAAAATAACACCTTAAATTAAAAATATAAGTTACACAAAAATTGTAATTCTCAAATACAACTCATTTTAATACATAACACTAATAGCACTGTGCTATATGTAATAAAAGAAGAATGCATTTATTGGAAAAAATTCAATAAAGTGTTACAGTTAAAATTAAAAAACAATATGCAATTTCTCACAAGTTCTTGCCTATTACAAGTTTTAAATCTATGTAAAATTCAGGGAAAGCAAAAAGCAACCTTTCATCAGTGCTTTATAAACAACAACAAAAAACTAAAAACGCAGGTGAAAATATGTATCTCCATCCTTTCTTCTTTAAAATAGCTAACAATTTTTGTTTTATGTCAAAACAATTTTCTAGCAGAGTTAAAATGACAAAGATTAATTTTAAAAAACAGCTTGATCTGATTGCCATTAAGAACCAAATAAATTTAGTTATAATTGAATCTCACTATTATCCTTACTTTTTTTTTTTCTTTT
>NW_004524635.1:5869449-5870766 GCF_000260255.1 Octodon degus
TTTATACAGGCTCTACAGTCTCACTACACAGATGGGACTCATAGTGATCCTCCTGTTTTCAGCCTTCCAAACGCTGGGATTACAGGGGCGCACCACCACACCCAATCTCAGTCACGTCAGCATACCTCGATCGAATCCCCAGTCCCTGCATCTGCCTAAGGAAGCACTTTAATCCATTGAGCTATCTGGCCAGCCCTATTATCCTTACATTTATATGTTGATTTTAAAAAATAGTCATAGAGAAATCTAATTAGTTAAACACTAACACATATTCCATCATATCAACAATATGTAATTAAACCATGTCATAAATGGAAAAGTCTAAAGGACATTCACAAAAAATAAATTTAACTCGTAACATATGCAAAATAACACTAATACCCCTTCACTTTAACTCCTAAAGGTAAGGAGAGACAGAGTGATTATACTAATCACTAAAACAGCATTAACATCAAAGAAAAATGGTCATATGTAGTTCCTAAAGGGACGGGGGAGTTATAAAATGATGACAAAGGCAAAAATAAAGTCCAAAGCAATAAGAAAACAACAATGCATTAACCAGACACATTATACATTTGAGAAGTATTCATAAATTGGGGATTACCTGATTTAAAAAAAAAAAAACTTAGCTAAAAATTTAAACTTGAAATATACTTACGGATCAATAGAAACCTTAATACAGGTCATATTCTTATCCCTCTGCTTATTGTCAGCTGCATTAACTACAAAATTAAATAGCTCAATGAGTAACAAAATATACAGGTATATAAACAAATATATGCACCACACTGCATCACTAATATAAATATTTATATATGTTAATAATGAATGCAAATCACTTAATTTCTAAAAAAAAAAAAACCCTTACTTTCTAAAAAAAAATTCTTAAATTTTATATCATACCAAATTAGTTGTGTTTTTCACCATAAAACAGGAGGATATTTAATGGCATATAAAAATAAGCAAGGGCTAGAGCTGGAGCTCAATGTTAGAGCATTACCATGGGTTCAATTTCCAACCCCCCGAAAAAACAAATGAGAACAAAAACTGCACTTAATCACTTAAACCAAGTCTAATGTAAAAAATTTGGTTTAATTATAGTTTAATAGGTAACATATATTTCCCTCAATCTCCTTCAATATCCTAGTGACTTTATATGTCACTTTAACAGAAACCAACAGTTATTTTTGAATTAGTTTTTAACATCATTAGGAATCAAAATACTAAACCATAGGGCTGGGGAGATGGCTCAGTGGAATAAGCGCTTCCCTGGCAAGCGCAAGGGCCTGAGTTCAATCCCCGGTTTCGCAAAAAAAA
>NW_004524635.1:5870866-5880512 GCF_000260255.1 Octodon degus
AAAAATATTCCTGCTTCCATTCACTACTGCCTCAAGAAAACCTGAATAGAAACTAGCTGTCAAGTTAAATTTCAATCATAGGAGGAACATGTTTGTGACAAACACTGTAATAAACCTAAGGTAGGTACTAGGGAGGGAGGCGTAAAAGAATACTGTGTACTCAGTTTTACTCCACTATCTTTTTCTCAGGAACCAACAAGAAGAAGCTCAGATCCAGTCTAACACAGAACCTAGTCTAAGGAGTCTAAGAAACCTCAGGGATCACTAATGAGGTGGGACAACAGTGAATAAAGCTGAAGGTTAAAAACATTTTCAAAGTACAAATTTTCCCTAGGAGTCAATCTGGCATTAACGCTTCATATGACTTGGAAAGGACAAATATCATTTACAACAATGGTTACTGTTGTCTGGGGAGATAGCTCAGCAGCATAAGTGTCAGCCTGGCAAATGCCAAGGTCCTGAGTTTGATCCCCAGTAAATCCTAAAGTCTAAGAACCACTGTATCACTGACATCAAAGAAAATAATCCAACAACAATGGTTACTAAGATGCCCAACAAAAATATCTGATTTGTGCTGAAAAAAATAAATTTACATTTCTCACATCCAATTCACAGAATCTACCAGGATCGGGCCACTCCCCACTCAAGTAGTCTGGTTACAAGCAAACTGCAGATGACTACACATACAGACCAACTTAGGGCTCTGGTACAACACACTCATTTTACAGATAAACTGAAACACAAAGATATGAAGCACAGAGATATTAAAATATACAGCTACCACTGCAAATTTTCTGAAGAATAGTTCAACATAAAAGTTAGAGATACACCTTTAAAATTTATACTGTAAGTCTAGATTTATAAATACAAGGACATTAAAATGTCATTAATAGAAACACATGTATCACATCCTAAGCAAGTACTTACCCAAAATTTCATCAAAGATCTTGTATAAACCTGGAACAAAGGTAACCTCTCTACAATTCATTCCTACATCTTCATCATACACCCACATCAACTATAATGGAGAGAAAAATTAAAAAACCTTTTTACTCATAAATCCTTCAGTTTTACTTTGAGCAGTTAGACCTCTAATGCAGAATATATACAACTCCAGCTATAATAAATTTTACCATTCAAACTGGACTTAAATAATCTCAGACATGAGAAGCTGTCCTCTTGTATCTAGTCCTAACCTTATTCATATAGAAAGCTAGCTTGAACAAAGGGGTAGGGATGTAGCCCAGTGGAAGAGTTCATGCATATTATACAGGGGGCCCTGGGTTTAATCCCCAACATGAAAAAATAACAACTGCAATGAAAACAAAGAAAAACCGATGGTTTCAGTTTTTCTGCCAGTTCCAAAGAAGTACAGATTAGTGATCATAACTAACCATTCCTACAGCAAATCAAATTCCTGAGATTCCCCTATCTTCTTTCAATAAGACACCAAAAGGCATTAGAACAATACCTAAAGGAGAAAAATACAAAAGATCTTTTGTTTACACTTTTACTTCATGCTTTATAGTCTTCTATAGTGTAAGTATCAGAAAGTGTAATAATATTAACCAAGCATGATTCTGGACTCATAGAAACCTAGCCTCAAATCTCAATACTAGCTAGCTGAGATGTGGGAAGTTAAATATACTGTAGCTTCTCCCTTTTCAGAAAAAACAAAAATAAAAACAAGAGCTAACAGTATGTACTTCCCAAAATTATTAGGCTCAAACAATATATAAGATAATTCAATAATAAGCATTAACTATTGGTGTGAATATGCATAAATCCTAGGAGGTACACTGTTAAAGTAATGAACAGTATGAACCCTGGAAAAAGTCCAGATAGTACCACTGCGCTCTATACTTCCTTCTTCTGATAGTGTTTACCTTCAGAATAAAATGAAGACATTTCTGCTATTTCCAGATTTCTCTCCCTTCTTTACTCATGATCACAGAAATTATAACTTACAAAGCATATAATCACAATAATTTTATCAAATATATCTGTGTAAATATTAGTATATGTCTGCTAATTCCAACCAATGTTATCAAATAATTACCTGCGTCAATGGCTCAACTGATCCAATATATGTATCAGGACGAAGGAGAATATGTTCAAGTTGTGTCTTCTTCTGATAAACTCTCTCAACAGACAACTTCTTTGCAGAATCATTTTTGTTTGCAATTTCTGACTCTTCTTTTTTTGCAGCATTGTTCTGATCAAAAAGAGTCTAAAATTAACCAAAAAATCAAATTTAAATAACCTATCAAGGGGTAAACTAAACTGCGTATGGGCACATGACATAAGTTCTTTTTGTGGGGGAAAAATTATTCTTAGACTCACTGATATTTAAGTCGTAAAGAACACAGGTCTATCAACTGACAGTCTAGTTCTTTTTAGAATACAAGCTATAGTTCTAAGTCCAAAACATAAATATGCATAGTTACCAGAATCACTAAAACAGCTTTATGTATTCAATCCACAGTATAACCATTTCCTAATGGTGTATTAATATTTCAAGTTACATTGAAAATATTTGAAGTTCTGAAAACTTCCCAATGAATTTATGTTCTGACCAGGCTTTATAATCTCAGTGACTTAACGCAGGGTCCCAAAAGTTTCCAGATGGTACTTTGCCTGCCATTATGCATTACTGCCGGCTTGATCCACTCGTGTTACATGCGTGACTGTCCCATCAGGCAGTTTATACCAAATGACGGGACTGTCCCATGCTGTCAGATGAGACAATCACACACGTACAACTCAAGTTGTTCACAGTTGTCACACAGCAAGGTACGTGACTTATAGCCCCACTTGAATGTGCAAAGCTACCGAAGACAGTAAAGATACCCAAAAATAAGTTCCACAAAATGTTAACCTGTGTAGTTGACCACTGATATGCCTGAGAATAGCATAGCTTATAAAATCTTCAAATTCTATGTTTGTATTGGTTATGTCAGTATCAGTTCTGAAGGCATCTATTTTTTATTTATGTATTTATTTATTCTGAGAGAGGCAGCTCAGCTCACTCTGAGGGTGGAGCTAGTGTGGCATGTGGTGCCGGGGACTGAACCGCGGTCCCCTGTGCCTGCCTAAGCTTGCTTAAGCAGATGCTCTAGACAGCTGAGCTATCTTGCTGGCCCTCTGAAGACATCTTGCAACTGTATTTTGTCTGCCAATTCCAAAGAACCAGAGGTTGGTGATCCAAACACTAAGCACACCTATAGCAGATGAAGACCTCTAACTAAATTACCAAGTCTGAATATTTCCCTGTCTTCTTAATAACACCAGAGACATTCTCCTTCTGGAATTCCCTAGTGCTAATACGTATGACATCCCACTTTCAATTCAAAGAAAATATTTTCAAGATTAACAAGAGACACATGATTACCTAATCTGAACTCCTGCTTTTGTTCCAATGACTTACACTAAAGTAAGTAGCGCATGAGAATGGAAACAGAATAAAGATGTACCTCATTCATTTTGCAAAAATTTACTGCGTTTTATTTCCTTCCTCCATACAAAGAATTGCCACTTCTTCCTCCCTATATGGGTTCCTAAATAGCTCTATGACAAAAAGCAATTATTTGGGGGGCCTGCCCATTAGCTCAGGTGTTTAAGTGCCTGCTGAGGCAAAGCAGTCAGACTCAGGATGCTGTGGTTCAACCCCCTCATCCTCAAGCCAAACCAGACCTGCCCTGAAGGAATCCTGAGCAGCCCCCCCACCAAAAAAAAATTATTTGGCCTGGACCTACTAGACTGATACTAAATTTTAAAAAGTCACTCTGGGCCGGCCAGATAGCTCAGCAGACTAAGTGCCTGGTGAGGCAAGCATAGGGGCCTAGGTTTGATCCCTGGATGAGTCCGAGCTGTGTAGTGAGACCCTATACAGAATACATTAGGGGAAAAAAAAAGTCATTCTTCCTACAAGGAGATAGACAATAGAAACCATGTGCATAATTGTCAGCAAGAATAGGGAACCCTGGACCTTTCTTCTCCAATTAAGGGGGAGGGAAGAGAATTGACTAATATCTGAATTAGATATTGAGGGAAATACAGAAACATTTAAGAGGCCCCTACACCCCTGATGAAACCAAAATCACATCAAATTCCAGTTCCCAACTCCCTCCTCCCCTATCCTGCAGCAAGGCAAGACTGGGAGGAAACGCTCACATTCCAACTTCTCCCTAGGGAGAAAAAGAGATGGGATATAGCTCAAATGAAAAAGTAGGAGGAGTACTACCCAAAAGACTAGCTTCTTGTTTGCTTCAATCTAAGCACTGACAGAAAAAGGGTGCTAGAACAAAGACGATGAACATAATTTGGTCCAGCACCTACAATCTGAACTACCAGAGATAGACACTAGATGGAGCTCTGGTTCTACGGTTTCTGACAGCTGCGCAACAGGACTGAGTATGGCAGACACCAGGCAATGTTCCCGAATAGATACAGGCAAATCTCTCAGATTAAGAAGCTTGATGCACAAGCCCAGAGAGCACACATACTTAGGAAGTTCGCAGTGCCTCTGGATTTGCTAGCCAGACTAACCAGATGGGACAGTTCTTCCTAGATGAATGCAGTCTATGAGACAAACTGCACGAAATTATGGAAGCCTAAAAGAAAGAAATGAATAATAAGCCTATTTGAAAAGCGAATGGCTGATAATATTCCAAATGGGAGGCTAGAAATATACATACAAATTCAAGAAGCTCAACCAATTTAAAGAATTGTAAATCTAATGAGATCTATACTGAGATGAATCATAAACTGTCAAACCTCAGAAAATTCTGAAAGTAGAAATAAAAAATAATCCATGAACAAGAAAGGTAATGGATTATCAACTAGTTACTTCTATTGGATTATCACTTAATTAATTCAAGGGTAAAAGGTAATAATATATTCAAAGTGCTAAAAGATAAAAATTATCAAAAAAACTATATTAAAAATTGCCCTTCGGGCCGGCCAAATAGCTCAGCGGATTAAAGCGCCAGCTTAGGCAGACACAGGGGCTAGAAGTCAATCCCTAGGCCTGCAGTGCCGGCCCCACCCCCCAGGGCGCACTGAGGTGGCAATTGAAACTGGCGTGGTATCTTGTGCCTGTAATCCCAGCACTTGGGAAGCTGTAAAACAGGAGGATCACTACGAGTCCAATCTACACAGTGAGACCCTGTACACCCTGCCCTAAGAAAGAAAAGAAAGAAGGAAAGAAAAATGATCCAGAAGGGAGGAAGGGAGGAAGTACCAAAAAAAAGAAAAAAGAAAAACTGCCCTTCAAAAGTGAAAGAAAGGGGGCCAGGGAGATGGCTCAGTAGAATAAGCACTTCCCTGACAAGCTCAAGGGTCTGAGTTCAATCCCCAGTTCTGCCCAAAAAAAAAAAAAAAAAGTGAAAGAAAAATTAAGATTTCTTCAATGAAAAAGCTAAGGGGATTCACCACCACTAGGTGTTCTTAGCAAGAAATGTGGATAGTTCTTCAAGTTAAAGCAAAAGCATAGAAAATAGCAACATAAAAGCCATACAAAAATACAAAATATAAAAGTAAAGGTAAATATATTGACAAATATAAAATCTTCTACATTTATAAAGTAGGTGCACAGATAACATTTCCTTTTCCAGTTCTGGGGACTGAATCCAGCCTCACAGAGGCTAGGCATGTATGTACTCTTATCACTGAGCTATTTCGCCGGCCCATTTTATTTTGAGACAGTGAAGGCTCTGGATTAAAGCTTCAGTACCACCAAAAAACCAGTGGCCAGGAATACAGCTCGGTGGCACAGCACCTGCCTGGCAAATGCAAGGTCCTGAGTTTGATTTCTGACACGCCCCCCCCCCAAAAAAAAATACAAAATGAAAAGTGAAACAAAAAGACAGCAAGGGTGGAAATATACACAAAAAGGCTATTAAAGATACAGAAAATAATTTTAAAAGGCAATAGTAAGCTCTTTCATATTCGTAATCAATTACTTTAGAAGGCAATGGTTTCACTGCCTCAGCTAAAAGACAACAACACATGGTGTTATAGACCTATAATCTCAGCACTGTGAAGACTAAGGCAAGACAAAATCGAGTTTGAGCCTAATCTGGGCAACTTAAGACGCTATCTCAAATGTAAAGGATGGGAGAGGTAGCTCAGTATCCCCAGTACCAAAAACAAAACATATAACTACAACTATATTCTAGCTACAAGAGACTCACCGTAGACCTAAGAACACCTTCAAGTGAAGGGTCAAAAAAAAGATACTCCATATACATAAAAACTTAAAAGAGGCTAAGGATAGACATCATTATACAAAATAGACTGATAAAAAGCCACCACAAGAGAAAGACTGTTCACTAGGAAGATACATATGCAGTGAGCCTTAGAGTACTCAAATATACAAAATGAACATTGACACAATTAATGGGAGTAACAGGCAGCAACACAGTAAGAGTGAGAAACTTCAAAATCCTTCTTTCAGGCATGAATAGAACCACCAGACAGATGGTCAATACAGAAGCAAAGGACTTGAATAACACTGCAGATCAGTGAGACCAGTTGGCCACAGAACACTCAAACAGCACAAGACACATTCTTCTCAAACACACATGTAACATTCTCTAACAGACTGGATGTTAGGACACAAGCAACAAATTTAAGAATGAAATGTAAAACATCTTCTCTGTGATGAAATAAAACTAGCAATCAAAAGTTAAAAACATGTGCCGGATGTGGTGGCATACACCTATAATCCCAGCTCTCAGGAGGCTAAACCAGGAGGATCACTGCTTGGGCTACAAAGTAAGCTCAAAGCCAGCCTGAACTGCATAAAGACCCTGTCTCAAAAAAAAGAAAAAAGTTAAAAACATTACACATATGAGATGTGTAAATTAAAGCAGTATACTTTTATGAAACTAGTGTGAGTCAAAGAAAAATCACAAGGAAATATACAGCAAATAAATTAAAACAAAACAAAACACACTCAAATTTATAGGACGCAGCTAAAGCAGTATTGTTTTTCAAACCAAAAAAATGAACAACTCAAACCAAAAATTTTATACTTCAATGAGCTAGAAAAACCCAAAATTAGCAAAAGAAAAAATAAAAATTATAGCACAGATAAATGAAATGGAAAGTAGAAGTGAATGAAAGCAAGAATTGGTCTTTTTAAAGATTAATAACATTGATGAGGACCTGGGGGGGGTAGTTTGGCAGTCTAAGTGCCTGCCTGGCTAGCGCAAGGACCCAGTTTCCATCCCCAATATAGGATGCAGCACCGAATCCGGAGGGCATGCCACACTGGCCACTGAAACTCAGTGAGGAGGCACATGCCTATAATCCCAGCTCTGGGGAGGCTGAGACAGGACAATCGCTAAGAGTCTGAGCTGTGTAGTGAGACCCTATACCAAATAAATATATGATTTTTTTAAATGTTTAAAAAAATTGATGAACCTTTTTACACAAAATAAATAAGCTCAACTAAAATAAAAACACATGAGAGAACACCACGTTTGATGTCACAGAAATAAAGTAGACTAAATCAGGGATGGTGGTGCAACCTGTAATTCCAGCATTCAGGAAGTGAAGGCAGGAGGGTCACTGAGTTCAAGGCCAGCTTGAGCTACAGGGCAAAGTCAAGGACAGCCTGAACTACACACCAAGACACTGTCTCCAATAAATAAATAAATAAATAAATAAAATTATAAGACACTAGCATCAATTATTATAGTGCAATAGATTGGATAAACTTGAATAAATTCCTAGAAAAACAAATCAAGATTGAGTTACAAAGAAATAAAAAAATCTAAAAGTATGTGCAAGCAGGAAGCAAAAATCAAAACCTCCCAACAAGGTAAAGACCAAGACCAGAGGGCTTAAGCTAGGCATTTGGCAGAACTAACACCAACAACTCCCCTCAAATTCTTTAGAGAGAAAGGAAAAAAAAAAGTAAAAACACTTCCAGAATCATCCTATAAGACAAGCATTTGATACCAAAATTAGACAAACACACAGAAAACTACAGACTGAAACAATGATAGAAAAATCCCCAAGAAAAACCAGCAAATCCAATTCAATGGTACATTAAAATAGGAATAGAAATACTAGAAAGTCTCAGATCCTCTTTCATGTAGTATGGGGGAACCAAACACAAATCATGCAAGGGATTAATACACAGGATATGGAACTTCTGAAATTCAACAAAAGAATAACAGATTAAAAAATGAGCAAAGGACTTCACACGGTTCAAATCAGATATACAAGCGGCCAAGATTTAAGCAAGAGAGACTGAACATCATTAAAAAAGAGAAATGCAAAGCACAGCCATAATAAGGTATCAACTCACACCTATTAAGACCACCACCAGAAAATAACAAATGTAAGCAAGGATGCAGAGAAACTGAAACCCAGCACCATGTTGGGAGGAATACAAAATGCTGCAGCCACGGAGCCTGCTCCAAAAAGCTGAAAACAGGATCAGAATGTGATAAGCAATTCACTGGGTATGTACCTAAAAAGCTAAAAACAGAATGCAATACTCATGTTTATCACAGTATTAGCCACAATAGTCAAGAGGCAGAAGCAACCCAAATGTCCAGAGACAGATGGACAGACTAAGCAAATGTGGTGTATACCAAAATAAAATACTCTCCAGCCTTAGACAGGACACCAATAAAATACTCTCCAGCCTTAGACAGGACACCGTGCCATGTGTCAGGTGCTATGGATGAACCTCACGGACTTCATGTTGTGGAAGATAAGTCACTCACAAGGGACAAATGCCATACAATCTCATTCTAATTATCTAACTTCCACTCAATACTCATACAAAGTATTTAAATTTTTCAAAATCATAGAAAATAAAAAAGTGGCTAACAAGGCCTGGAGGGAAAGAATATAGGAATTTGGGTTTAATAGGTATACAGTTTGTTTCCTAACATGAAATAGCTCTAAAGCTCTGTTGCCCAGTAACATAAATATACTCAACACTACTGAATGCTATACTTAAAAATAGCTGATACAGCAAATTAAATGTTTACCACAACTAAGAAAAATCAAAGATGTGAAATGCAGTTTGCTGTGTCCAACTCACAATTTTCTCCAAAAAAAAAAAAAGTAAATATTTTAAGTGTGACAATCTACTTACATGCCAAAATACTTTCCTAAGTAACACATGGCAGGTGTTGAGAAAAAAATAAAGAAGCACCTTTCTATTTCAAGTAATGAAAACCATCAAGGGGTGCTTTTTGTGTGCAGGAGTACTGATATCGAACTCAAGCCCTTCAAACGGAGCTGTATCTCCAGTCTCTGTTCATTGTTTATCTTGTGCCTGAGCCTTAGTCACTGAGTTGCACAGCCAGGCTCAAATTTGAGATTATTCTGCCTCAGCCTCCTAGAACGCTGGGATTACAAACCTGTACTACCTTGCCTAGGTGGAATAATCTGTGCTAATTTGAATCTTCTGCTGCTAAAGCTTTTACCTAACTTTAGATTAGTGAAGTTAAATACTTTTACATTGCTTATAAAAACTATACTATTCAGTGTCAAAATTTAAAACAAAATGAGCTCATTTTACCAGATAACATTATGTACAAATATGAAAACTGGATAAAATATGAAATATACCCAATATATAAAAATTATCTGTAAGAAATAAGATGATTCATTTTTA
>NW_004524635.1:5880697-5888808 GCF_000260255.1 Octodon degus
ATATATCAAGCTACCGTAAAACTGAGTTTCTTTTTCTAGAAGCACTGTTTATATCTACTTCTGCGGACCCAACTTTCTTCCTAGAGTCTAGGCCAGTAATGGCAGGCCTTTCTGAGCTTTCAATGATAATGAGCAGCCTACTGCATTTGCCACCACTAGTCTAAGCAAAAAGGCAAGTAAAACCAAAATAAAGAAGCCTGGCAACCTCAGCAAGGCTAGAAGTAGAAGATAAGCCTGCAGTCCGATTTCTCTTTTATGCTGGCAATCTCACAAGCAGTGGTTTGCACTGGTCACAAGCTCGCTAGCAGCCAACATAAATATCCACGAGCTTTTCCAGAAATAAGGAATTTTTCTACATATTTGCCAGAAGTACCATGAGTAATGTCTAGCACAATAAAAAGCAGAATCTGGATATAAGGACAGAAAAGGCAACTTCGCTATTTAATAGGTTAATCTCAGAACAAACACAAATACAGAAGCTAAAGGAGAAATATTTCATTCCTACTCCCCAACTGTTAGCATGACCTCAATACAAGAAGAAATGCTGCCCTGGCTAGCTCTCTAGTTCTAACACTTGCTAACAATATGGGGGGGGGCAGGAAATTAGCTTGAACACAGACCAGTAGACTCATACCTACACATTCGTAGAACAGGTCTTCATTTCATAAAGGAAAGTAACATACAGTTGATACTTCCAGGGCAAGACCATGATGCTCATTTCAGACACTGAGAACGAGTCTTCTGATTTAACCATTTTTACTCTTGCATGTTCACAGTAATAGCACGTACTACAGTAACTGCACTTAGTACTTCAATAAAAACAATATGCCTTAAAAAATAACTGCCAAATGTATTTTAGATACATTCATATTTTGGTTTAATAATTTAAAATTGACTAAGTTTACTTTTAACTCATTGTTCAATTTATTCAGGTGGATAAATCACATATTTAAATAATTTCAACACCTAATTACAATAAAATCTAAGCAATTAAGACATTTTCATTCCTAAATTAAAGAAAAATGTTTAAAAAAAAAAAAAAAACACCAGATTAGTATACAAACCATAAGATTTCTATTCCTTGCAATCTATCCTGATGATGCCATAACTGACTTTTTACAATGTTCAGCAGCTGGTTGCCAAGTTAAATAAAATATTATGAGTTTCTAAATGTTAATGAGCAAGGCATGGTGACAAACACCTGTCATCCCAGCCCACAGGAGGCAGAGACAGGAGGATAACAACTGTGAGTTTGAGACCAGCCTCGACTACATAGTGAGCTCAAGGCCAGCCTAACTACACAGCAAGACGCTATCTCAAAAAGAAAACAATAAAAATAATAAAAATATCAAATACATAAATTTTAAAACTTTTAACCCACTCTATAGTACGTTTACAGTCTTGTAACTCCAATTTTTAAAAATGCAAGTATAATACTTTTTTACAACTTGAACTTTATCTAGAATACTTCTCTACCCAGAGGAAAAAAATTCCAATAAAACAATGTCCTATTTCTCAGAATGAGTATGTATCAAATTATTCTGTTATTAAAAAAAAATTCCAGGGCCAGGGTGATAGCTCAGTAAATAAGTGCTTGCCTGGCAAACTCAGGATCCTGAGTTCAATCCCCAGTACCACAAAAAAGAAAAAAAAAAGAACCAAAAAAATTCCTTGGATAAAAAAAGATATGGGGGCCGGGGAGATGGCTCAGGAGAACAAGTCGTTGCCTAGCAAGTGCAAGGGCCTGAGTTCAATTCCTGGTTCCGAAAAAAAAAAAAAAAAAAAGAAGTACATAAAAGCAAAAAAAAAAAAAAAACCAAAAAAAAAGATATGATACTTTTATACAATGGAGTACTACTCAGCCATAAAGAAGGAAAAACTTGAGACTTTTAATAGGTAAGTGGATGCAGCTTGAGACCATACTCACACATGAAATCAGACTCAAATGAATAAACCATTATATTATCTCCCTGGTGTGAGAAACTGAAGAATAAAGTCTAAAATGTACAACAGATATTGTAAAGTGGGAAGAAATTGTTCAAAAGGAAAAAGTAAGTAGGATGGGTGAACAGGGAAAGACGGTAGGGGAAAGGGAAAAAAAGTCAGTTACACCATTCCTGTTTCTTAGTTCACTGAAAATGTCTGCGCTCATATGGACTAGAGAAATTTTTATGCCCATATCTTCTACCTTGAACAACTACTTTAAAAATAACCACATGCAATGATTAACTACTGTTATTCTCCTATTATTTTGTTATGAAATTTTATTTTACCTTTTTTCCATTTAAGAAAAAAAGATTTTTGGATTCACAGAGCTGTCACTTGAGATATGGCCGTCTGAGGCAGTAACTCACAACTCCTACTTGTCCGTGGCAGACAGACCATTGCTGCCAAAGACAGGAAAGGAGATGGCTGACCATCTGGTACTGACAAATATGGGGCCGCTCACTCATGTGATCAGCAAAGCAACCGCAGCAGCACCGGAGCTGACAAAAATGGGAACTGGGACAGCAGCCTGGCAACAAGCTCCCCCTCTCACCTTCTAGATCCTCCTACTCTTACCTCCTCTCATACTAACCTTTGCAACACCCCTGCCTATCTTTTCTCCCTCAAGAGTGCTATCCCTTAATGTGCTTATCTTTATTAAAATGTTGAGGAGCCACTTTACCTATCATGAATGAAACAAAACCAATCTAAGCTTCTCAGGAAATACCCTTCCAAAGCAAGGCCCCAGGAGATGGTGGAAGATGAGGGGTAATTCGTATAGTCAAGAATAACTTAAATTTATATCGTGAAATAAATGTTTTCTCTAAAAGGGATAAAAATACTAAGCACTAGATTTAAATATTTTTTCTCTTTGATACTGTTGATTGAACAAAGAGGCTTCCAAATGAGCTACCTCCCCAATCTTTGATTTATTACTGTTTGGATATAGAGGTCTCACCTAAACTGTCCAGGCTCCTTGCAACCCTGCTGCCTCCACCTCCCACAGCACTGGAATTACAGGCTTGCTCTACTAGGCCCAGCTTTATCATTGGACTTACAAAATATGCATTCATCTGATAGCTGCTATTTGCCAAACATCAGGGGAATTGTACAGATAATCAATCCTATAAATGCTCCAAGAAATAGACACTTTTATGATTCTCTTTATGCAGACAAGATACCTGAGGTCTAGATGTTTCTTCAGAATCTAGTACTTGAAGAAGTAGAATTATCCAGCAGGGGTATCTGACTCCATAGTCCATGCTTTTAGCATTATGCTATACTAAGTATCAATATCCTAAGAGGGAAATACACTTAACCTTTTTATGAACATAAACACTAAGACAGGCATATATCTAAAATCTTTACTCCATCATATCAGGGTATAAAGATACGCTGTTTTGTTTTTCAAAGGGAAATTGTATAAATAATTGTCAAGAACATAAGCCTCCTTTAAAACCCATTTTTGCCTTAGCTGTGTACCTAACAGTTTGTTACCCAAGTCCCAATTGCTTCCTCTTCAGATGACAGTAACTGTGCTATACCTCACCTTTTCTTTAAAATGGGGAAGGGAGGGCTGGGGAGATAGCTCAGCAATCTAAGCACCTGCTTAGCAAGCACAAGGACTCGAGTTTGATTCCCAGTACCGTGTGCAGTGCTGGCTCAGGAACCCGGGGCGCACCATGGCAGTGGACCCCAGGTGTGATGTGCCAGTCCCAAAACTGGGCATGGTGGTGCACACCTGTAATTCCTGTGCTAGGGAGGCTGAGACAAGAGGTTCATTACAAGTCCAAACTGCATAGTGGGACCCTGTATCAAAAGAATAAAAAATAAAAATAAAAAATGAGGAATGGGGACTATTTGTAATAAGGTTTAGAAAATTGTAAGAGGCAGGCTAGACACGTAGCTCTGTGGCAGAGCAGTAAGTAGTACACGAGGTCCTAAATTCAATCTTTAGCACTGGAAAGAAAGAGAAAAAGAGAAAGACAGAAAAATTGGGCCGGGGAGATGGCTCAGTAGAATAAGGGCTTGCCCGGCAAGTGCAAGGCCCTGAGCTCAATCCTGGGTACCACAAAAAAAAAAAAAAAAAGACAGAAAATCAGGGAAGTGGGGGACAGACAGATGGGTAGACAGACAGAAAGAGGCTTGAAACTGATTTTTTAAATATGTGTATAGTAAAATGAGATGGCTAATACTACCAACATTCTACCAGATCTGAAACTGTAGGTAAACAAATTCACTTCCACTCAAAAAACAGCAATTGTTTTTAAATTCTCCTATTATACATACTTGACAACATCACTAAATAACTTTGTTACCTAACCACTTGTCTCAGTAATGACAATTTCAAAAAGTATGTCAATTATCCAATTTGTTAATAACTGAGGTTAGATTATATATCCAGTATTTTCACATACATCATAAAGGATATATGAACTCTGATTTCAAGAGTTTATAGCAGTGTTTCAGCAGTTATACTGTCAAATAAATAACAAACATAATTTTTTAAATTACGCATTAAGGTAACAGAAAAACTTAAGTTTTAGGATTGATAAAAGTTCAATAAAAGGTAATTCCAAACTGAAAAGTTAGTCTTGAAGAGCAATTAAGATTTAGACTGCTAAAAAGAAAAAGCATTCCTGATTTAAAGTAAACATGCAGAGTGACAAAAATATGAGAACAACTTGAGCAAAACAGTGAAGAGAGAAATCTAACCACAGGAACTATAGGAAAGAAATGTCAATGGGGAGACAACGTAGTCTGTAAATGTTTGATTAAAGAATGTACACTGGCAATAAGGAGTCATTCAATGAAAGTTCTTAAAGCTTTAAACAATATTTATGCACTCACACTTTTTAATTAGAAATATTAACAATAACCCAGTGTAGTTGTGCAGGTCTGTAATCAGTACCTAGGAGGCAGAGGCTGGAGGTCCTCCACGGGTCTGAGGCCAGCCTGAGCTACATAGTGAGACCCTATCTCAAAATGAAGGATGTAATACACTTAAAGAATTTAAAGAAATTACAATGTCAATTAAGTATTTTTTAAAAAAAAAATTAACATTTAGAGATAAAAGTTAAAAATATTTATTGAGGTCTGGGAAGATAGCCCGGCAATCTAAACAACTGCCTGGCAAGTGCAAGGACCCAAGTTTGATTCCCAGTACCACATGCCATGCAGGCCTGGGGATCACTACGAGTTCAAGCTGCACAGCGACCCTGGACCAAATAAGTAAAGACAAAAAAAAAAAATTTTAAGTATTTATCAAAGAAATGATACTGACTCCAATTTACTTCTAAAAGGAGTTACCCTGAAGTGATATTACTAAAATCTGATGATAGTCTCAATACACTTTTCTGACTACTAATTTACATGCTTAGTATTTTCCACTACAATATTTTTTAATCTATCAAGTTAGAGTATTACTACAAAAGAGCAATAGACTACACTCGAATATTTTACATATATTTTGCTACAACCACTTAAATATCAGACCAACAAAATGAAAGACACTATTATATTTTAGCAATCAAAGTTTTATAAACTAAAAGTTCAAGAAACTGCTTGCTTGGTCAATTTTTAATTCAAAATAGTTTTACCATATAATAATTTTCACTTTTTTATCACAAAAATTCTGACTAAGATACCATAAATCAAACACAAACCAAACTAATTATTAAAAAGAAAATTAATGTCCACCTAATTACTGTTCTAAAAAGGAAACTTTCATGCAATAACACAACATATGCTTGCATGCATCCCGACAGAAGTCAATGTCAGCACCATATTTTGCACAACAACTCACTCACCTAGAAGAGAAAACAGACTAATACCATTTTTATTTTTTCCTAGATCTACAAGCAGGGGGCAATATAACACCAACTGCAATAACAAAGTTACACCTCTTTCAAAATAGATGGCCCTGCAATAAGTCCCCAAACTCTTACAAAGAAAAAATTCATGTTTTCACTCAGCTAAAAGACATTTTATATAAAAATCAACTCTAAAGTATTGTTCCTGAGTGAGAATTGGTTGAAATACACAGTAGCAAACATTTTATTAACCCTGGCATTGTGCTGCATATGTGACCTTATTTAGTTCTGACTGCAATTTTATTTGACAGATGACAAGACAGCGTTACATTCCCTGCAAAGTCCCACCTACAAGATGTATTGGAGACAGGATCTGACCTGTGTCAATATGATATCAAAGCCCTTAACCAAACAACATATTTAACCATCTCCCAAAAAAATCAAACCAGCCCATAAACAATGTATATTATTACGGACACAAAACGCTGGTATAACTTCCATTTAAAGAAACAAATACAAAAGAGGACTTAGTGTTTATCACTTCAATAAACAGATACACTTTTTATAAATAAAAGATGAAGAGACTTTTACCTTTCTTAGGGATGAATTTTTATCAAGTTACTTTTAATTTCCAATCTTTCTAATGCTGAATGAATCTCTCCAAGTTATTCCCAGTTTTTGTTTTTGTTTTTTTTTGGGGGGGGGTTGTTTTGTTTTGTTTTTTATGTAGCTAAAGTTTCTTTGCTGAGCTTAAAGGAAAAGCTACTAGCTCCAAAGTGCCAGGCACAACAGTCCACACATGCAATCCCCACCACACTGAAGGCTGAGGCAGGAGGGCTAAAAGTTCCAGCCTAGTACGGGCAATTTACCAAGACAGTCTCAAAACTTTAAGAATGTCTAAACACCTCCGTTCAAAATCCCCAGTACCAGGCTGGGGAGATGGCTCAGTAGAATAAGTGCTCCCCTGGCAGGCAAAAGGGCTTGAGTTTAATCCCCAGTACTGAAAAAAAAAAAAAAAAAAAAAAAATCCCCAGTACCACAAAAACAAATTATCTACAAAGTTAAACATGAATCAATTAAAATAATGCTACCATATGTTAAAGCCAACCATTCCAACTGAGAGCAAAGTATTTGCCACTATAGATTCACAGGTCCTCAGAGGAAACACTGGCCAGGCCTCAACACTTCCAGTGAATCAAAGTAAAACCTCCTTATCCACCTCCATTTTCAGATGACTGCTTTCACTAACAAAGGCCAATCAGTATTTAAAAGTTCTTTCCATGTATGCAGTCCCCCAGCCCTGTGTCTACATGCCCACCAACATGAAACACTCCCTCCCATTTATACTGCATAATTATACATTATAAAAAATGCAACAATAAGACCCTGAACACAAATATAAATGATTCAAATATTTTTATTGCTAACACTTTTACTAGCAACACATGTCATTATGGCATAACTGCTGCTCAACTTATCTAAACCTCATTCAAACAAAGAAACAGGTAACATATTAATATGAAAAAAGTTCCCTTTGGTGTGTATTGTTTTGGTTTGGTTTTTTGTCGGGAGGGCAGTTCATTCAAAGTCCTGAAAAATGTACAGCTTTCTATTTTTCTCCTGGGTATCTAGCTGGCTGACCCGGGGTTTTTTGCATAGGAAATGACCCAGGTTTGAACTCTATGCTGAGCAAGTGAACACCCGCTCTCAGCAACTGCTACTTGTACTTCCCAGCAGGAACGCCCCAAATCCTTCAACTCTAGGACTGCGCCCTAAGTCACCTCTCCAGGACGTCCACTTCAGCTCCCTAGGCGCTTCACCTGCCCCGCTGACGTAAGTAAGCTCTTCTCTTAATCGCAGCCTGACAGATGGACGATCTACCGTATTTTAGCTGCTGTGAAACTCATCCCAAATGCCCTCCAAATCGAAGGAGCCTTCCCAGATTGGCACGTAAACTACAGTAGGCATCCTTAGAGAGATTAGACAACCAGAAACGGTTGCATTTACACACACACACACACACACACACACACACACACACACACCCGCTCTGGCATTTTCATTAACCAAAGTGCTGACCCTGAGACACAAGCGTTACAGCTGTGCCCACCCATCACCTCAGTCCTACCGGGACTGAGAGGACAGGAAGTGGGGCGACATGTCACGTTGGCGGTTCGTACCCCAAAGTTTCAGTACACTCAATGCTCCTGCAGCCTGCGCCTCCAGAAGTGCAAAGGCAGGCAGGGGGGCGCTGGCACCAGCCGACGGGGCGCGCTCGCTCCGAGCCGGCTTCGCCTCTCCCCCGCCCCGCAG
>NW_004524635.1:5889381-5903351 GCF_000260255.1 Octodon degus
GGGCGCCGCGTCCTTCCACACCGCGCAGAGGCCGGCCCTTGGGCGCCCAGTCGGCGGCGCGGTCGCTCCCGCTGTCCCAAAGGCCGTCTAAACCGCCGCGCTTCCGCCCTGGACTCTTCGCATCCACACACGGAGAGAGACAATAAACACCGCCGCCACGGTCGCCTCCCTCTTGTCCGGCATAACACGGCACACACACATTCGCACCCCGGGGAGGGAGGGCGCGGCGACTGCCCCGCTGTCACTCAGCCCGCGCCGTCCAATCGGGGCCTTAGTGCCGCAGCCTCTTGACCAATCCCAAAATTTCCAGGCCCCCCGGAGGGGCGGGACCCGAAGGGGAAACGTCATTGCGGGTAGCAACCGAAAGGAAGACTTGGGTTTTTTTGTTTGTATGTGTGTATGTGTGTGTCTGTGGGTTTTCCATTTGAAGGGAAAACAGGGGCTGCTGTCAAGGGTCATTTGAGGGCGGCAAAGGGAAAAGGTAGAGCTGGCCTCGGGTCGATTGTATCCCTTCGAGCGTGATGTTTACTCAAAGGCCTGCACGGGAAACCCTGGCTTTTTGCCTGGGGCGGCGAATTGTGGGGGCGGGGAAGGCAGGAAGAAGCTGGGGCCGGCGTCCCAAAGGGACATTATTTTTAAAGAGCGGTTGTAAACCGCAGGCAAGACGTTGTACGCCACTGGTGCAAGAGAGCCCGTGAGCCCGTCTCCCCAAGGCCCTGAGTAGACATTGCTGTCGGAAAAAAAAAAAAAAATCTTTTACTCAGGTCAGGTCCTTCCTCCTTTTCCTGCCCTCACCCCCCAAAAAGGATTTGGACAGATTCAAGACCACTGCTTTTAAAGAACGTACTGGTTAGGGACACACAGAACGTTCCAAGGAAAGAATGCGGGGGAGGAGGGGCGGGTGTTCTGTTTTGCTCTTTGTTGACCTTTCTCTCCTGAACAATGCAGATGTCACTGTCACTTTTCTTTTTCATTTCTCCAGAATCACCTGTCTCTGACAAGGACACGCTTAATTTTCTATACTGCTTCCAGTGTCATTTTCAGTTGGGCACTGAGGAATCATTAACGTTAAAGCTTTCTAAGAACAAAAATGACCCATACAACCAAACCAAAGTCTTTGGCAGATGCTCGATAGCTTTACTGCATCCTGCTTTTCGGCGTAAATCCATTCAACAAGTATTTCTCGGGCACAAACTCCGTCACACCGTGCCAGGTTCTGCGGTGGGTTAAAATGTAAAAACAGAACCTTGGATTTCAGGCCGTTCATAATCCGGATTGAGAGACAGACCAACCAACGGGGAGTTAGCAGGCAGGGAGTCCCTCCGAAGAATTGTGACAAGAGAGCTTTTCATCAAGATAAAAACAGTATTGCTTTGTACAAAGCAGTTTTTGGTAAACTCTTCCAACTGTGTATTTCCTCTTGAGGGAAAACAAAATTGTCTGGGGTCACATCTTTCAACTGTACTCTGAATGAAGAGGTGGGGAACTTGGAAACATGGAAAGAATTTAAATGTATTTTTCTTAATTAGCTCTCTTGAGACCAAGTAATTTTGGCGTATTTGGGGACTTGGGTTCAGAACAGTGAAACCTTTTTTTACCTTGAACTTGGGGCTCAGGCCTGTAAATCAGACCAGGGTCAGACCTGACTGACCTCGTGTCCTCATCTCTCCTGGGCCTTGATTTGGGCTCTTTCATTTGACATTTATTGTGACATCACATCTCCAAGTATGCATGTATTCTTGTTCAAAAAGGGGTAAATAATTTTAAAGGCTGTGAGTTTGTATAAAGATATATGAATTAAGTAGAAGCTGAGCTATAAAACTTCAAGTTGTAAACTTCAAATGCTTCTGATTTTTGAAGCGATAGAAACAGGACCATCTCTTCACTTGCCTTATGGGTAAGGTACTAGTAAGTCCTTGCATACTGAGCCCTTTGGAATTGAGTCTTTTAGCAGTCTAAATATGATAGCCCCTCTAATGAAAGCTCTTTTTTCTTTAAAAGTAATGCTGACTTACCTAAAAGAATCAAATTATTGACTATACTTGCAAGTTCATATTTTAAAGCAGAGACTTAAAAAGCCTCTAGATTAAAAGTATTCCAACTTCTAAAAATGTTAGTCTTAATTGTTTATAGTAGGTAACATTTGCATGACTAAATTGATTATACCCACCCTGAGCACACAGCTTTCATTTCTGGAGTAACACCAAATACTTTTCATTTGCAGAGCAACTGTAGCAATAATTACCCCATTATAAAGTTTCTATGTCAGTTTTGTCTTTTCCTTCTACTTAATTCATATGTATATATTACACTTAAGTTCCAACCCATAGAAAACACCGGCCAAATTAAAAAGTTGTAAAAATCAGTCATTTCTATGAACTTTTTATTTTTATTTCTTTAAAAAAAAAAAAAAGGCCTTGTGAGGTATGATGGCACATGCCTAGAATCCCAGCACTTGGAAGGCTGAGCCAGGAGGATCTCTGTGAATTGGAGGCCAGCTGGGCTACAACGTGACCTCAAGACCAGCCTGCAGTAGATAGGAAGACCCTGTCTCAAAAACAGTAAATAAATAAAGGTTTTGTAAATGATCAGCCTTTCTCAGTAATTTCCATCACAGTTTTCCTAGTTCTTCAGAATTTTAATGTTTTTCTATTGCAGTAGTTTAAGAAAGTAAAGGTCTACACTGTTAAATACTAAGACCTGGAAATTTAACAAGGTGATCAAAATAGTTTGTGTTTAGTTCATACCTGTATTATATAATTTTGAGCTAATACGTTGGGCACAAAACAATTTTATAGTTACTCACTGTTCAATAGCCTCTAATTTGTTGTACCTGTTACTGAACTTTATATATAGTAGGTGATTTAGTCAATCAGTAGATTATGTAAGAACTCAGCAACTTAAAACTACTTTCAGGTATGGCAGGATTTCAATAGTTTCCACTGAAGATGGAAGAGGGCTAATCAACTTAGCACTGAAGGAGTCAATTGAAGTTAAAATTTAATGTCATTTTCCTCCCCCTTCGCATTGTGTTGTCGTGGATACTGAACATACACAAGTTACTAGGCTAAGAATAAAAAGCAATTTACAACGTCTGGCCTACAGGGTAACAGTTGTAAGTAGTTGTACAGATAATAGCTAAATGTTATAATTTAGCTTGTTACCTTTCTTTAGAAGTATGCTTAAGGGAGAAAGCCACTATGACTATAGCTTTTTGTGTTTCAGCATTTTGATAATATATTGATTAAACCACCTTTTCACACAGATGCACGCACAGTATTTTTTTATTTGTAAGAAAGTAATTAAGCACCAACGCAGCTAGTATTTGCAGATAGTCTAAGATGTGGATGAGAACCACATTCCTCAACGTTAACATCATAGGGAAAACAGACCAAAACTAAAACATCCCTTTCCACCTGTAATAACTATGAGATATTTGTTTTGAAGGAGTTTTATTGGTTTTGACCAAGTAAGCTATATTATGCAGATCTTCTGGTAAAATTCTAATCACTCCTATAGACAGAGGAATACCTTCACTTATTTTACAGGATACAGATCAATAATTCAACTGCTGTACTGAGTTATATAATACAGATAATACGATTAGCATGTCTTATTTAAGAAAGCTATTTTTTGCCTGTATATAGTAATCTAATAGGCTGACTTCAAAAAAGTACTTTGTTCTGAGGAAACTCTACTTTGGGGAATATTAGATGTTGTAGTCACCTACTGTTCAGCAACAGTGTAATACAAGATCTGAGTGTATTGCTAAAGTGCGTTTGAAATTTCTGGTTGATCGGATTCCTTTGATTCAGTCCCTCCATGGGTTGATAAGATTCAGACCTAAAGAAAGGGGAGAGTGATTTTTCTGTTTCGCGAAGGAGACAAAGTCTACAGCCAGAGCTACCAAGTTGCTTTCATTCTGTAGTATGTTACAATTTTTAATTTGGGGATTAGGAGAGCCCACAAATAGAAATATCTACCAAGAGAAATTAAGAGGTAAAGCCTTTAAGATAAAAAGGTTTCTGGAATGAAACAAAACAAAAAAGGTACCTAAAAATTATTTAAGGTAAAACGTTCCTGGAAAGGCCAATCTTTTGGTATGCCAGTTTAAAAAAGTAACTCACCCCTGTGGTAGTTGATACATTGTGTCAGTTTGAGACATCCGAGCTAGGCTGGATCAGCCCAAGGGCTCCACGCCCTAGACCCCACCCCTAGGGGAGGGCCTGCCCCAGAGCGACTGAGCACTTACAGGGTATATAAAGGGGTGGAGGAAGGCTTCTGCACCCCACTTCCTTGGAGGAGTTCCGACCTTTGCAGCTGTGCCACTTTGGAGGAGCTTGATCTTCGCAGCTGCGCCGCCTCGGAGGCGCTCGGATCTTGGCAATTCAGCTCTAGTCCTCGCAGTGGGCATGGAAGGAAGGGTGGAAGACTTGGTAGACGCCACAGCTGCAGCTCCTTCCTCTGCTCTCCGCTGTTCTGCACATGAGCTGCTGCCTTCTGTCCTGCAGCCAGCCAAGTATGGACTGAAACCTCCACTAACTGTGAGCTTTCCTTCCATAAGTTTGGGTGCTGGGGAGATTACTCCGGATATTTTATAACTTTATCATTTTCTTCTTTGAGAGTTACCAGTATATGGAAGACCCAGGGCCTGGGAGATAGCTCTGCGTTCTAAGCACCTGCCTGGCAAGCACAAGGACCCAAATTCGATACCCAGTACTGCGTGCCATGCCGGTCCCACACCAAGCCACCCACCGAAACCGGGTGTGGCAGTGCACACTGCAATCCCAGCTCTGGGGAGGCTGAGATAGGAGGATCGCTACGAGTCTGAGCTGCACTGCATAGCTTGACCGTGTGCCAAATAAAATAAGTATTTTTAAATGAGGGGGAAAGCATCTATGTAAAAATGAGTGGTAAAGAAGTATATCTTCTGGCTGAGCTACCAGCCACACCCTTGCCAATGCTTACACTTGCTATCATTGAAGAGGAAACCCCTCATTCTTTGCATATTCCAGCATCTCATTGAAGCAATACTGGGTAAGCTCTACCATACATATTTGCCTAATTAATTTTCAATAAAGGTAAGAGGTACTATCATCATTTTTATCTAAATCAAGAAATAAAAGGTCATAGAAAGTCGGAACAGAGTAAGTGTAACTGAAATTCAAACTCAAGTCTCTTACTCCAAACCACACCCTTTCAACCTGCCAAGTTGGCTAACATACTTGGCAATATAGCATATTTGGCAGTATGTTAGAAGCTTGGCAACACTGGTGAATAATTCTACCGGCCCTGAGAAAGCTCTTTGTTAAATTTTATTGTTAAAGCTACAGTGACAAGAACCCATAATTTGTGTCAATGATTAAAAGTTCTCTTTTAAATCAGCCTGAGTCTGTTTTGCCTTATTACAATGTGAATTGTTTTTGGAAGTCAAAAACAAAGAAAATAAAATACCCAAAGACATCCTAAGGCCCAAGATCCTGTGGATTATCTTGTAACATATCTTACCATCTGTATAATTAAAATCCTGTAATTCAGATCAGTGTCCCTATGCTAGAAGATATAGCTAACTTTTCTCAAATAGGTAATTTTTTAATGCAAGGGGAGAAATACAGACATGCTATGGAGTTACATACTTGCATTCATATTTTGGGTAATTTAAAATTCATGGAAGATATTTAAAGCAGCATAAAAAATTCCAAAGGTGTTTGGTCATACAGGCTCATATTTCTGTATATTCCATTTATTTTGAGGATTATTTGCCTTTTTGTGATCTTTATATCATATTTTTGCTTCTCCTACTCCAGAATTTTGTAAAAGCTTCAATACACTAGATCCTTCACTGGAGTGGCTGTTGTTGAAATTATAAACCACAAGACCAAGAACATCATCATGTAGTACCTATGGATAAAGGATTCATAGACCCATTAGCATTTTTAAAGTCTCTGAGCCATCCTTCAGTAAATAAGTCAACCCTGTTTAATCTTAAACTGTTTCCCAAAGTATCTGTTAACATCTTTGTAACACGTTTTAAGATTTTTAGGAACTATTGCCACTTTTCACATTATTTTTATAACTACACCGTATTCATTTTAGAAGTTTAGAAAGTGTAGACAGGGCCAGCCAAATAGCTCAGCAGATTAAAGTGCCTGCAAGCAGGCACAGGGTCAGGGGTTCGATCCCCGGACCTGCCATGCCAGCCCTGCCCCCGGGATGTGCTGAGACAGCAATTGAGACTGGGAGCAGTGGTGCACGCCTGTAATCCCAGCTCTTGGGAGGCTGTAAACAGGTGGATTACTATGAGTCCAATGTAGTAGTGAGACCTTGAACACCCTGTAGACCCTTCCCTAAAATGCAAAAAAATAAAAAATGTTTAGAAAGTATACATAAATGAAAAGCAGAAACAAAAGAACCTACAAGTCCACTACTCAAAAAACTGCTATTACCAGTTTAGTAATTAACTTTCCATTCCTTTCATAAGTGTTGAAAATGCATACTTTAAAAAAAGTAACAATAAGCCAGACACAGTGAAACATGCTTGTAAGCCCCTCATTTAAGGAGGCTGAAGGAAGAGGTTTATAAGTTCGAGTCCCATCTGAACAACTTAGTGAGACCCTGTCTCAAAGTAACAAATAAAAAAGGCCTAGAGGTGTACTTACTTATTTATTTATTTTTAATTTATTTTTAATTTTTTTTAGATGCTGTGTTTTATTCATGACCCATCAGTGTCCCTCTTGCCCCTATGGCAAGGTGAGGGGGAGGGAGGAGGGCTAGGAGGAGGCAGACTACAGCTGCCCTTTGTAGACATACTCCAGGGCGGTGGCAATGGTGCGCATGTCCAGCTCAATGCTTCGAGCCCAGTTCTCCACATCCCTGATTTCCTTGAGTGCCTGGTTGAAGTTCTCCACCATCCCAATCCACTGGCCTGTCTGCTTAGCAAATTGGGTAGCCTGGACCTGCAGGGTCTTCACTTCATGGTCCAGCTTTCTCTGGTTCATGTAAGCCTGGGCCACTCTCACACTGAGGTGGTCCACCAAAGCTTCTGTCAGGCAGGTCACCGCAGTGATGGCTTCTCGCCTCCTCTTTTCCTGTAGCTCCTTGCGCTCGTTCTGCTTAGCCTGGTGTTCTTTGAGCAGGCGGGACAGCATGGTGGTGTGGGGCAGCAGCTGAGTGCGGCACCCCCGGGGCTGTGGGACCCGAATGCACCCCTATAAGGATTTTTTTTTCTCTGAATGCCTTCAGGGCAGGTTTGGCTGCTTGAGTTGTGGGAATCGAACCACAGCAACCTGAGCCTGACTGCTTTGTTGGAGCAGCCACTTAAAGAACTGAGCTAAGGGGCAGGCCCCATAGAGGTGTGCTGTAGAGCACTCATACATTCAATCCCCAGTGCCACACACAGAAGGGATAATAGGCATTGATAAATTATATATAAAATTAAAAATGAATCCTATCCCACTAGAATGGCTGACCTTTAAGTTGACTGATAGCATGAAATGCTATTGAGGATGTGGAATAATAGAAACTTGCCTGTATTGCAGGTAGTATGTACTTTACAACAACTCTATAGAAAACTATTTCTCAAGATCTACTAAAGCTCAGCCAGAAATTACACTCATTGCCATATATAAATAGAAACATACACTTAACATGTTCTAGAAAATACAGACTAGGAATGTACATAGCAGCACTATTCATAGATGTCCCAAACTAGAAATAAACCAAAGGTTCATTAATGTTAGAATGGATTTTATATAGGCATTTAATGGAAAGAACACTGTTCAGTAATAGAAATTAGCTGTTGCTACACCTAGCATTAATCTTATAATTATAATATTGAACTAAATAAGTCAATCAATAGAGTATATACAGTATGATTTCTTTTGTATAATTTTTTTTAATTAATTTATTTAGTGTGGCCAGTTCAGCCCATGGGGGGGCGGGGCTGGCGGGTATGTGGTGCTGGGGATTGAACCGCGGTCCCTGTGCTTTTGCTTAGCTTAGCTTGTTTTAAGTAGGTGCTTTAGACCACTGAGCCATCTCACCAGCCCTTGCATAAAATTTTTAAACACACTACTCTATAGTGTTAATCGCCTGTGAGAGGAGATCTAGGTGCTGATAATCTCTAATTGCAGAATTAGGTGAATATGCAAGAAGGGTCTTCTTTCTCTAAAACTACACCCACTCGTACACTGTTAATTTCATACTTTAAGCCATAGTTACATTTTAAGAAATAATTCACTGAGGGGCCAGGGAGATAGCTCAGTAGAATAAGTGCTTGTCTGGCAAGCACAAGGACCTGAGTTCAATCCCTGGCTCCACCAAAAAAAAAGAAAAAAAGAAATAATTCACTGAAAAAAGTGCTGCCTCACTGACACTTAACAGAAATGGTAGTGCATGTGACACAACAGGACAATTGATGTCTGAGTTGATCAGTGATTTGGAAAAGTCCCACCTCGAATATGAAGTGGCAGGAATACTCTTAGAATTTATTCTACTTGATTCACTTGTATGTGAACAAAACGATGTAAGATTAGAATCCCTCAGTAAGCACAAAATATAATTCATACAAGATGGGAAAATGTACCTACCTGCCTGAAGCCCTGGGAAGCCGCTCGCTCGTAAGCCCTTTTAATTACCCTCCTTCCCTGCACAC
Organism: Octodon degus; assembly: GCF_000260255.1. NCBI lineage: Eukaryota > Metazoa > Chordata > Mammalia > Rodentia > Octodontidae > Octodon > Octodon degus. The sequence continues at coordinate 5,898,035 of NW_004524635.1, forward strand.
CTTCACCTCCTCAACTTCAGTTTCAAGAAAATAATTCTTATGGGGAAGATTCTGTAATGATAGCTTATCCACACTTACTCCATATTGGCTCAGGAGTAGCATTTTACTCGCATTATTCACTGTAACCCTTACAGGAATTGTATGAATTAAGAATGTTCCCCAAAACCTTAAAAATCATAAATGCAATGCCTCCAGATTGTGAAAAGCCTAGTAATGAAGGGCGACCATTGAGGCGCTCAAATACTTCTTTACCACCCCTTTTCCCCACTGATTGCACTAGTCATCAGTGGTCACAATCCTTCCAGATCATTTATCTGTATGTGGAGACACATGGCACACAGGAGAGGCCAGTAATGAATGAAATAGTATACTTTTGTAAATTGCTTTATTTATTTTAACTACATATCCTGGAAATCTTTCCATGTCTGTATACATATCTACCTTACCTTGTGGATGGCTGCAGTAATTTATTTCCTGCTTTACTGTAAACAGTGTTTCTCAATCTCACTCTGAACAGATTCAATCAGGGGCACTATGGAGTTTTGGAATGGATACTTCTTTAAACATCTGCCCCATGCATTCAGAGATGCTTACCAGCACTCCTGGGCTCTACAGGCCAAAGGCCAATGTAGCACAGCTGTCACCATTATCCTCATTGTAGCAGCTCAAGTTATTTAAAATACAGTTCTTTTAATCCCTGTTATCTCATTTAATTTATTACTTTTGTGTCAGATGGGACACCAGATGCTACTGAAGGAGGAGTAGATTGGAGAGATGGAACACACCTCTCTGAAGCGTGTGGGAGAAAGAGATAAGATTAGCTAGTTAAAGAATGGTGGGCTGGGAAGATAGCTTGGTGGCAAGTGCAAGGAGCCAGGTTCCATTCCCGATACCACGCACCAAGCCAAAACAGAACTCCAGGCAAGCAATGCCGGCCACCCAAACTGGGTGTGGTGGTGCATGCCTATAATCCCAGTGCTGGTGAGGCTGAAATAGGAGAATCACTGGGAGTCTGAGCTGCATAGCAAGACCCTGTACCAACTAAGTAAATAAAAAGATTTAAAAAAGAAAAAGAATTGCTGTCCATAAGGATATTATCATTTGGACATGGACTATCAAGGGCTCACACATTGAGGGCTTCATCTCCAATTAGGCAATATTCACAAGTGGGCATTTGGAAGGTGATTGGATTCATCTAACTTCATGATGGCTTCATAATTTGATGGCATTATCAAAAAATGATGAAATCTTAGGAGGTGGGGCCTAGATAAAAGGAAAGGCTGTGGCCACAGTGTATGCCCTTAAGGACTCTCTTATCTGTGACCCATCCCCCTGTGTGTCTTTCTGCTTCTTGGCTACCATGAAGCAAGCAGCTCTCCCCTACCATGTTCTTCTACCATGACTTTTCTGCCTCACCGCAGCTGAAAAGCAGTGCAACCTGCTGACCATGGACTACCCCTCTGAAATCATGAACTGAGATAGATCTTGCCTTACATAGTTATTCCTCTGGTATTTTGTTACAGGTACGAAACTGTGTAACACAGGGAGAAAATAAGGTAGAGGGTTAAAGGAGGCTTTCAAAGAAAATTATTTGGAGGTCTAAAATAGAATAAGAGTAAATATTTTAAAACTGACAAATAGGCTGGGAAGATGCCTCAGTGGAATAAATGCTTCCCTGACAAGCGCCTGAGTTCAATCCCCAGTTCTGCAAACAAAGAAAAAGAAAGAAAGAAAACTGACAAATAGCATGAGTGAAAGCAACAGGCAGGATGGAAATTGGCACAGTTAAAGAGCAGATTACTACAATTGAAGACCAGAAGACCAAACTCAGATCGAGTAGGGCAATTGGGTCATGTCAGAGATGATCTCTGTCCTCTTCTTTTTCCCCCCAAAACAATGACAAATCCTGGAGGGTGGCATGGTATGGTTTGGTTTTTCTTGGTGGTAGTACAAGAGATTGAACCCAGTGCATTTATACTGAGTTGCATCCCCAGCTCATTTTACTTTTTGATTTTTTTTTTTTTTTTAATGTATTCAGTACAGGGTCTACAGAGTGTCACTACACAGATCAGACTTGTAGTGATCCTCCTGTTTTCAGCCTCCCAAGCACTGAGATTGCAGGTGCATGCCACCATGCCCAGTCTCAATCACTGTCTTAGTGTGCCCCGGGGGTGGGGCCAGCACAGCATGCCAGGGAGCAAACCCCGGTCCCTGCATCTGCCTAAGCAGGTGCTTTAATTCAATGAGCTATCTGGCCAACCCTCATTTTACTTTTTGAGGCAAGTTTTCACGAAATCCTTCTACTGACCAGGTTGAGCTCAAATTTACAATCCTGCTTCAGCCTCCCAGTGTGCTGCTATTGAAGAATTTTTAAGCAGTGAGGTATCATGATTACATACGGAGTCTCCTATTCTTTTTGCTCTAACATTCTTACTATTATTTGTTCCTAAAATAAGATCAGAGGCAAATTTTATAGTAGCTTTCTTGCCCCACCTCCAGGTTAGGCTGAGCCAGCCAGAGTCTGATGCAGGCCTAAGATCCCAGCACTGGGGAGGTTGAAAGTAGGAGGATCAACATGAGTTTAAGCTGCGTAGTGAGACCTGCAACAACCAAATATGAATAAATGAATAAATGAATACATAAATAAAGTAGTGTGCTTACTGCAATACATTCTTCCTTCTCACTTCCAAAAAAGAAAAGAAAATGAAAAGGAGGGTAATAGTGTGGGACAGAATATTATTGCCGCTCTGACAGCTCACAGCTACGTCACAATGCAGCCCTTAATTTTTTTTTTTTCCTTATGAAAATGATGGGACCTCCCACTAGACAATGAACCAAGTCCTAGAAAGCCTAACAGGATATATTACTCTAGATTATCTGCTCCCATTTTGTCCTTTAAAATTCATACCTGTAAAAATAAGAATATTCCTTCTGATGAATAACCTAGTGAGGAATAATATGATGAATGATTAGTAGTAAAGGTTCAAAAACACTAAAAATTCCAAGTGATTCTAATATTAAACCCACACAATCACCATTTATGGGCTGTCATTTTACATCTGATTTCTTGAACACTGCTTTCTTATATAACTGGTGGTGAAGTAATCTCAGCAGTAGCTGAGCTGACCCTTCCCAGAGGGCCCCTGACAACCACCTAAGGATGGTTTCACTTGATTACAGACATCTGATAACACAACAGTAAGAGCTTGAAGTGTTTTGCTGTTACCTTGAGCGTCTTCCCTTAGGAATTGGTCATACTGCTCCATTCTTTTCAATTAAGCCCTCTCCCACTTTCCTTTTTTTACATTTTCCTTGTGTGTTCCATTGTCCAATTAAAAACAAAATGAAATTTTGTACAGCTGTTTTTAATTCCTCAGCCTCCACTTTTTAGGTTGTATTAGCTTTTATTAATACTGAGTATAATTTCTCTTAAGTCTCTAGTTTCTTGAATTGTAAAACAAAAAGGCTTTGGATTTGCTTTTTCTTTCTAGCTAAATACGTTTATGATTTTTTCCCTTATTATTCAAATGGTAGGGTAATAAGTTGAGAAATATGACCAATGAATGACCTTCACCCCTTCACAACTTGTTTTAGAAACTTTGCTGTAACTTGATCTCAAACATTTCATACTTAACCCACTTTGTTGGCCTCTCAAAGAATGAATACAGCCAGGCTTCTTTCACTGTACTGAATGAGAGCATCCCTTGTTTGCCAGCAGAACTCAAAAAATCAAATATTCTGGTTTCACAATAAGGGGAGTGAGAAAGACATGTGACTAGATCCATTTGTGCTTGGTTTTATAAATGTCAAAAATGCCTTTGGCTATTTAAAAACTTATTTGGTATCTTGCCTTTTATCAGAGTGTCCCCTTGAGAGATCACAGCGAAAGTCATGTTTTTAGGAAACTATCATTTCCCCTAATCTCAGTCATCCAACTTCTTTCCACTGCAAAGAACTGAGTGCTGAGTCCCAACCAAAGAGCTGGCCTAGAGTTGGGGGTACTGGGCCTTCCATGAGCTCACCGTTCTCCTCGCTTCTGCCATGGAGAGATAGCTAGATTTTCTCAGTCCCTCTAAGGTCTACATAGTCTGGGAGAATTCTTAAATTTATTGTTTTTCTTCTGTTGCTCTCTGGTTCTATCCTATGGCTAGTTTTTTATTGTCATCCATTTAAGTCATAAAATAATTTGCTAATAAATTCAAACCATAGAACAGTCAAAAAAAATTTTTTTTGTCAATGCCATTGTGCCCAGCAACTCACTATAGTCTTATTCTCATGTAAACAGAGGTTTGGAAAGTTATCTTTAAACAAACAAAAACTCATCAAAGTTGTAACAATAAAGACAAGCTGTCAGAATTTTGTGGTTTATTCTTGGTTCTGAATTTTATTGTTGTTTCTTGTCTGTCTGCTCAGTTTCTTTTTTTTTACATTTTAATATTTAATAATAATAAACATTGAATTATGTTTAATAAGAAATGTTAATGCGTGGTTATGTGTAAGAATGGAATTATGTACTGGAAGTTACCAAGCATTCAAAGTAAATAATTTACAATCATGTTTTGCTAATTGCATCGCATATTACATTAAAAATTTTGTGAATAAGATATCTTCAATTTCCCTGCTATATAATCAATACCTACTATATTGACTAGATCACTGTAGGACTTTAAAAATTACTGTTAGGAATGACTTGAAGATTTTACATTTGTACTGTATATGGCACCAGCCAAATATGTCTGCTCAGTTTCCTTGCAATTAACTCTTCTTTCTCTTCCCACCTCCACACCCTAACATCAGAGCTAAGGCCCAGAAGGTATCAAAATCCCAAGGTTGATGGTTAGCTCATCCCAGAAAGCTGGTAATATTGAATCACAAGGGCCCCTCAGCCACTGCTGCTGCCTCCTTCTGCCGCTCCTGGTACTGCTCCTGTGCTCGTTCAGTGTGGACTTGGTACCTCTTTTGTGAGCAGCAGCTAAGAAGACTTCGGGTGTTCGCTGTGGCCAACGAAAAGCCCAAGGAAGGAGTCAAGACTGAGAACAACGATCACATTAATTTGAAGGTGGCAGGGCAGGATGGTTCTGTGGTGCAGTTTAAGATTAAGAGGCATACACCACTAAGTAAACTAATGAAAGCCTATGGTGAACGACAGGGCTTGTCAATGAGGCAGATCAGATTCCGATTTGATGGACAGCCAATCAATGACACAGACACACCTGCACAGTTGGAACTGGAGGATGAAGATCCAGTTGACGTGCTCCAGCTGGAGACAGGAGGTGTCTACTAAAAAGGGAACCTGCAACTACTCCAGAACTCTGTT
>NW_004524635.1:5904101-5950057 GCF_000260255.1 Octodon degus
AAAAAAAACTCAAAAGCATTAAAGAAAATAAATCCCTTTATCAAAATTCAATTCTAAGGGCTGGGAGATGGCTCAGTGGAATAAGCACTTCCCTGGCAAGTGCAAGGGCCTGAGTTCAATCCCTGGTTCCATAAAAAAAAAAAAAAAATCAATTCTACACCTTCTCACTGCTGGTAGGACAAAAATTCTAAAAACGTTTTTTTTTGTTTTTTTTTTTTACAAAAACAGTGCCTTTCATCTCATATTTAGAGAAGATAAAAAGTTGCAAATATTTCTACTCTAAGGGACTTAATGATTCAATTTTACCTTTGTGGTGGTTGATACATTGTCTCAACTTGACTGGACCTCTTGGCAATTCCACGCCCTGGAGCACTGGGGGGCCGGACCGTAGGGTGACTGCACAAAAAGCGCATATAAAGGGGTTGAGGAAGGCTTCTGTATGCCCTACTTCCTTGAAGGAGTTCCAAGCTTCGCAGCACCACTTCGCACCGCCACTTTGCAGCCATGCCACTTCAAAGGAGCGCCGATCTTCGATCTTCAGAGAGGAGCTCCGATCTTTGCGGTGGAGCTCAGGTCTTGGACTTCGCAGTCAGCGTGGAAGGAAGGGAAAGAGGCTTGATAATCACGCAACCGCTGCTCCTTGCTCTGCTCTCCGCTGTTCTCCACCGCCATAAACGGCTGCCCTTTGCCCTGGAGCCAGCCAACTATGGACTGAAACCTCCACTAACTGTGAGCCAAATAAGCCTTTCCTTCCTTCATTTTGAGTGTTGGGTATTTGTCCCAGCAAGGAGTTTAAAGTCACTGAGACAACCTTATTTTACTTTACATTCCAGTTCTAGAAAGTTGGTTTAGTTAGGCTAACTTGTGCTTCAGAAGAGAGGAGAGCAAGTTAAAGGGAAAGGAGACATAAAGAACAGAAGATAAACTTCACCTGATTGTGAATTTCACTTGGGGTCAGCTGTGTGGATAGTACGGATGTGTGGATCTTTTGAATCCATTCTGCGTTAAGTACTCTAAGGTGGTCCCAGAATGTGGTCTCTCTTATACCCTTCAAATCAGCAAATCTTTGAGGCCCAACCTGTAGGACACAGGTACTCTATGCAAAAATGGAATTATATGTACTATACTCCTCCTTTAGGGAAAAAAAGCCTATGTGCTATGCTATGTATTGCATAAAGTGCCTTAGCTATTAAGACCATATAGAATAACGAGACAGATTCAGAGAAGCCATTAGACAGACCAGACAATACACATAGACCTAGTATTCAAATATAAGTAAGTCCAACCCCTAGACTTTGTTCCTATTTTATACTCTATCTTCCTAACTTCAGAATTATCGTATTCTTAGTCATCTAATTGCTCTTTTACATCCCATTTCTCCACTTTTAAATATTCCACTCTTATTGAGTCTTGCTATAAAACAAACAGAAAACCTCCACTTGTAAAAACCTGCTTTTTTTTTTTTTGGTTGAAAAAAATTTTTCAATGTGGTATTTTACTGGTCAAATTTATTATTATTATTATTATTATTATTATTTTGCTGGTACTTGGGATTGAATTCAGGACCTTGTACTTGCCAGGCAAGTGCTTATTCTACTGAGCTATCTCCCCAGCCCTCTAGTCAAATTTAAATGTTACTTTAAAAAACACTATTACTGGCATTTAGATGCATTTTACAACAAATATGACTACCTGCTAATATCTATTCGAGGCTACATTAATTATAAAACGATTAGCTTAAATTTTTGAGGCCTCAGTCATTTAAGTTTTGTATCTTGTCATTTTTTAAGATGGACTAAACATTATTGACATTCATGATTAAGAATTCCAAAAGAGGTGAAAGGCTTTCTTTGGAAGGATCTAAAACTTGAAGGTCCTGTCTCATTTCTTGGATGCTTCTATATGGTTTTGGATAATTCATAACATACAACATCTTCTAGGATTATCCAACACAGAATACGGACACACACACACACACACACACACACACACACCACACACACACACACACACAGAGACAGAGACAGAGAGACAGGGACAGACACAGAGAGAGAATCCAAAGAAATGCATTTTTTGGAAATGCTGGCAAGAAACCACCAGCTGAATTTTTCCTGCAAACAATTGAGATTGGGGCTGGGGAGATGGCTCAGTGGAATAAGCACTTGTCTGGCAAGCGCAAGGGCCTGAGTTCAATCCCCGGTTCCGCAAAAAAACCAAAAAAAAACAAAAAAACCAACAACAACAATTGAGATTTACCCTATTAAGTTCAGAATAAAAACTAAAAGTGAATAATCTAAGATGAAATTCAGAAAACAATTCCGCTTACCACAGTATTAAAAACAATAACATAGTTATATAAATAACAAAAGAAGTACAAAATTTACTCTGAAGACTATTACAACTGTTCAAAGACATTAAAATTTAAACAAATGGAGACTTCCCATGTTCATGGATTAGAAGATAATATTGTTAGAATGGTAATACTCCTTAAATGGATTTTAAAACTCAACACAGTCTTTAGCAGAATCCCAGTTGCCTTGTTTGTAGAAATTAAGATGATCCTAATATTTACATGAAACTCACAGGACTCATACTAACCAAAACAATCTTGAAAGAAAAAAGTTGGGGTATCCACGCTTACCATTTCCAAATTTTGTACAAAGCCACAGTAATCAAGACTATGGATCTGGCACAAGGACAGTCATACAGATGAATAGAATACAGTTGAGATTCCAGAAAGAAACTCATTTATATAGAGTCAATTGATTTCCAATAATGGTGCCCAAATTATCCAACAGGAAGAGAACAGTCATCTCAACAAATATTCCTGGGACCACTGGGTAGTGACATCCAAAATGCTGACAGTGGACCCTTACTTCTCACCACATACAAAAATTCACTTAAAAAGAAATCAAAGACCTACATGAAAGAACCACAGCTATGAAACTCGGAATAACTTAAAAGCAATATTTTGTGACCTTATATTTGGCAATTAATTCTTTTTTAAAAAATTTTATTTATTTGTGGGGGGGGGGCAGCTCAGCCCACCAGGGGGCGGAGCTGGCTGGCACGTGGTGCTGGGGGATTGAACCGTGGTCCCTTTGCTTTGCTAAGCTTGTTCTAAGTAGGTGCTTTAGACCACTGAGCCATCTCACCAGCCCTGGCAATTAATTCTTACACATAACATGAAAAGCATAAGAAACAAAATAGATAAAACCGTATGTCCTTAAAATTAAAAACAATTTGTGCCAAAAAAAAAAGATACTCACAAGACAGTGAAAATATAATCTATGAAATTATACAGAATATTTGAAAGTTATGTATTTGGTAGTAGAGTTGATTTTAGAATACACAAAGAGGGCCGGGGAGATGGCTCAGTAGGATAACTGCGTGACTGGCAAACGCAAGGATCTGAGTTCAATCCCTGGTTCCGCCAAGAAAGAAAGAAAAAAAAAAGATACAATATTCCATTAGAATATACAAAGAGCTCTTATATTTTCCAATAAAAGGAACCTGATTTTAAAATGAACAAAGTATCTGAACTGACCTTTCTGAAAGTACATGTATGAATGGCCAGCACACACATGGAAATATGTTCAATATCATTGGCATTCAGGTAAATTAAATAAAAAATATAATGGGAAATCATTTCATACACCATAGGATGGCTAGAACCAAAGGGATAACAAATGTTGACCAGGATGTGGAGAAATCAAAACAATCATACTGCTAGTAGGAAAATCATGAAGCCACTTTGGAAAACAATGACATTTCTTCACTATTTATATTTATATCTATATATTTAGTTATCACTTGACTCAGCAATCCACTCTTAAATATGCTCCAAAAGAATTAAAGCTGAGGCTTGAGGAGGTAGCTCAGCGGCATAAGCACCTGCCTGGCAAATGTAAGGTGCTGAGTTCAATCCTGGTACACACACACACACACACACACACACACACACATGGAGAGAGAGAAAAAAGAATTACAGCCAGGTGTAGTGGCATATGCCTGTAATCTCAGCACTTGGGAAGCTGAGGTAGGAGGATCATTGAGTTTGAGACCAGCCTGGGCTTAAAGCCAGCTTGAACTGCATAGCAAGACCCTGTCTCAAAAAGACAAAAAGAAAAAAAAAAGGCTGGTGATATAGCTCAGTGGACTAAAGTGCCTGCTTAGTCAAGCTTAGGCAAGCACAGGGACAGCAGTTTGGTCCCCAGCACCACATGCCATGATAGCCCTACCCCAAGGCCAGGCTGAGCCAGGTGTAGCAGCCCATGCTTGTAATCACAGTGTGGGGAGGCTGAAGGCAGGAGGATCACCACGAGCCTGAGCTGCATAGTGAGACCCGTATAACAACCAAATCCATTAAAAAAGGAATTAAAAACATGTCTACATTAAAGATTGTATATGGGTGTTCATAGCAGCATTATTCATAGTATTTGAAAAGTAGAAACGACCCAAATGTCTAGGAACTGATGAACAAAATATGGCATATTATTCAATTGAATATCATCTATAACAAAAAATGAAGTACTAATACAAGTACCTTATACAATAAGTATATACTTAAACCATGATACTGAGAACATAGCTACAGAGGATCACATATATTTACAGCAGATAAAATATTTAGAGCAGATAAATTTAGAAGTATAAGGTATAATGAATAAGACTAGGGGGAAAAGGACATAGCATGGAGGTGTAATAGTTAAGGATGTGGGGTTTTTCCTAAGATGATGAAATATTTTAAAGTTGAATGTGAAATGAAGTACTTAGAAATCAATCTAATAAGTAAAAGAGCTATACAGTGAAAATTACAGTACTCTAAAAGAAGAGATCAAAGAGGATTTCAGAAAATGGAAAGATATTCCTCACTCGTGGATAGGAAGAACCAACACTGAAAATGGCTAGACTCCCAAAATTGTTATGTAGAGTCAATGCAATCCCAATTAAAACACCATTATTATACCTAACAGATCTAGAGAAAATATTCCTAAGAGTCATCTGGAACAATAAGAGACTTAGAATAACAAAAGGCAGGAGGATCACCATAAGCCTGAGCTGCATAGTGAGATCCCTGTGACAACCAAATACATTAAAAAAGGAATTAAATTGTTACCCAATTAAATCTTTTACCCAATTTGTTACCCAACTCTGGGTAACAAAGGCAAGGCAGGAGGCATCACAATCTCTGACTTGAAATTCTCCTGCAAAGCTCCTGTGATTAAATCAGCACGGTACCAGATCTGATCAACGGAACACATTAGAAGGTGCAGACATAACTACAAACACACTTAGCTGCCTTATCTTTGACAAAGGGGCCAAACATGTTGACTAGAAGAAAGACAGCCTCTTTAATAAATGGTGCTAAGAAAACTAGCTTTCCACATGCCAAAGACTAAAACTAGATCCATGTCTATCACTTTGAACTAAACTAAAGTTCAAATGTATCAAAGGTCTAAAAGAGGCAGGAGGATTGCCATGAGTTTGAGGCTAGCCTGAGCAACATAATGAATTCAACACTAGTGTCAGCTACACGGTAAGACCATGTCTCATAAATAAATAAATAAAATACATTTGATTATGACCGGGGTGGAGGATGCCCAATTCTCTATGAAGACTACATACTTCAAGTGGTGAATTGCACGGTGCATGAACTGTCTCAAAGAAGTCATTCCTCTGCAAAATCCGAGCCAGGTCTCACAGTGTGGTCAATGGAATGGTTCCTTCCCTGGGACCATTTGTTACTGGCCAATGAGGAGCAAAGGAGCTTCCATTAGCATGTCAAATAGTAACAAGTTTTCTGGCAAAGCAGTAGTGTGTTTATCATCCCAGCACATCTACCGTGAACTGCCCGGACCTGCTCTGCTTCACATACAAAACAGACAGTACCCATTGTCTTTGGTGCATTCTGGAGACTACGGTGGGCAGACCACAGAGTTCTGCAGGAGGGGCTACTTCTCAGTTTCCACATGGGCAGGGGAAGAACAAGGTCATGACAGAGAGACCTGTTGGAGCAGTGCCAAAGCTGGGAGCAGCGGTAGAATATGGAATCAGTGAAAGAATATGGACAGAAGAAGGGGATTTAAGAATGGGAAGTTAAACAAGACCAGAGTAACACAAAAGAAAGGTCAATTTATTTCAATTTAGCTTCTTAAGTAGTATGTGGAAAACTGAACAATGTGGGAGTCCAGCTGCCACCCTCACTGCTGTGATGGGAAAAGAGAATGAGAACGACAAACCATGCCAATGCAGATGGGCCTGACCCCACATTAAGCAGGGAACAGAGGCAGGAGGAGACAAATGCTCATGGCAATGTAGGAAGAACTTCTGGGGCTTTCTAGAGATCAGTCCCTGGTAGTCACAGAACAGCTCTTGAAACTGAGACCAAGTTAGCTTTTTCAAAGAAAAATCTGTACTCCATTATTCTGCAAGATAGGATTTGGACTAATTTTTACTTTAATTAGAAAATGAGGACTTTAAGCAATTGTCCATTTTTAATACAAACATTAGACATGGGATGTAGTAATAGAGGATATTATGATGTGTTCATTAAATCCATGACAATAAATGGTTTTCAGCTTGGCACTGTAGAGGCATACTTCAACAAGGTTTTATAAGCAATTTCAATTAGGCTAAATATCCAGTGAGGGAAAAGATAGCTAAGACAGAGTTCATACTTAAAGAGAATTACAAACAAAGAGAAGAGATAGACCTGGAAAAAACCAACCAACTTTCTAGTATTTGTCAAGCACTAACTATATAAACATCATCCTTTTTGTCCCCATAGAAGAGATGACAAATTTAAAGCACTGTCCTTGGTGCCAGGGACAGTATAAATAGGGAGACAATTATTATTCAAAAATAAATGAGAATCATTTATTCATTTAACAAACATTTACTGAGTATCTGCTAGGCTGAAGACTGGTGAATAAAAAGGCATTATTTTGTATTTATTATCTATTTTTATGCCTTTTGACATAGCCAACATATTTTATAATACATTACTTTAAGTGATGATTGTTTTACTGATGGTTCATAGTTAACAAGTGTTAATACTGATTACCAGTTTTAGAGAAAAACAGTACAATGCTTTTAGGATTAACATTTGTTGAAAATTATACCTCTAATTAATCCAAAAGTTTAAAACAGTGGTAACTTTTTTAGTTAGTTACTTACCTTTCTTTCAAAATGCCCGAGCTGGACTTCCTCATTTCATTCATTCTGGCACTGAATGAACTTGTCGCCTGGTAGCATGAAACTTTGCGTATGTGTATCGTGATAACTGAACAGAGCAAGCAATGGGACAGCACCTTCTGTCTCTTTGCATTCCCCATAACGCAGAACCACTTCCTAAAGGTTTCCAGTGGTCCCTCTATTAACCATAAAAGAATCTTGCACAACCACAGAATTGAGGAGTATAATACTTAGACCATGGGTTTGTCACACACTTCAATCTTCTGCAGAAGTTATGCTTCTAGGTCTATGAATGATGCCCTATTCAAAAGAAAAATCAACTGAAAATAATGACATTGAGGTAGATGTGATATAGGGACGCAGAAAGGAGACAACCTATTCTTTCTGCCTCATTCATAACCTTTAAATTTTGGGGTTGGATCCATGTTCAGCGCTGCACCTAGACATGTTAACTGCCTACAGAATGGCCATGTTATGGGCTTTATCAGCCCTAAATTTCCTGGCCTATTTCATCTCTTTAAGCTTCAAGAGGACACCAAGATGAAATAGCTAAAAGGATTTCCAGGGTTTATAGGGCCAGCTTTTACCACACAGTTCCAGACCTCTGAAGGAACGAACCCCTCTAAGTCTTCACCTTTCGTCCTAAACCTGTAGTCACCTCGCTTCCAGGAAAAGCAGAGCCTGCAGATCACCTCGTGATGACAGCAGCTCTATCAAGCAAGAGCAACTAGCCCATGACAGGAACTATGGCTGCCCCCATATACAAGCAGAAGCAGCCACCTCAAGGGAATCAACTTGTGTCACAAGCCACAAGGTTTTTTTCAGAGCTATGAAACCACGATTGAGGTAATTATCCAGCAGACTGCCCCACATTAGCTAACTCATAAAAGCTGACTGTGTGCTTTTGTGAATCAGCCTGCCTGGGCGAGCCCCCTCCCATTATCAGACTGGAATCCTTTCCTAATTCCTTCAATTTCTTAATCTGCTTAATGAATATGTTTATGCCTCTCACAGATGTGTTTTGAAATTATTTTTCAGTGATGAGAGTTAAGAATCTACTCAGCAAGAATCTGTCTCCCCAGACACCATTTGGTAACAGGATGACAATGTTTTACTGAAGATGATGGGATCAGTTTTTCTTGATAACAAATGAGTAAGTTCTGTAAAGTTAATATACTTCTCCCCCTAAATATGCAGTTAAATATGTCGAACAGCCAAGCTCCCTGTACAGTGTATGGCTTTACAAATGCTAATCCCAAGGTGAAATTTCTGTGTAGTGGAAATATGAAATCTACACCAAAAATAACAGGGAGAAATTTAACTAAAAAAAACAAAAAAAACTTAGGGCTGGCCAGATAGCTCAGCAAACTAAAGTACCTGCTTAGACAGGCACAGGGACCTGGGTTCAATTCCTGGCATGCCGTGCTGGCCCTGCTCCCAGGTCACACTGAGACAGTGACTGAGACTGGGCATGGTGGTGTGTGCCTGTAATCCAAGTGCTTAAGAGGCTGAAAACCACCTGTGTAATGAGACCCTGTACTAGTGCACGGAATCTAATTTTGTGTGTTTAAGAGCAGAAACCTATGGCAGATAGTAGTCTCCCTTCAGTGTTAGGTGTATGGCACATTAGGACACCGCATTACAGTCCCTATGAATTGAACCAATTGCTTCTGACCTGCCTCACTGAGCAGCTGTGACAATCTGGACCTCCCTCCAGTTCTGTGAGTTCTTTGCTTTCAACCCAACAAGGGTATTCTTCAAGCACTTCTTCATCATCAAGTGGAAAGTATTCTGATTCAACTCCCCACTTTTAATCTTTTCAACGTCCCTTTCCTCGTTTTGCTTTTCTTGAGGTCTTCCTGACAAAATGCCAGAATTGGCTCCAAGTCTGCCTGAACTCCACTCATGCAGGAGTGTCTGAGTGGCGCTGGAGAAGCCCACCTAAACATCTGCACAAAGGTCAGGAGTGTCTATCATCTTCTGGGGACTGTAAGGACTGCAGAACTGTGCCTTCCCACAGGTGCACTCAATCAGCATGTGCACGTGACCCTGGCTGATTCAGATGCGTGTCACACCTGGCTGACAACACGAACCACTAGCATTGGTGCTGGAGTCGTGGTCTCCTTTGGTGGCTGACCTCCATGCCTCTGAACAACCTAGGAAGGTCCCCTGGGAAGTATGTGGTCCTGTTCCACAGAGCTACTTTAAACTAGATCTTTCCTTTGGACACTCATCCATCACTTTCATGTACCTCTTATCTTACTAAAAAAAGAAGAAAAAGTAGGAGGAGTCTGCAAGGCAGGAAGCTCGCCTTCGCTGTCTTCATTGTTAAACTCTTACCAGTTTTTCCTTTCCCTGTGTCTACCACTTTCCTTCCCTTTTAAACAATAGAAGAACTGGCTTTTCCATGGACTGGGGTCAGTACCTCAAATGCACTCCTGCTCAAAGGTCTCAGCCCACCCACACATCTAATCTACCATTCTTATATCCCCTCATCATGCTTTGGCCACTGGCTCAACTAACTCCATGTTCTCAGTTCCACCATTTGTCCTCCTCAGCTCACCCTGATTCAGTTTTCAAATTAGCTGTGGTCTGGTTCCTTCCTCCACTGCTTTGGGGAACCAATTTCAGCAGAACTCTCTCTCATTGGAGCCTCTCACTAGTTCACTTTCAGGATACCTCTCTCTCCCATTTTTTTTTTCAGTGTCCTGTTGTTTATTCTACATCACCTTCATGAATCCATTTTCTTTACCTTGGGATTAAGGTTGCAGTTCCCAAGCATGCTACTCTGGCTTTTCCCTTCTTATTGTTCCTTGCATGATGTCACACACTCTCTGCCCCAGCTAATGACTCCCAGCTTCCCTGCAGCTCCTCTTACTTCAGATGTAACTGAAGTAACCTGATGCAGCTTTTCTCAAACAGATTTCTTTGTTCATTCAGTAACACTTTATTTAACACCTACCATGAACTTATTGTATGTGCTAAAGACATAGTAATAAACACACACACACACACACACACACACACACACACACACACACACAGACCTTCTAAAGCTTACATGTAGGAAGGCATATAGACAAATAACAAACAGACATCAGGTGAGCATAAGTGAGATCCATGTGGAGTATGGTGTGTTCTTTCATTCAGGAGGATCAGGAAAGGCCTCTGTGTAAGTTAGCTCTTGAGTAGACACTTGAACGTGGGACAGTGAAGCGTCGGGGGGAAGCATTCCCAGATGAAGGAATACCCCATGTAAAGGTCCTGATGGTCTAGTGGGCTGTGGGCAATGACTTCACTCTTACAGTTAGTACAAAGGAATCCCCCTGAGTTTTGAACAGCAGTGCAACATGTTCTGACTCAATTCAAATCCATCCAATCTAAGCCAGGTGTGGTGGCACAGGTTGGTAATCCAAGCACTCAGGAGGCTGAAGCAGGTAAATTGCCTTGACTCTGAGGCCAGTCTAGGCACCACAGTGAATTCAAGGACAGCCTGAAGAACAGTACAATTTTGTCTCAACAACAACAAAGCAAGTTCTACCTGCAACAAACCATCTTCCTCTCTGTGTTCTCCATCTTACTGAAAGATCCTTCCATCCTCTGACCCTTGCAATTCCCGTTCTCTTCATTAAGGTTCATGGACACTCAATGCAATACTCCAGTTTTTAGAACACTGTTAATTCTAAAGATTCTTGCTGCTATTCATAATATTTATATGATACTATATCATGGCTTTTGAATTAACTTTCCAAATCCAACAAATAATACAAAGATTTCAAATTTATAACCTTTTTTATTTTTTTTTAAAAAAGAAAGACATAGGAGTTATTTTACAATCAAAGTAATGAGGGTCCAAAAATCAAAGTGTTGACCTGTGTAGTGAAATCATCTCTACCCCAAAGTCATAAATTTCCTGAGTGTTCTGTTAGAAATCTGAGGTAACTCTGATATGAACAACAACACAGGACAGGAAGCTGAAGCTGGGAAAATGAAAGAACCCACATCAGAGCTCTCAGCCCATGGGAACCTAAGCTGCCTCCTGGTTCACAGCTTTTTCCACCTTCACCCAGCCTTGAAGGAAAGCCAAAGAGCAACAGGTGAGCTTGTATTTTGTGACAAACTTTATGGAAGCATTGAAACCCAAATCATCATTTTGTTCTATTTTAGAGAGAATGGCAAGGCATGGTGATTGTGGAGTGAGGGCGAGGCACACTCAAAAGCCCTGAGAAGTGAGCTCAGACAAAAGCACAGCACTCAGCAAGTGTCCTGGTGAGGGCCCAGTCACACCACAGAACCTGCCCCACCACATCAAGCCTCTTGACATCAGCTTCAAGCAGATTTAATCACACCTAATCCTTTAGCTCTTTCCTGGCAGAAGAACCTATTTTTTCCCTGTTCAATATACGTTTATTTTATAGCAATCCCAAAGAAAGTCAGTAGTAGGCTTTTAGTGGGCCCCTTGCCAAAGCTATTTAAAGGTATTCAGGATAATGCTTTAAATACAAATTACTCACCTGGCAGGAGGGATAAGAGAGCAATGCACAAGCTTAAGCGAGTACATATTCCAGGGAGACTGGTTTTTCCAGAAATTTTAAAAATATCCCTGCGCATGTAAGGAAATTGCACACCCAGGCATTATTCATCTGAAGACCTCTCCTTATCCCAGGCCCAGAGCTGGCATCTTTAAGGATGCCTAATGAGTGAACATGTCCCGTCCTGAAACCCTGACCTTTCCAAGCAGTGACTGCAATCATGAAGTTACTGATGAACGCATGAGAATTCCAACACAAAGCTTTCAGTACACCAAACTCCAGTTTGATCTGGATGTGAGACATGGTGTTTCCTTGACATGTTGGCTTTTGATTTCTTGTCTCTTTTGTTGTTTCTGAGAATTTTAGGGTCTTGACTGTAAGAGACACAGATTTGGGAAAGAAGGGATTTCCATCTGGGGTATTTAACTGCCTATTTCTACTACATGGTAGAGGATAGATCCGCAACTCAGGACATAGGCCCAGGCTGCAGGTAAAAGTTTGTAGCATGTTGGCCAATGTCTTATGCGTGAAGTCAGAAGGCAGAGGAAGCCCCCAGAAAAGCACACAAAGTAGAAAGAGGCCGGAAGGCAGGAAAATCTACTTGGCTGTGTGATTTTTCCCAGCAGCAACATAAGTAACAGGTAGCAAAGGGCAGAATGAACCAATGAGGGAAGGACATTGGAAGGGTAAGGCAGAAGTTGAAACAATGCAGCTCAGTATCCAGGCTGAATAGGAAAGAAAGCAATGCCATGAGTGAACTGAGAGACTTTCAGAAAAAGAAGAGGCAAGGAATGTGGTGTAGGAACATTTACCAGCTATGCAACTGAAAACCTGTTACTTAGTCCTGTCAAAAGTCACATGAGCCATGCACAGCTATGCCAGGGTTCCAGTTTCTGCTCTTCAACATGACAAAGGGACTATCTATAAACATGTTAAGAGGGCTCAAAATACATTGTGCATCCGAACAAGTACCTCTCCAAAGGCAGAAACCAGGCAACCTGAAAGGAATGGGAGGAAGAGAAAGGGCAGAAGATACTGCGCAATGTGGATACCTTTCTATCTTTCCTTTGACAAAATAAATCATGCACAACAAAGCCCAACTTCAATGACCTCGCTTTATGACCACCAACGTACATGGCTCCATGTATAAAACAAGTCTTGTACAAAACATAGGACTTGTGAGATACACAGTTCTGGCAGCAGCAACAAGCAGAGAGGCCCCCTACTCCCATAAACTCCACATTCTTTTTCCAGCTGCATGCCAGACCAACAATAACCAAACTATACTACTCCCTCAGGACAAGCAGGAATGTGAAAATAGAGCAGGACTGAAATCTATTAAGATTCGTATCCACAGAAGTTTTTATGGGGCTAACAAAGGACGTTAGGAAAACTAAGACCAACTGTATTATAACCTCTGGTCTTTGCACTGCTTAAAGGTTGAACCAGGTGCTTACGTTAATTATAATTTCTTTTGGGGGGGGGAAGAGAACACAGTTCAACAAAGCTATTAGCTATTGGAAGAGAAACTCAGTTATACATTACGCTTTGGAAAAAGTAATTAAACCCATTCATGATCTGAAGTTTGAAAACCTCAAAGCCTCATTTTATTTAATCATGAGCTCTGTTCTTAAGATGTGAACACTGCAAAAAGAAAAAAAAGTAAAAGCCACATTTCCTTCTCATAATAATGAAAACATCTATCCTCAACATGTTGTCTATGTGTTGTTTTGACTTTGTGTTAAGGCATCTAAAACTGCACTGCAAAAATTTCTTTTAATTTTTAAAATGTTTTGAAAACCTTATAAATGTTAATACCACTAAAGAATGTCACTGAATTGCAAAAAAATAAGATACATTCACTTCTAGTGCATTGAGAAGCATCAGGCTGACAGTTTAGGTATCAGTGGTCAATTATTATGTAGTTAATAAGCAAAATACCCCAATGTGAGTGATACAGACTTTGTGGAGAAATCCCAGATCCAGTCCACCTCATTTTCTTGTTTTGTTTTTGGTACTAGGAATTGAATTCAGAACCTCATGCTTACTAAGCAGGTGCTGAGTTACTGAAGTATATCTCCGGCTCTTAACCTTGGTGGAAAAGAAAAGCTGTCTGGTTCCAGTGTCACTGGCTAGTATTGGTGCTTACCTTGGTGATAATGGAAATTTAAAAAGCAACAGTGTAAGTATACAGGCAAAAGCTTTAATTGAAAAACAAAAGAAAATAGAAAAAGGACCCCAGCTCGAGTGGCTGGAGGGGGCTCACCCTAATAGAAGGATCCTACCAGCCTGTTAGTGAGGCAAAGGTATGAATTTTATGGGGCTCTTGTAGTAGGGTGAGGTCCAGTTGACCATGACTTTAGTCCTGGTTTCAAGGCCCAGAGGAATCCTCATGATTGAAGGGGCAATTTAGCTCCCATGAGAAAAATCCTCATGACATGAGGCAGTCTCAGTCATGTAAGGCTCTGCTGGAGTCCAGAGTAACCCTGGGTTTAGGGCTATGGAGACTTCTGGGCATAGGTGTCCTTAGTGTTGAAGGATGATGAGGTCTAGGTAAATTTAGGGGTAGTACACCTTGTGTCGCCAACTTCTAGACAAACACTCCTTAGATGACTAACATGTCTACATAGACAGCTGAGAAGATTTTGCCCAGAGTTTTACAAAAATAAAAGTCAAGTTTTGATCTGCTTTTACCATATTTACCTATTAGGCATATGTAGGCCCAAGTGAAGAATCAGGTAGGTTTTACTGTTTTGTTTTGTTTTTTAGCAAAAACTACTTTCAACTGCCTATCTGCCTTAGAAGGAAACACAAATCATATTTTCAATGAGCAGCAGGACCCAGGAGCTCATCCGGTGTCCTTGTAGTGGTCTTTGACTGTCACTGGAAAACTAGGATATCGTTCACTGGTAGGGGGAAGGAGTTCTGTGGCCCCTAACTTGGAGGCTTCTGTTGAAGGACAGAAACTGCCAAATATCTCATGATAAGCAGCTCAAAGGCAGGGCCATTCACCATGCTCACTTGGGGCAAGCAGAGTATAAATTTAAGCTCCTCAGACAGGACGGCCTGAACTGTGCACGTTGCCGGCAGAACGAAGTTGTGTGGGATGGATATATTTTTAAATCTTCAGAATAGGTAGGTATATACTCAGCAAATATTTTCATAAACTAAATAAACTAATCTTACTTCCCACATTGCTGTTCAATTATTGTATAGCTTCAGACCAAAGATTTTGAGTGTTGCCTTTTCTATCTGCAAAGTGGGTATGACCCCTGAAAGGAGATATGTGAACAAACTTACCACCACGAAGTGATGGAGAAGAGCTGCAGTTGTCTCGGTTTTGCTTATTCTTTAATATGGGCAGGTATCATACCTTCAGTGTCAAATATAGTTCCCCTTTTCCTGAATGGCTTTCAAAAATCTTCCCTAGCTTGTATTTTATTTATTTTTCATTTTATGTATTTGGTACAGGGTCTCACTACACAGCTCGGACTTGTAGTGATTCTCCTGTTTGCTGCCCCCCTAGTGCTGGGATTACAGGATGCACCACCATGCCTGGTCTTGGTGGCTAGCTCAGTGTGCCTGGGGGCATGTCTACTGTGGCATGTGGTTAGAGGGGACTGAATCCCAGTCCCTGGGTTTGCCAGGCAGATGCTTAGACTGTAGAGCTATTTCACCGGTCCTTCCCTAGCTCGTAAAAAGTCTTCCCCATAAGCTACAGGGGGAGCGGCAGAGTTGGAGATCAACTGCACATTCAGGGCTAGAGCAAGGCCCAGCCCAGAACACAGAGCACCAGTGAGCCACGTGAATAAGTTGTTGGGACCAGAGCAAGACCAGTCCAGCAGATGCTGCACTTTTTGGCCCCATTGTGTGCTTCCCTGTCTTGTATGTTACAGTGTATAAATAAAGAGGCAGACTGTGCTGGGTTGTCACTGCATCTCCAGCAGAGAGGTCAGGTCCCATCTGGTTCCAGCTTTCCTTTTAGTACGCGCCTTTGGTTTTTTCCTTAATCTCCTGTCCCCCCATCTCAGGACCTACTGGCTGCACAAGTTGAGGCAAGTAAAACTTCATTATAAAACAATTTAAAAATTGGGCTTAATTGACCTTTTCTTTGGAATTAAACATTATGAAATTAGTGTTTATCTTCATTTTAAATAAGATTTTTTGCTCCATAAAAACTTACTTTAGTTCATAGTGTAGTAAACTATATTACTGGAGTTAATTTCAAGTTCTGACAACAACTACGGCTACATCTACCACTATTGGTCAGTCTATTAACTGAATACTGTGTCCCTAGTACTATGCTTTGCATTTTATTTGGATTCTATTTAATCTTCATTACAATTCAATGGAGAAGATATTACTCCTTTTCTACACATGTAGTCTCTAAAATATGAAAGGACTGAACCTTCCCAAGAAATGATAGAACCTGGATTTGACCAAGTATAGTTTACTTAAATTCTTTGTCTTTCCAGTGTGTCAACTCTCCCCAAAACAAACCTATGGAACAAAAAAATCAGTAGAGTCTGTGTTCATAAATTTCAGAAATATTGCTTCATTTTTTGGAAGAATAAGAAAACTGCCCTATCATATATAAATTTTCCAAATATCTCCAATAAATACAACTCATTACATCCAATGTTCTTCGCTTTTTGGTACAAACTGAGTCAAATGAACAGTAGCCATACACTCTTTGGATATTCTGAAATTCAAGTACTAGCCTTGATAATACTAAAATAAGCTAGAAAAGAGCTTCTTCAGAAGACAATGCTCCCTGCTGTAAAAATAATCCTTAAAAGACTTTAAAGATAATTCCCACATCAGGCATACAAAAGAAGTCCCTGCATCTGTCATCTATTACTTACCTGCTTTGCACTGAGGCCACTTCAGCGGGAATAACTGGTTTGGTGGGTGGTGCTGGGTGCCTGCAGATGCTGCCACAGGTACTATCTTGTTCTTAGGAAGGAATAATGTCTAGTACTATCACACTGGCTGGAGGCAAAACTCTGAAAACTTAAGTCCAATTTGGCTTGAAGCCATTCGAACATGCAATTATTCTCCAACGTTCCAATTCACACAATAGCAGTTTACAGTAGCAACACCCTTTCAGCGTAGGGGCAGTAATGTTACATTTAACTTGTTGGCAAAAATAGTCGATTGCCACTTAAAAGAATTATTCGTGTCTTAAATAACTTTGAAATGTACTTCCTACATTCCTTCCTCCTCTTTGGAACAGGAACAACTCGACAGTAACCCTACAATTAGAAAATATAGAGTGTGTAATCAGAAAAGCTAAAAGAGCTTCCAAGTAGGAATCAAAGCAAAAGGCATATTACAGTCAATTATTTGGGAGTTAATTAGCCAGAATCATCCAGTATTAGCTAGAACTATTCAGATCGACTTCATTTCCCTCATTTTCAGTCACTGATCATCAAGCTGTGTATCCTTCAGGAGTACTTATAAAAATTAAACTGGGAAAAAAATAGAAACCCTATCAGCTAATACTTAGGATTCTAAATCTTGCTCTGATAAAGAATGGTGACATCGGCTTTCAGCTGCCGCAGCAAGGGGCCACCTCACCTCACAATCGCTCTAGGAACTGCCTCAGTCAACCCGTTGAGTTTGCTCCGTTTGTCAGCTTCATTTATCTCATTTTTTTATCTGAGTTACATAATTGTTCTAACGTTCTTATTAAGTCTTGCTTAAAGTTAAATGCTGACGTTTGGAAATTCTAAATGGAGAAGTGAGAAAGAGGAGAAAATACATCTTTTCCAAATGCAAACGTTTTACATTTCATTCAAAATTTCTCGTCAATATAAAATGACTAAACTCCACGTGCTCATGGATTAAAACGATTCACAAACATTTAAGGAGCAGCCAAATACATCAACATTACAATCCTCTTTAGTGGTTGCTATGGTTTGTCTGGATGTCCCCTCAGAGCCTCACGCAGTCAAGCACAGCTGGCTTTTCAGGGCTAGCTGAAATAGAGTTTGTGATTAGTTCCTTGTCTAGAGCTGGGCTTGGTGTTGTGAGTGCTACACCCACCCAGGGGCCCGTCCGTTGTCTGCATACAATATGCTGGAAGGAAAGAGTCTTGTTCCTCCCTTTTGCCTCTTCTGTTCTTGTTTTCTGCTGTCTTTGACTACTGTGTACTGTTGCCCTTGTGCCATGCGAACCTGCCTTGGAGCCAGATGATTGTGGATGGAAACCTCCACAAACTATGACCTAAACAAAACCTTTCCTTCCTTAATTTTGGGCATTGGGTACTTTGTCCTAGCAGAAAAAGAAAAGTAACTAAGACTGTGGCAGTCTCCCTCATAGGCTGCTTACAGATGATTTGATTGGCAGGTTGACTGGTCTTAAAAGTAAAAGATTTAGTATACACAGGGAAGTAGAAAATGAGACTGATACGAAAATGGAAATCAGTATCTTCACCTTAAATATATTTAATATGAATGACTCCAGACTATGATTCTATGTTATTTCACAAGATGGAATGGCAGTTAAAGTTTTAATCTTCTTAGTTATTTTATTGCCAACACTCCTTTTACAATGCCACAGTACATTTAATAGTGATAAGTGAAAATAGCTCATAAAAAGTAAAGTACCACAGTTGTAAGTTTAAAAACAAAATGTCACATTTTGGAAACCAGTCAATGACTTGGTCTGCCAGGCATTCCACACTCCTGGAGGGCCTGGGCACTTTTTGACTCAAACTTGAGCCTTGTGTTTGATCCCCAGCTGCAACAAAACACTTCTGGAAAACCAACTATGTGTCAGAAATTGAGTTAGTTTTCTTGTGGATAATCAAGAGGGAGTGAAGCTTATGTTGGCCTGATGAGAGTTTTCGAACCTTTGGAGTGGTATAATACACAGGCTACAATGAAAAGAGATAGATACCGGAACACAGAAACCAACTCCAATGGCACACGACTTTGTATTGCATTAAGAGACTGAAATGAGTGGATGACAGTGCTGGAGATCCATTGTACTGAGCTATGTTCCCAGACCTTTTATAATTTTTAAATTTCACCCAGCCTGGTTGCACACACCTATAAACCTGTCATTTGAGAGGCCAAGGCAGGAGTATTCCTGTGAGTTCCAGGCCAGCCTGGATCACACAGCTAGATCCTGACTCAAAATAAGGGATCTTGCTAAATTCTACTGGTAGGACTTGAACTTACACTCCTCCTGCCTTAGCCTACCAGAGTGCTGGAGTCACAAATTTATAGGTATGTTCCACCATGCCCAGCTAAGATAGAAATACCTTAAATAATGAATCGACATGATGGACTTGATCAGTTTTCATGACATAAGGCAGCATTATTAATAGAAATAGAAGTGATGGGAAAGGGAATGTCTTGAAATTTAGGGGTTAGATTTTGGGTTGGTATGATATAAATTCAATTTAAGAAGATGATACTGTCTCATCTAAATGGCTGTTGCATTAATTTAATTAACTTTAAGAACCCAGACCTGTGTAATTTCTTCCCAATGGTGCCTCTTTGAATTTTACCCAGACGAGACTGAATTTAAAAAGAGGGAATCTCTTAATTATATTTTTACACATTTATCTTGTTAATTAATACTACTATACAATGCATGTTGTTCACATTTTATAAGATACAAACAGTTGACAAATTCAAGCTCTGCTCACAATGGCAACTTGTCAGGGAATGGACTCACCCATCTCTTGCATAACGCTAAGTTAATCACAGCCTACCATACTCTTTCCAACAGTGCACAGAGGCCCATTCCAGAAACTACAGTCTCTACAGCTGTGCCTTCCTGTAAGCATGCTGCAGCTTCAGGGCCACCAGGCCTGCACTTAGCCATTCTGCTTATTTTAATTTGACTTCTCCTTCAAATTACCATTATCTTGTAATGACAAACATATCTGCCACAGATTTTGAAAGTCTTTTCTAACTTTCATATTTTGTTTATGTTAGAATAAGCAATAGATAACTAAAAAAAAAAAGAACCCAAAAAACAGCATGTTTGATTTTTCTACATGCTTAGCCTAGTTAATAATTGAGACTTGTATATAAAAACCATATTTATACTAATGATATATGTGCCAAAAATCCAGCTGATTTCATTTATATTAAAGAAAACCAAGAAAGTCTTTATTTTCTACCCTAAGAGTACTAGTTCTAGACAGAGGAAGAGCACAGCTCCTTGGAAGCTGGAGTTGTATCCTCAGTTCCTACTTGGCATATGGAAACTATCCCAGTAATGTCAGGAGAGGAGGAATAAAGTGTCTTGGTGACAGTCACAACAAGTTGGTGGCTTCATTGCGACATTACTGAAGTACAAACACTTGACTAGAGCTATGTCATCTTGAACATCTTCTAAATATTCTGATTCTCTTTCATGAATTAGTTGCTTTTCTTGTCATTTACATCTTTCTATTAAAAATCTTGGCATAAACAAAACAAACTAATCAAAACACAATTCAGTAGGAGATTGATTTGCTTCAAATTACAATGTATACTTAGTTGATTACTATTCAATCATAAACAGTAATGAACAATTCATAATACTGCCCTCATACATTTAAATTATCAAACATTATGCATGGTGAAATTTTATCTTTTATAAAAAATAGGTAAACTTAAAACATGTATCACTGGACATGGTGGTGCATGCCTAATACTTGGGAGACTGAAGTAGGAGGATCACCATGAGTTAGAGGCCAGCCTGGCCAACCTGAGTTACATATTGACACCTTATCTCAAAATAAAAATAAAGACAAAAGCAAAGACAAAAACACATCAAAAATTAAAAAACAAAAAACCCATGTATTTATATTTTAAATAAGTATGTGTTTAGGAAAAGACACAAACCAATCCTATCTCTGAGCAATAGGATTACAGGAGATATTAAATTTTTGGCTTCCCTGTATTTTAACTTTTTTAAAAAATAGCAAATATATACTGTAATAAGACAAAATTTAATTTAAAATTATTTGCTTTCAAGTTAATATATTTTCTTGCTAAATTTTTGAAAATAACTGAATTTACAGATGTTAAAGTAGAAGCAATTATGAAAGAGGTGAAACACATCTAAATAGGAGCAGTCAAGGATAAAATTCTGGAAGAAGTTGACTTTAGGCTAGTTTGGGCCCTCTGGGTTGGGGGAAGACCAAGAACAATGACCACTGCTATTTACAGAGTCCTATTGTATCTGACATAATCCTAATGCTTTGTATAAAATATTTCTAATCCTCACTACACTCTTAGAAATTTGGAATTAATATCCCCATGTATCATACAATGAGAGACTTGGGAAAAGAAATTACTTAAAAGGTATTTAACTATTAAGCAGAACAATTACACTAGACTGACAAGATTTCAGTGAGACCAGGGTCCAGATAGAGATGGATAATTGTGGTTTTTTTGGCAGAACCGGGGATTGAACTCAGACCCTTATGCTTGCCAGGGAAGCGCTTATTCTACTGAGCCATCTCCCTGGCCCTTGAGATGGAGAAAATTGGTAAGCTCTGAGTTTCTCAATGTACCTCCACGTCAGTATTTGTTCCCACACCATCAGGCCACTGGTTGGTCCTCTGACAACAAGTGAGATCATAGTCAATGTCATTAACACATCAGGTGGGAGAGGGAATTATGTCATGTGGAGAAAAGATGCTGTAGGTTTATCCTGATGGTACAGTGATGTGCGGGTACCTTGTGTAGGACAAAAGGGGAGAGTTGGACCTAGCTCAAGAAATTGTGTGAAGTCCACAACCTAAGTTATTCCATGCTTACCGTGAGAGATGGTATTGGATACGAGTGCATTTTCTTCATAACCAATAAAAGTGTAGAGAAAAAAAAGCCACACCAAACTGTAAAAAATTCTGCAGAAAGACTAACAGCTTGGTTCATTAGAGAAGTGAATAGCTGCTAGTTTACCAGCAGAATTTTTGTGCCTTGGAAAAATAATATATTTTTTTCTTTTGGAATTTATCACTGTCTAAACATCTACTTACCACTGTGTAAATGTGTATCTTGCTTAAAATCCCACTCCCTCTCTCCCCCATGAACTTCATGAGGGCTGGGAATTGTGTCTGTTCTATTCACTGAGGCGTTCACAGTTCCTAAGGCAGTTCCTGACACAGATTAGGCTGTCAATAATGTTTGTGAAATGTCTGGATCAACTACCTCATGAACATCAGCATGACTCGTGCACAGTTGTTGACCTGCAGGCTGCCATAGTGAAGACTGGATTGCTGGCGACTGAGAGGAGGTTTCTGTATGGAACTGGACCTCAGGGGCTGGAGACTTGGAACTCAGACATCACAGGGGTAGCAGTCTGTCATTTAACTGTGGGAATCATCGATGTGTAGGATGATCAGTGAAAGCTCTAAGATATGTCCAGTTCTATAGGAGATATCAGGAAACTCAAAAGATGATTCACAACTGAGCTATTAGAGTCTCAAAAAGGAAGAACTATTTGGATTATTGTATGTTGCTTTGTTTCTGCCTTTGCTTTTATGTTTTCTTTTCCTCTTTAAAATAAAAAGGAATCGAAAGGTGACCATGTCAAAAAGTCTTAAGAAAGATGTGATGGTGCCACCGGCTGTCAAACTACCAGTGATGATATTAACTATAGGTTTTTTATTTAAACAATATTAATAGGAACTTCAATAGCAGACGAACATTTATTAAACTAAATAGGAGATAGTTTGAATTATGATTTAATCATAAAAGGAGACTGAATACAAACTGAGAGACTGAGTTCCACTAGACAGTGAAAGACCCAGTGACTCAAATATTGCAAGGCTCAGAAGCAGATCAATGACATCTCACAAGTTCATGTGAGAATCTACAGAACAGTAGATACAGTATTTTTAAATTTATCTTGGAGCAAAACTGTTAGATGTACAAGGCATAGACAGCAGCTCCCTGGAGAGGCAGGGAATCCACTTTGCATTCATTTTATTGTGTGGCTTATATTCTGTTTGCTTCCTCTTACTATCACTCTTGGCTGCCATGCTAAGAATAGGAAGGGAAACAAAATAAGTAAGACAGGATTATTGGAATGAATCTTGTGCTTCAGCAGAGTCCATGGGTAAAAGACCAACAGCAGGGAGTTCAAAATTTAAAAAACAAACAAACAAACAAACAAAAGGATGCAAAGAAACGGGCACAGTTCATCTAGAACACTGTTCCTCCCTCCCTTTCCTCTTTTCCCTTCGGTAACTTTGGTCTATTTAAAAGAAAAAAATCAGAAAAATCTGAAGAGACTATTTCTTCATTATATTAAAAAAGGCAATCAGTAGCATAATGATGCAAGGACAATTACAACAACAAAGCACACTGGCAAAGTACTGGTAAAACTCAGAATGAATCCAGGTATAGTGGTGCACGCTTGTAATCCCAGCACTCTGGGGGACTGAGGCAGGAGGTTCTGAAGCTTGAGCCAGTGTGGATAATTTACTTAGGGAGACTCTGTCTCAGAAAAGACAAAAACACAAACACAAACAAAATAGGGGGGTATAGCTCAGTGAAGACATAGGTTCAGCCCCAGTATTGCCCCTGCCCCACATGAGAATAAGGTTAGCAATTGTTGTCTTCCAAATACAAAGCCCAGTAGTTGATAACTTATTGTAGGACCTTGGCCAATGTCTTAACATCTTTTACCTCTGGTTTCATCATAAAAATGGGAGCACTGGGTTAGAACAGCAGTTTTCAGTTAATTAGGGACTTACTAATAAGCCAAATTCCCTAACCTCAGAGCAAGGATTCTGACTAAATCTCCTGCTGGAAGCCCTAAGGTCTGCACTCGAAATGAACCCTTCATATGATGTGGTGCTGTCTTTGCACTGCAGGACAGCCTGAAGACCTCGTGCTCCGTGTAAGGCTCCTTATCAATAGGAAAATAACAAGAAATATTAAATGCACACCCTATAATTTTCTTCCTGATTCCCTTTATGTATTCCCACTGTAAGACAGTCACAGATTTACAGATTATTTCATAAGCAGAAGTATAATTTAATCTGCATGGCATTTCTTCTGCAGTCAGTGAAATCAAAACTATACTTTTATCAGAAAATGAGGCTTAAACAGACTACATTCAAACTGAAAAAGATAACTACTTGCTCCCACAAAGCAAAGTAAAAAATTTCCAAAAACTACCATGATCTAGATATGCAAATTAAGAGTTTGAGAAATCAAACATAAAATGTTTCCATTCTCCAGGAAAAATATTTTAGGTCTCATGATGATTTAATAGGCATGCTAGTACTTCATGCAGCTCCTGTGTGCATCCAGGGGCTGCCATGGATGTATTCTACTGAGAGGTGGCCGGAGAGTGGCTGTGAAGCACCCGAAACCTCAGCGGTGGGCTCAGGCACCACAGGAACCTCTGACAGGAACCTTCAGTACAGGCACCCACAGCCTTGTATCTGGATATGAAGAAAATGGTACTTAGATTTCCACTGTACCTTTTAGGCAGCTCCTTTGCCACCTGGTCCTTTCAGGAAATGGGCTTTTATTTTAAAAATATCGTATATTCCCTCAGTGGCAAAGAGGCATGTCTTGATTGCATGACCGCTCAGTGCTAGTAGTCCCCATCCTGTGAGATGATTTGAATCCAAGTGAAATTATAGTCTTCATTTCCTCAACTATGAATTTTTTGAAATTCAACTGCTTCACGATTCATTTTACAAAGCTCTCCTGCCATCATCCCCCTTCAGCATTTAATCTGTTTCAAATTTAAGTTTACGAGAACTATAAGAGCTTTGATGGTTGCATATTTATTAAGTGAAGATCAAAGACCCTCTCTGACTTTTTAAGTCTTTTACATTTGCAAGGGATGACATAACATTTCAGATGACAGTCTCTTTCTAGCTAGGAATTCAGCATGAGAAAAATGTCTTCGTTTTCAAACATTTGCTTTTCTCCAAGCCTAAATACTCTTCAAATTATAAGCATGCGACCATCACACACAGAATTTCATTATTACATTTTAAGGGCATCACTTTTTATTGCCAAAAATACTGCTTTTCCTTTTTATCCCCTTACTAAACCTGGCTTCAGTGATTTCAAAAGAAGTCAAAAGTTCTTTCTAAATAGATCTTGTAGAGAAAATGGCTTCTGTTGTGTTTTTGTCTCTGAGAACTACCTCAAACATCCTTGTCTGTTCTGTAGTCATCCCTCCCAACCAAGAGAGCCTGATAATCTGTATGCTGAGTGGAAAAACCCAGCCAGGACTCTGAACTCAGCATGGTCTTTAACCATATAGTGAGACAGACATTTTTAGAAAATCACTGCTATGAAAGAGAACCAAGGTGAATATAAGAGAGTCCAGGAGGAAACAGATAATCCATAATGAGATGAGACCTCTACAAAAGTTGTAATTATTAACCCCAGAAAGAATTATAATGATCTAAGAACAGGCTGATAGGAAAAAAAGGAATCAAGACTTGATTACACAATTATCAAAAGGATCTCAACAGAACAGGCAAAAGTATATGTAGAACATTTGAAATGTTCACAAATAAGAAAATCACTAATGAATATATGAAAATCCAACCATACAAGTAAACAAAGAAATGTAAATGAAAACTAAATTTTTTTTCCCCCTTCAGAATGGCAATAACAGCTGACCTGGTGGCACATGCCTATAATCCCAGCACTTTGGAACCTGAGGCAGGAGGATCACTCCTAATTCAAAGCCAGCCTGGGTTAGTGAGTTGAAGGCCAGCCTGACATGCAGTGAGACCACTGCAAAAACAAAACGAACCCAATAATGACAACTGCTATTTTAGTGACCTAATGCTGTATAAACAAATCACTCCAAAATGTGTCTTAAAATAATTTATTCTCTCCCACGGTTTCTGTGCATACCTTAGTGCATCAGTGGTTTGGCAGCCCAGTTCTGATTTGGTGTTTCATTCTTATGAAGCTACAGTCTTTGAACGATCCACTTCACGGCTAGTGAGTCAGGTCAGGTACTTAGAGGGCACTTCCCTTCCCCCGCAGTCTCTGTGGTGTGGAAACCATCTTCTTCAAAGGCAAGTAGTCCAACAGAGCAGAGCGTTTGTGTGACATAGCCTCAGCACCATCACAGGGACCCTTTACCACACTCTACTAAACATACAAGTCAGCCTTAGTTCAGTGTGGAAAGGGCAGCACAAAGGCATGAAAACGAGGTGGGGAAGATCACTGGCCTGACACCACAACTGCAACACTTAGTTTTGGCAAAAATGGGAGGAAAAGAGGGCCTTCGAGAATTATTCCTGTGTGTGCAAACTGGTGCACCGCATTTAGAGGAGGACTTGATAGTAGCTGCAACTTTAAAAGCACATTTATGCATATATTGTATGTGAAAAATATACATAAAGACATTCAGTATAACAGTGCTTGCAATAACAAAACCAAATATTTATAAATAAGGGAAATTATAAAATACTATGGAGCAGTTAAAAATAGACGAACAACAGAAACATTTTCTAAGGCACAGAAAACAAGCACAGTATATACATCAATTCACATAAAGAAAATAAAATACATAGCTTGATTTTTAAAAATGTGTGCATACATGTACAAATACAAAACATACAGCAAACCTCTGAAATGAGATATAGGGAAATTCTGGTAGTTATTTCAGGGTTTGGAGACTAGAGATAGCATTTTACTTTATAAGAATGTCTTATTTGATACAAATGTGGTTTTAATAATTTCAATTATTAAAGCAAGCCTGGAATGACAACCCAAATTGTCCTCCTATAGAAGAGAACATATGCTGTAGTGGCTAAACTTTATGGTATTCATTTATGCCTTTCATAGGCCCTTCCTGGCTGACTAGTGTGTTGATAGTTGATGTAATGATTCTGTTGATCTCAGATTTTAGAAAAGAGCAAGGTCTCTTGGGGCCGGCAAGATGGCGCAATGGAATAAGCACTTCCCTGGCAAGCGCAAGGGCCTGAGTTCAATCCCCAGTTCCACCAAATAAAAAAAAAAAAGAGCAAGGTCTCAACTCCTAAGTCTATTAGCACTTGTGGTAGGGCACAAATAAGAAAGGAATGTTAGATGTACTGGGACTAATCCCACTTATCCTATCAGTTTCATCATCTGTGAAATGGGAATATAAACCATCTACTTATCCATTGTCACTATAACTATATAAGACACTGCAAGTCACTGACATTAATCAGAAACTCAAGAGGTGGCCAGTACTTGTTTAGGTCTATTCTAAACCTCTTATTAGAAATAAAGCACTGTTTTGGTCAATATACAGGGTATTAGGTGAATATATGTTAAGCAAAATAAATCATGATTTATAGTAGTTACTCTTACTTTTCCTTAAGATAATTAAGGTATGAGTTTATGAAAGTTTGATTGAACTATAAAATAAAAACTCATTACTATGTTGTAGAGCAGAGGTAATTTTAGAAAAGCTGAATTATAGTTTGGAAAATCACTGGTTCTAATACCAACTATAATGCCTTCTCAGTTTGACCCTATCTATATTCCCCAAACACCTACTAAAACAGCAAACCATAAACAATCTATCACTCTGTAACCTTGCAACCTGATGGACTGGAACTGAGATATTTAAATTAATCTGGCCTATATCACATCACTGAATTCTTCAAACAGGTCATTTAACTTCTGTGGGCTTGAGTTCTCCTCAGTAGAGAAGGAGAAGGCCAGGCTACATTGTCTCTAACAGCCCTTCCTAGCCAGTTCTCCTCCCCTCCCTTAATCCCAGGCACTTCGTTTCCTTGTAGACTGATGAAAGCATCAGATGTGTGTCTTATTCATACTGAGAATATGATTTTCTAGCAACAGATTTAAAACACTTGACCAGAAATCAGACTGTGGACGTCATCGTTGAGATCTTACCTAAAATAAGGATATATATTCTTGATAGTGAACAACAGCAGTGGAAAGTAACCAGTGTGAAACAGGACTGAAGGAGTAATCGTGCTCTAGCTGCCACTTATTAGCCACGACAGCCCAGGCAGTTTTTTCTTTTTAATTTTTAAAAATCACTTATTTATTTATTTAATTTGGTACAGGGTTGCGACACAGCTCGGACTTGTGGCGAGTCCTTGCACTTGCTAGGAAGGTGCTTAGATCACCAAGCTATCTCCCCAGCCCACAGGCCAGGAGTTTTTAAGTGAGAAATTCTAAACGATTACTGTAAAAGTATAACCTAATACTAATGCTGGTTTGAGGATTTCCATTTCAGCTTGACTCTGCCTTACTAGTTAACTGTCATTTAACTTTACATCTTATCAGGAATTGTTCTGTCCTATATTGCTGTATTACTATATTTCTGAACTTTTGTTAGAAATATATATATATATATATATATACACACACACACACAATCTACTAATATATATTAATATCTAGTGTTAGATACTCTCAGTGTTGAAATGCTTATAAAATGTATCTAAGAAAAGAGAAAAAAAAAGAGTGAGGATGTAGCTGCTGAGGATGTAGCTCGGTGGTACAGCACTTGCCTTGCATGTGCAAGGCCTTGGGTTCAATCCCCAGTACTTAAAAAAAAAAAAGGGAGAAAGTATATGTGACTACTTTTCTCCTTGCCAGTTCAAGTCTATGAATATACACCTGAACTCCAATCATTTTTATTATTAAAGCTACATAAAAATTAGAATTTATTCTCTTTCATCATAAAGTATATTCAGTTGAGTTCCAATGGTTATGTTGCCATCTTTATAAAACTGTGGATCACCAAGTGCCACCTACACCAAACACCACAAGTGTCAGCTTTCTCTAATTTTGGCCTTTATAGGATGCTCTATTTAACTCAGAGTCTGAGAGTTACAGAAAACTAATATTCAAAACATATTCACATCTTCAGCTGCACAGATTCTTTTGAAATATAATTTTTGTTCTTTGTTTTGTACAGGCTCTCACTACACTCCTCAGCCACAAGTGATCCTCCTAGCTCAGCCTCCTCAGCGCTGGGATTACAGGCGTGCACCACAGGACCAGTTTTGGTGGCCTGCTCGGGTGGGGCAAGCATGGCAATAGGTACTGGGGATCAACCCTGGGTCCTTACATTTGCCATGCTGACCTATCTCTCTGACCCTGAAATATAATTTTTGCAAGAAAATGAGTCTTAACAGAATTGTGACTATGATTAAAGCTTTTGTTTTAGGATATTATATACTTTGTAATGTCATTTTCTACAGAATTGCACCAGATAAGAATCTCTGAACGTGTCTTTTTCTTGTAAGAACAGTTGAGAAC
Organism: Octodon degus; assembly: GCF_000260255.1. Classification (NCBI taxonomy): domain Eukaryota; kingdom Metazoa; phylum Chordata; class Mammalia; order Rodentia; family Octodontidae; genus Octodon; species Octodon degus. The sequence continues at coordinate 5,933,065 of NW_004524635.1, forward strand.
TCACTTTTCAGAATATTGAAAAGGAAAATGTAGGCCTAGGGCTGTGCCTTTATCACGACTGCTTCCTCCACAGCTTGATCACAAAGCTTTGCACACTATGCTTAACAAATGTTCATTTAGCTTAACTGGAGAGGTAACAGGCGACACCCACAAAAAATTACTACTGTAGTCCAATTGCTGTACAGTAAATTTACACAGTTTCAAAGTCAAGATAAAAAAATCCAACTCAAATATAAAGCATTTTCAAGTAACTTGCAATGTATCTGTAAATTTATGCTGTCAATGTTAAATGTTTTCATGATATATCTACTCGGGTGGTTTTCAATATTTAGTATTCATAGTAAAAATCTGTATTTGTCAAAGTAAACACTAACAAGATATAAGGCAAAATAATTTTATTTCCTAAATGCCTACATATTTACAGTCATAAAAATTTTCATGTATCACAACTTAGGAGATTCTGTGCTTTCACAATTTTTAAAACTTAAAGACTCTTAAAATCTAACTTGATCACTTGCAAAGAAATCAGTAGCTGATGAGAAAATGTTAAAATTACTATTAGCTGACGATTTTATCAAAATCATGAACAGCATTTAAACATGAATACCATTATTTTATTTTTGACACTATACTTAGGGTATTTAGATTCAACTCTCCTGGGAGCAAGAAGACTGAGTACTAAACTACAGTTACAGATGAAAGAGAGCTTTTAATTCATGGTGTCGGAAGAGTCCACATTATAAAGATATAATTCAATGAAGGTTACATGATGGAGAGCCAGCAAAATACGCTAGCACCAAGCCATGATTTGCCAACCGAGCATGCACTGAGCCAAAGGACTATGTTGGTCCTTGATTATTGTCAGCTTTTCTATAAATTCAAGTTCTCAGAGGTCATTAAATTTTATAATTATCTCCAAACAATTTTCTTCAAGGTCATTTAGGCTTTGTCTAAACAGCTGGGTATGTTGCCAAGCAACATCACCATCTCCTTTGCTTAACTCTGCTTCCAAAATAACTTCTGTGGCACCAGAAAAGCCATGGTAGGAACGAAGATTTTTATCTGTTGGAGGAGAAAAAAATTAACACTGCATTTTGTAATTTAAAAAGTATAGTTATATAATGCATTTTGTGTAAGCTGATTAAAGATAAAAATCAATCTTTAAAAAATACATATTACTTGTCATGGAGGACATGTATCATTTGAAATAAACACATGATTTTCCTTCTAGCATTTGTATCAGTCTTTCTGATACAAGGTTAAATCATTTTTCATTTTTAAAATATTTCTTAGTAGGAAACAAGAAGGTAGATTTTTTTTTAAAGAGGGAGGAGGAGTTTAGAGGAAGCAGAGGTAAGGGAGGAGGTAAAAGAATTGAAAATGATCACACATACAAATTCCCACCCCAAAATATATTATGTATTACAGATACAGACTAATAAAAAATGTTTCTGCTCTAACATTATGAATAATCCTTGGTATGAAAACATTAAGAGCTACATCTCAAATAAATAGTCTTCAGAGCAGCAAATTAACACTGCACGATTAATCCTGCAGTCAAATGCTTACCACCTGTCAGGTCTACTTGTGCTGTATCAGATCGCAATTTCCATTTTATTGTTCCTGTCTCAAAGGTCTGACTACTTGTCTTAATGGAAATGCTCTCTATTTTCAGGCCAACGGACCCACACTCAAACTTCCAAGAAATATAAGCAAAAGATGATCCCTCTTTTCGAGCTAAATACACCTAAAAAAATATAGGAAAAGAGAAAAGGAATTGTTAGGAAAATCAAATAGTGTAGAAAATAGTGAAATGTTTTATTGTCATAGGGTGCTGTAAACAATTATCAAAAACTAATTCTCCCACCAAAACATGGTTACTGCTAACATTTTTTCCTTTATTAGCATTTTTTGTCTGTAGTACCTTTTGAAGAACTTTACTACAGAGTAGGTGTCCCATAAGTACAGCTTCAAACGCTGGCAAGCTAAGCAAATTTTGGTAAACCAGTCTTTTAAAAAGTTCACAGAAAATGACTTATGAATAGTGCTAAAATGTTAAGATTTTAAATGACCTGTAATTTATCTTCTACTTAGCTTTCAATGTTCTCTGCAATATCCAACCCACCTTCAACTGCCAATATTTTATTTGAAGTATCTTATTTCATGTTTTTTCTATTTAATCTAACTTAGCCGTATCATAAACCCTCTGGAGGCAGTTTTTAGATTCACGGGATTTAATTTATTAAGTATTAAAAATATACATGCAAACATGCACATTTGCAAGTTAGACTTAATTCTTTCGCAAATACCTCTTGCTAATTTGTCCTGGGGCAAATAGTGAAAGGTAACACATAGAACATAATTGTCTACTCAGCAACCTATAGCTGCTCTTCCTTAGGTTAAATATGCCTGTTACTTTTAAAGATTTTATTTACTTATTTTGTCCGGAACCAGGGATTGAACTCAGGCTCTTGCGCTTGCCAGGGAAGTGCTTATTCTACTGTGCTATCTCCCCAGCCCCGCTTTGAAAGATTTCAGAACCAGCAGTCAGGGATATATAACTAGTTACTCTCCAATTAAAATGATTTTGAATTTCTCAGACTAGATATGAATAGTCAACTGTGTTAGAAATCTAGATGTGTGGAACTGTCAACTGCTCTACCCAAGTTCAGGGAAGTCTTGCTAAAGCATTCTTTAATGCTCACATGAGCTTCCTGTGTACATTCTTCTTACAGCTGCTTGTAAGAACTGGGGGTTCAGATTTGCACCCACGAGGTTTCAGAACTGCAGTCATCCTCGCTGGGAGTCAAAGGTTGCACTAATCCTAAACTCCTGGGCGTGGAGTCTCATCTATGATTATCTGTGCCTTAATAAACTCCTCTACAAGAGTGGCTAGTAAAAGAGGTTATTTGGGAATGACATACCAAACAAAAGGTTCCTGGGACAAAGACAACCTAGAAAGACCTGGAGAAAATCTTTTGTTTTGAAATTAATTTTGGTGGCACAATTTAGATGTATGTAATTATCACATTTATCATAGGGAATTTGTACCTGCACATGATGTATCAACTCTTTTTTCCCCACTCCTCTCCCCTCTCTTCAACCCCTCTTTCCCTCATTTACAAAAGCTTTATTTCCACTTTATTCTTTTTTCTTTCTTTCTTTTCCCTTCTTTTCTTCCTTCCTCATTCCACACTTCCCTAGGTGAGCCATTTCTTCCTATTTCACAATCTCTGTTATACATTTTGGTCCTTATTTATATTTTCAGTTTCTCACACTAATGAGACAATGTTATATCTACACGTGTGTCCAATTAACTTAATAGTATTGGCCTTAAGGTGTACCATTTAGCTAGAAATGTCTCAAGCTCTCGCTCTTTATGGCTTTATACATCACACATCCTAGAGGACTCAAAGGAAACAATCTCTCTTTTTCTTCCTTTCTTCCTCTCTCTCTCTCTCTCTCTCTCTCTCTCTCTCTCTCTCTCTCAATATCTCACATCTTCTTTATTCATGTATCCATTATGCACCCATTGATGGGCATTTGGGTTGTTTCCAAGATTTAGCAAATACAAACCATGCTGCTATAAATATGGGTGTGCATGTATTGCTGCAGTGTGATGTTTTTGATTCTTTTGGGAAGATACCAAGGAGAATAACTGGGAATTAATAGCAATGTATCTTTTACTGCAATAATTTAAAAACTTTTACCACATTTTTAATCACCACTTATATATTGAATTGGTAATTTAAAAAGCACCAAAGAAACAGTGTTTTTACAAAAACCACCAATTATGATCATATGTACAACGAATACTATTAGATCACCATGTAACTGAGAAGAGTAAGTTCTAAGTTTTCAAATATTCATTTGTTTAGGGAAAAAAGTGTATTTTTAAACTACTGATTGTTCCTAACTCCCTAACTATTAATAAGTTTTGTCTGCTGTGTTTTTTAATTCATAAGTTTAATTATTATGTAGCTTTATATGCTTGTTTTTGTAGTCTTACAATCCATAGATTTGTGTAAAAGGTGAAACAGCCATGCCAATAAAATCAGTAATTACAGAGTTTTTTATAGACTGAATTCTATACTATACCCAGAGACCCACCCTCCTCTCTTTAGCATCTGTAAGCATGTACAGGTGAACACAACCTGCCAGTGAAAACAAGACCAGTTATGTCTGTAACACAAACTCTAAGCTGTATTACTTATGATGTACATGAACAGAACTTGACCTCTGAATTGTGGTATAACTACTATTTTCAGGACTGAGAACAATCTGCATGTTAGTTTAGGTATTTTATGTACAACACAGAAGATTTTTGCTCAAAATTTTTGATTTCCTGGGGATGTGTTTTTTAGTGCACTGTTTGAGGTTGTTTTTTGACATACTCTTTAAAATTATTCTGCTTAGGCTGTGAAGATGCACTTTAATTAAGCTCACCATACAACAGGCGCCCCACAGTCAGGCACTGCTATACAGATATCCAGCAGAGCAGCTATACTTCAAGGGGTTTTAATCCAATACTAGTATACTAGAATTGCTTGAGTCCTATTTTTAGTTATTCCATACTGAAATGAAATATGAATCTACCTCAGTTCCCACCATATTTAAATCTCTCCTGTCTCAGTCTCTCTTTGGATATGGTCTCACTAGGGAGCCCAGGCTGGCCTCCAATCTGCAATTTCCTGCATCAGCCTCCTGAGCGTTGAATGTTTCTACATAGCGGCTTTATTCTATTTTTAGCTTATCTAAGTACCTCTCTAGGAACACAAGTGTGATCACGTCCTTCCCCTCCCTGAATCGTTCCATGTTTCCTATTGCCTAATTGCAAGGCAATCAAAATCCAGAAATCTGGCAGTTGTTCATCTCTGTGGTCTCATTTCCCACTATTCTCCTCCTTATTCCCTATTACTTACTCTTCCCTGAATAGACCAGATGTTTTTTACCTAATTGCTTTTCCACGTGCTATTTCTCAGGCCCTAAACACCCTCTCTTTCCACATCCTGTCCTAGAACTGAGAAACTGTCCTTCTTCCTCTTCTTAGAAAAGCTCATTCAGATATTATTTATTCTGCAAAAACTTTTCTGATTTAAAAAGTTAGTGTCTTGTCCCTTTTTCTTCCCTCTCTCAGCATCATAAAAGACTCATATTATTCTAGTGTCATTATTGTAGTGTTTACTCCATTAATCTAAACAGTTGGCTCACCTGTGTCTATTTTACACTAGCTGATGTATATATACCTCGAGGCTTGCCTTTTAATTCATTGGCTTCTGACACTGTACATGTGAATTTGTGACATAACGCCATGCACCAAAAAGTGCTAAAAACTATTGATGAAGAGTAATAAAACTGCTCAAAAGTATCTGCAAGGATCCAAGGGATACTGTGAACAAAGCACAATATCCAGTGTTTTACATAGCCTCAGAGCAGTGTGGGATTTATGCTACATACATGCAATCACTCTTACATTCAACAATCTTTAGTAAACACACAGTATTAGGTACTATCCTGGAAACATCAGTGCAAAGGTGAGTAAGAAATAACAAGGTAGGTCTCTGTTCATGAGAGGGAGAGATAATCTTTTCATACACATATCTTGAATCAATGTAATGAAGGACATGTGGTACAATAAATCTATAAAGAGTAAAATACATCTAGTTAGCTGAGACAGGAGGGACTGAGGTTTCAGGCAATTGTGGAAAATAAGAATAATTCAGACCAAAAGGAAAGTCTGGGAGGTGAAGGTAGAAGGTCAGTGCAGTTGCAGTGCAGAGGACAAGTGGTAGCACAGAATGAGGCAAGGCCTGAGGAGAAAGCACGGGCCTGCCTCCAAAGAGACATGGATGTGTTTCTTACACGAGGAGCTAGTAACAACTGAGGTTTTAAAGGCATTTTTCTAGCCACCGAGTTGAGCCCATCTTTGAAGGAATCAGGGCAGATGCATGGGGACTACTGAGGAATTTTACATCACCTTTATCCAGGGGTTACTACTTGCTTCCCAAAATGTCTACTGCTCTTGATTAGCTTTTTATATTTTCAATGTACAATACCACTGAACAATGTAAGTAGCAACGTTTAGTAAGTCTACGTGCCCCTCGAAAAGACCTCTCTGAGAAGCTAAGGATTGGTTCTAAACGTCTGAGAGCAGCCGCATGTGATATGTCATGATATGAGGTTGGAGATTACTGAAGAAGGGCTTGGAGCTAGAGGGTAGCTGGCTGACAGCACGCTGGCACAAACTAGGAACAGCAATTTAGACAGAATACATAAGGCTTAACGACAACTGGTTCTCCTAGGTTATCACTGTGTACACGTAGATTTGATATTTTTATTAATTGGATACTAAATATTGCATTTGGAATGGACTCATTCACCTATAATCCTAGCAGCTTGGGAGGTTGAGGCAGGAGGCTTTCAAATTCTAGTCCAGCTGGCAACCTAGCAAGACTGTTTCAAATGAAGAAAAACAAACAAACAAACAAACAAACAAACAAACAAACGGCTCAGGGTATAGTTCGGGGTGAAGGCCCAGGGTTCAATCCTCAGTACTGAAACAAACAAACAAAAAACAACAACCAACCAACCAACCAGCCAGCCAATCAAACAAAAAACCCCAAAACTTACTCTGCACTAAAGTACATCACGGCATACGGTTTTCTTGAAGAAGGATCTGTTTTCTATTTAATGGCCTCACATTTCATTTACATTATTTAACTTCTTCTCATGCAAGGCATTTTTCTATGGCCACAATGTTCTATTTAGAGATCTCAAAACAGGCCATGCACTTCACGTCCGTTTCCCTGCCTACTGCACACCTACTCATCCTTCAGCGTCCAGCTCAGACATCACCTGCTCTGGGGAGCTCTGCCCAACACCCACAGCCAGAGATAATCACTCCCACCTCAGTGTTTCCATAGCAATGTGCTGATATTCTTATTATAGCACTGTGCATGGTGGTTACGATGGCTGTTTGTGCTTTGGTTTCCTTGCTAGATTGTGAGGGGAGGAATCTTTAACTCTGATCTATGTAACCAGGTACAATGCCTAGCACAACAGGCACTAAATACATATTTGTTGATGAACAAATGAGTGTGTAAGACAAAGAAATATGCTACAAAATAGCAGTATGCTCCCTGTATCACATCTTCTGCAATACCTCATTATTTTCCCCACCATTACTTTTCTAGGAACACTACTGGTTAGAAAGAAATGCTTGATTTTTCTTCAGTTCAGCATGTATAGACATGTCTTCAAGTAAACAGCACTTCTATGCTGCTTTCTGTTTAGAATTTTTAGGTGAAGGATAGCCCTCCAGAAGATGTACATTTTTTTTTTATCAGCTACATGATCAGACAGATATATGTATATGCACCTTGAAATTTTGGGAGAAGTTTATTTATTTTTTTTTTATTTTTGGTGCCGAGAACTGAACCCAGGGCATACAGCTTGCTAGGCAAGTGTTCTACTGCTGAGCCAAATCCCCAGCCCCACCTTGAAATTTAAAAATTGTATTTTTTATGCATTTCTTTAGCTAGAGAAGAAAATGTACAAATTTATAATTTTAACAATTCCATATTCTTGGTTTAACAGAAAAAGATCTATAATTTTATTATTTGAAGTATGATTTAAATGGACATACATGGTTAAATGCCAGATAAGCTTTGAAATACAAACTTAGGATTTGGGAGAAATTAAAACAAAATAGAGACATGATTTCTGCATTTGCTTGGTGCTCTAATGAACTCCTACTATAGTGATAGCACACAGTAGACACTCATAAACACTGGCAGCTGTTAACCTATTACTTTCAAAATCTATCTAACTGTTTACAAGTGAACAACTTCCTGCCCACTCAAATATCTTGACAAGTTAACTTTAAAATCTTTTTATAAATTAATTAAAGCTTATGAAAATCTATTAATAATCTATGCTACTGAGGTTACATAAATAGTTCTGAGTTTATGGTATGTTTCTAACAAGTAGAGAAGTTTAAAAGCAAAGCCTCTTGTTATTGCTAACATGTAACAATAATGTACAAACTGCTAACAAATTTTACAGTCTAAGAATCCATTTACTTACTTAATATTCTAGGACACAGAAAAAAATAACCAATACCGCTGGCCAGTCATCTCCATTCTTATGAAATGAAAGCTAATTAGTTGCTTAGTTCCCTGGAACTTTTTAGTAAATGTATTACGCTTGCTAAAAGTCTACATTTAGTAGGTTATCAATATGTATCTGTCAAGAAAATTAATTGCAATATACTTAACACAGTCATGAAGAAAGTGATTCGGATCAGTGACTTGACCTTTTTTCTCCATAAAAGTATTAAATGTAGACTTTTTGATGAAAATGGATATTTCCTTGATATAAACCAAGAATTTATAATATACTTTTGACTACATGGGAATGAGATTTCCTTTTCAAAGTTAAAGAATTACTAAAATCAATTTTGATATCAGTTTTCACATTATGTACAACTGAAAAATGAAGCCAATTTATATTTGTTTAAACAACAACAAAGGTTCTAAACAGTATTATGCATTAAATTACCATGTTCCAGTCTGTCTCAACTTTTCTGAATATGGATTCCATTTTCCACACTCCGTTCTCCCATCCAGAAATGGTTTGATTGTTATTTGAAACTCGGACATAATGATCTTTCACAATATTGTAACAAAGGTACATTTGTTTAGAAATCTTTTCATTTTTAGATGGAACGAGCAGGATTTCCTTTCTCTTAAAAAGAAAGCAGAATTAGTTTTTTGACTTTATGGTAGATATTAAAAGAGTACATACTATGTATATTAGTAAGAGACTCTTTAAAAAGAAAATACTTATACCAATAGAAAATCTAGACAATATTAGTGAAGATGAAAAGTATGAGCTCTGACTTAATTTTTGCGATCTGTGAGCTATCTGAATTCACTCACTGTTCATTTTTAGCACCAGCACCACCACTACCTATTATCTGGCCTACTACAACAGTCTCCTCAAATTGACTTCCTTGTGTTCAAACTGTATCTCCTTTTGTATCCATGTGCCACATAGTGACAAAAGAGAGCTTTTTAAAATGTAAATGAGGCTATGTCTCTCTTCTGTTTCACTCACTTCACAGTACTTAAACTCCAAAGTCATTACCACTGAGTTACAGGCTCAGTATTTGTCCCCTCAAAACCTGCTTCAGACTCATGTTCCTTTTCTCTTTTATTTTTATGCTCCCACTACATTTTGGTTCTTCAAAAATGTGCAGTTGGTTCCTGTCACAGGTCCTTGGCACATACTGTTCAGTCTCGCTGGAATGGCATTCTTTCTTATCTCCATATACTTGCTTCTGTCTTATCCATTTGGCCTCAAACTATAGTCGTTTCATCAGAATGTCCTTTCCTAGTACTCTAACCTAGGATTGTCTGACACAGCTTAATACTGTCATCTGAATGTGTGAAATTACTGTAATAACTCATTTTTTTGTTAAAATTCCACATAATTTTCGTACCCGATTCCAAAATAAACTGTTTATTTCAGTATAAAATAATCCCTATTTCCTGATATGAGTGAATCTAACATTTGAAAGAGAAGACACATTTGCCTCGTGCTCTTATGTGCCAGTAACTCATTGCCTCTTTTCGCTATGTACAGCCATAGTAGTACTTGGTAGAAGAGGGTGCCCTGTTCAGGGCAAGTTGTTAGCATTCTATGTCTACTAGGTGTCAGTGGCATTGCCCCTCTTCTGAGTCATGACAACTAACATATCTGAAGACACTGTCAAAGGGCCCCTTAAGGGGAAAATCATGCACTGCTGAGCACCACTTATCTGTTTCAACATCCTGCTGTAGTAATTACTAATTGATCAGTCTGGTAGGCAATGCTTTTTTGTTAAGCTTTAGACAGTATTAAAAATATAAACACTGGATGCGTAAGAATCAATCAGCACAATATATCTCAAGCACACACAAAAAGTATCACTGTCAGAATTTAAAACAGCCATATTAAATTATGAAAAAGAAATTCTCTAGCAAAATCTATGAATATTGATGCCAGAAAGGTACACAAAGAGTTTATTACTTTTAGAAACTGATTTTATAATTATGGGTTGATGTACATGCCACAAAGAGCAAATAACAAACACTTTCCAACTGTTTTCTTCTCTTTTCTTTCCAGTGCGGGGGACTGAGTCCAAGGCCTCAAGTATGCGAGGTGAGCACTCTACCACTGAGCTACTTCCCCAGCCCCTCTTTTTCTTTCTTTTTTAATCAAAGGAATTTCATATGTTGACACAAACCAGCTGCAAAATCTAATCGGATTAGGTACTAATTTAGAAAGGATCAATTGTCTTTCTGAAAATAATACTGACAATGTTTCCTTCATTTTCCAAATGTAAAATTTAATTCCAAATTTTTTAGCATTAACTTATAATATCTATGTTTTAAATTGAACACAGCTGTGAATTGAATCAGCTCTCTTCAAATTGGCTTCATTTAGATTTATACTTGCAACTTGCACTGCATCAACAGTGATGTGAATTATTTGTTGAGTTTAGTTCTGGTAATTCTATGGCTGAACCAATACTTCTAAATGTCTGCTACAGATGATAGCATAAATTAAAATGCAAACATAAAATTCATCGGAGATAATTCACTCCTTTTGGGCATTTTCTCTCAGTAGAGGAATGAACTGTATCAATGGCAAATTTAGAAAAAGTTGTATAAACTTTAATTTGTTTGGATCGTTTAAAACTGATATATGATGAATTATTTTCCTTTAAATCATTTTTATTACATATGTTGTTAGATACATATATTAAATACTCTCCAGTGAATCAATTTGAAATTCCCTAGGGCAAGAGACAATCTATTGTACTTTTTTAGTGTTCATTATAGAACCAAGCACACTGCCTTTCACCTGGCTCATAAGCAGGACTTAACTATAGAAATTAAATTTCCATCAGGTGTGGGGGCACACACCTGCAATCCCAGCACATGGGCGGCTGAAGCAGGAGGACTGCCTTGAGGCTGAAGACAGCCTGGGTGCTACATGATGAACCAAAGGCCTTCTTAACTACATAGAGACCCTATCTCAAAAAACCAAAGGGAAAAAAAATCAAATTTCCATTGTTAAATAACAATTAAATAATTTCTAGAGATCAATCAAATGACAATACTAAAATAAGCCTGAAAATATAATAGAAGCCACACCAACAATTATTTCTTGGTTTGTGGTATACAGCCATAATCCTAGCATGTGGGAGGCTGAGGCAGGATGACTGCCGTGAGCTTGAGACCATTCTGAGCTACAAAGTTAGTTCAAGGCCTGAACTACAAAGCTAAAGCCTGCCTCAGAAAACAAAAATCCCCCAAATGCAATGATTTTGCCAATGCTAGACATATGCAAACATACACCACAGAATATACTCTCATCACTTGAATTAACCAAATTCTGTACTTCCCCATCATACTTTTTAATTTTTCACATGGGGAAACAAAAAGTTTAATGTATTAAAATCTTACTAAAAACAAACAAACAAAAAAACCCAAGTAGGCACTTTCAAGAGGATACAGTGCTCACCAAAATGCAAACTGCAACTGGAACAGTACTATCTACTACCAGAATTGTTGAAAAGATAGATACTATAATCCTAAATACAGAGATATTAAAAAAAAAATCTTACAGACTGCTACTAAGAATGCAAACTGACAGAACCACTTTGGAAAACTGTCTGGCAGTGCTATGGTTCAGATCTAAAATGTCTTCCCAAAGTCTCAAGTGTACGGAAGGTAACTGGATTACGGGGGCACTATACTCACCAGTAGACATCCATTCCTAAGTTCTTGGCTGGGTGTGCTGTTAGGAGGCTGGGGCTATTCAGAGGCGGGTAACTGGGGCAGAGGGGTGTTACTTGGATGTATTCTTGTTCCCACTCTTCCCTTATCTTTCTGCTTCCAAGCAGCTCTCCTCTAGCATGCCCTTTTTGTCTTGGAGCCAACCAACCCTCGACTGATAAGCCAAAATAAATCTTTCTTCCTTTAAATTGTGTGTGTTGGAGTATCGCAGTAATGGGAAGCTGACTAATACTGGCAGTATCTACCCAAGTCTGAACATACTTGCACTCTCATGACCTTGTGATTCCACACTTAGGTATATATATAATAGAAATACATAAATATTCACTGAAAAACATAAATCAATGTTGATTGTAGCACACTTTAAAATAGTGATAACCTACAAACAACCAAAATACCAAGAGTGAAAAGGATAAACAATACTACTGTCATGGCACATATCTAGATGATCCCCCAAAGCCTCAGGCACTCACAGGTGGGGTTTTTCCAAGGTGCACAGATGCAGTATGTGTCATACTAGGGATTAAGGGTACGTGGTAGGTTAGTCCACTAATCTTGAGTTATCGTAGAAAATGGGATGGCCCACCCTGGGTGTGGGTGGAAGTACCCAAAAGGACTGTAGCCTACATGGGATAAAAAGAAGGGAGGATGCTGCTTGCTACCATCTTCCTGACACACCATGAACCGTTTCTCCTCTGCGATGTCCCTCTGCCAAGCCATCTTGCCTTGGAGCCAGCTTAGCATAGAGTAAAACTTCTACAAACTGTGAGTGGAAATAAACCTTCCCTTTTTTAATTTGTGAATGCAGGAATTTTGCCCCACAATGAGAAAAGTAACTAAGATAGTGGATTCACACAGTGGAATATTACACAGCAAAGGGAATACATAAAAGTTTCATTACCACAATGTGTTAAAAAAAAAAAAGTTACATACAAAAAGTTTATGCTACATGACTTCATCTAAATCTTTACCTGCACAATAAAAGGTAAAACTTAAGATGTTGACAACCAGAATTGAGACTGGGCATGGTGGTGCATGCCTGTAATCCCAGCTCTTAGGAGGCTGTAAACAGGTGGATCCTTAGGCATCCATCTAGTGGTGAGACCCTGAACACCCTGTAGACCCTTCTCGAAAAAAATACAAAAACAAAACAACAACAAATAAAAAACTTCTCCTGAGAACTCAAAAACGAAGGAGTTAAAAGAAAAAAAAAAACAAAAAACAAAAAACACAAATAAAAACTTACTTTTGGGAGTGCAAGGTAGCTACTAGAAAGAAACTTATACTTGTTTTAGGATTCTGGTAATCCATTGTTTTGGCTACTGATTATATACTGTGGTATACTGGTTGATGAACAATTTTGTTTGCAAATAAAAGCATTTGGCAAAATTTTGTTTTTGTTTGCAAACCATGCATTGAGGGACAGATACGACTGTAGCCATCTTTCTTGCACAATCACAAAGGCAGCCATCATTTCCAAAACTGGGAAACAAATTAAGTTCATGAACTGAGGCACCACTGTAGCTGCTGAATTTGTAAAAACTTGTTAAGAAACATGTGTATTCTGCCTGTTCTTTTGTAAAAGTTATCCTGTCCTAAAAACCAGGAAGGTAAAAACAAGAAAATTCTATTTTAGAACACTATGCTAATTATTTTATGATTATACTATGTCAATCAATTTAGCACTTCACTTGTTTGCATTTCTAAATTGAAAGGCCATGACCAATGGATTTTTTTCTGTAAGCAAAGAACATATTAAGGAAAAAAAGGACACATATCTAGTAATATGAACAACTAATTTAAAGAAAACACTATGCAATACAACAAATATTGTGAAATTCATATTATTTTGTTAGTGAAATTCTTTATCATTTGTAATTTTTCTGTCTTAATGCTATTTTGTAGTCTCTTTTAACATAAAAAAAATTTAAAAAGGACTATCATTCTAGAATAAATTAAATACCTCTAGACCCACTTCACCTCGAGCTACTCTCCAAGCCAGTGACCCGGATATTCTTCCACCAAGTTCTCCAGGTTTAGGAGTTTTGGGAGATATAAATTCAACAAGTTCCACAATTATCCTCTGCAGAAGTTCTTGTCTTCTATTTTCTGATAAAGATAGTTGTCTCTGTCATTAATATTAAAAAAAAAAAAGATTAAGGAAATGTAAAAGTCCAATTAAGAATGTAATTGAAACATAACATTTGTATTTTATGAGCTCTTAAAATAAGCAATAAATTTGATTTCTATGCATATATTATTTGGAAAATAGGAAACTGTGGAAAACTAAATTTTATGTTGAAAAATCATTTAACACACATTTCTCTGCATAACTTCTACTGTCCCAGGTTTAGAATGGAGGTAGCACCTCCTGTATGGGCTACAGTGGACTAGGCTGTCGTTATGGTTGCATCTAGGTGTCCCCCAAAGCCTCATGCAGTCAGGTGGCTGGATCTACAGTGTGTGATACTAACATTACATGTGTGTGATTACTAAAGCTGTCCACAGATTGGTTTGGCCCCTGTCCTAAACTGAGTAGACTAGACAGAATATAAAAAGAGCAGAAAGAAACCTCTGTTTCTGGCCTCTAGTAGCTGGTTTGCTTGTGCTGTCTTCTGCCTGCCTTGTACTGCTTTTCCTCTGCAATATCCCTTTGCCATGGCCACCCGCCTTGGACCCAGCCAATGAAATCTGTATCTTCTACAAACTATAAACCAAATAAGCCTTTCCTAGCTTAATGCTGGATTTCAGGTATTTTATCTCAGCAAGGAGGAAGAGTAACTGAGACAGAATCTGGTACCAGCCGTGGGATCAGGAAAGCGTCATCCAGATTTCCAAGGCAGGCACAGGAAGCCAGACTGTGCCCCTAAGAGTGAAGCTCTGAACTGTGACACCTAAGATGCAGTGAAGAACTCAGAAGTTTGAAGAAGCCAGGAACATAGATTGTCTGAGGAAAGCTGGAAGGAGGGAGCAGAGCAGGCCCAAGTGAGAAGCCACGGGACCTAGTACCACTAGCAGTGCCACAGGGGCGGAGCAACCCAAGCCCTTTGGAGTACACATCTTGCTAGAGATTGTCTTGAATGCTGGACATAGAACTACATACAGGACTTAATGTTTACCTGCAGGTTTTGGACTTGCTCTGTTCCCACTCCCAGCCCCCTAATTTGTACCTTTTGAAACAGACATGTGTATTTTGTGCCAGTGATTATTGGAAGTGTTCAACTTTCTTTTCATTTCTACAGGGGCTTAAAGCTAAGAGTTTGTCTTAAATCTCTGGAGATTTTAGACTTAGACTTTTCAGCAATGTTTAAACTGTTAGGATTTTGGCAACTCTTAGAGATAGACTAAGTGCCTTTTGTATAAAGGGATGTTGATGAATCTTTATGGGCCAGGAGCAGAGTGTTACATCTCAAGTTTAGGTGTCCCACAAAACCTCATGCAGTTATAGGTGGGGCTGTTTTAGAGGTGGCTGGATCTACAATGTGTGACTGACTCATGGTGTAATGCCAGGGTTAATAGTGTTCGGATTAAAGGTGTGAGTGCTATCCACCCTGAGAATGGGTAGCCTATATACAACATAAGGGACAGAAAAAGCCTTGCTTGCTAGTTACTTGTAGTCTTGTCATTTGTCGCTTGCTTTAGTACCTTCTTCCTCCCATGAGCTGTTTCCCCTCTGTAATGTCTCTGCCATACAACCTTGCCTTGGAACTAGCTGATTATGGAATGAAATCTTTACAAACTGTGAGTTAAATAAACTGTTACTCCTTTAACTCTCAGTGTTAATGTAAGAAAGACAGAATTTGGGACAGATAAATGGGGTTATTGCTGTAATTATACCTAGGTGATTTAGAAGCCTCTGGAACTGGCAACCTAGAAGGCCAAAGGCTGTACTCCAGGGGAGACTTTGGTTGGAGCTCACAGACCAGGAATGGTGATAGAAATGCTGCTGGTAAAGCTCAGGCTTGGGAGGTTTCTGCTGGGAAGAATGACTGCACTGGGCATTAGACTCCAGCTAACGTGTTATGGCTTGGCACCAAGTCTGTCTGCGTTTTTTTCATATTCAGAGACTGCCTGAGACTGAGATAAGAGCAGTGATCTAATTAGTTGGCAAAGAAATTTCAATGCAGTTTAATGTTAAAGCCATGGCATGACCATAGTTGAAGGCTTTCAGCCTGATCTACATTGAGCATAAAGAGCAGAGCACAGCAGAATGCTTTAGAATATTGGGTTTAGTAAAAAAGGATGCTCCAGTAAAGTTGCAGTCTGCAAAGATAGAACAGGAGAAACTGGTTACGGAAAAGACTACCAAGAAAATCCCAGATATTTCAGAAAATATGAAACAATAGAAAAGATGGCCTGGGGATGTCACAGGAACCGGCAAGACTCCAGCCTCTACAGCCTCAGAGCTGCAAAGGTGAAAGAAATGCTTTGAGACGATAGCTCCTGAGCACCATGTTCCCAAATGGCAGGGGCCTAAAAAATTTGATCCTTGGGATGGGGTTCAGCCTTCAGCAATCCAAGCACTTGACCTCTATATTCAAGAAAGAAGGGAAACTGGCTATTTCTTCAGCTGGCAGCAGACCCTGGGATCAACCATTTGGTGCTGAGGAGAAAAGGCTGGAAAACTAAGCACATACTGGTGATTCAGGTGTTAAAAAACAAAGAAACATTCTTAGCAGAATCAAAGTGCAGGAGAGAAAACACATTAGCAATGTCAGAGTTTTCTGAAACACTGGGGTCCAGCAAATACTCCAGGTTTCTAGGTTGGGATCCTCAAAGGTTACACATGAAAAATAAGAACAAATTAAAAATTAACTGAGACTTCATTGTGAATGTCAATCACTAAGATTAAGGTGATCTGCTCTATTCCGGTTGCTTCCCAGAAGCAAAATTAGTTTACTTTTAAATTAAAAAAAAAAAAACTTCATGTGTACAGAATTGAATATTTCACTATGAAAGATGTATGAAATGAACCTTCCATCTTAGATGCCTTGAATAACTCTCCTCAGAAGGAGTCACTGTTAGCCAGATGTGGTGGCACACACCTGTAATTCCAACACTCAGGAGCCTGAGGCAGGAGTATTGCCTTGAGTTTGAAGTCATCCTTGGTTTCATAGTAAATAAGTAAAGGGAGGGGGAAGGGGAGG